>NC_090935.1:1501281660-1501584690 GCF_040938575.1 Ambystoma mexicanum
TCTTTGTTCGGGAATGATAGGTACGGGTTCAGGATTGACCATGTGCTCTTCCACTCCCATCCGGGAAAGGGCATCAGCTTTACCGTTCTTGTTGCCTGGTCGGTAGGTAATGACGAAGTCAAACTCGGCAAAAAATAGTGCCCAGCAGAGTTTTCTGGAGGATTGAGCTTTAGCTGTCTTTAGGTATTGTAAGTTGCGGTGGTCTGTAATCACTGTGACTGTGTGTCTGGCACCCAGAAGATAGTGTCGCCAGGCCTTGAAGGCGGACTTAATAGCCAGAAGTTCCTTATCGGTAATGGTGTAGTTGATTTCAGGAGCCAAGAATTTGCGGGACCAAAATGCCACGGGGTGTAACTGGTTTGTTTCTGGATCTCTTTGCGATAGGACTTCACCCATCGCAAGACTGGAGGCGTCGGTTTCTACGATGTAAGGAAGCTCTGGGCGGGGATGTCTCAAAACAGGAGCGGAGATAAACTTGGCTTTTAACTCTTGGAAGGCTTGCTCCGCCTCGGTAGACCACACAAAGCGTTTGTTTTTCCTTAGAAGGGCAGTAATGGGCTGGACTATTCGGGAGAATTCTGGAATGAATCTACAGTAGAAATTGGCGAAACCCAACATGCTTTGGACTCCTTTCACCGACGTTGGTGATGGCCACTTAATGATAGCGTCTACCTTTCTTGAATCCATGTGGACTCCATTTGGTGATAGAATGAATCCCAGAAATTCGACCTCGGTGACATGGAAAACGCACTTCTCAAGCTTGGCAAAGAGTTTATGTTGGCGAAGCCTCTCAAGAACTGCCCTGACGTGTTTCCGGTGATCGGCCTCAGATGATGAATATATAAGGATATCGTCGATGTAGACAACTGTACACACGTCAATTAGTTCTCTGAGGACGTCATTCATGAAGTACTGGAAGGCGGCCGGGGCGTTACATAGTCCAAAGGGCATTACTTGATACTCAAATAATCCATACTTGGTGCGGAAGGCCGTCTTCCATTCGTCGCCCTCTTTTATTCGGACCAAGTGGTAAGCTCCTCTGAGATCCAACTTCGTATAAATGCGAGCATTCTTGACTTGGTCTAGAAGTTCAGGGATCAATGGCAAAGGATATCTGTTCTTGACTGTAATCTGATTCAGGGCGCGATAATCGATACATGTTCTGAGATCCCCTTCCTTTTTCGGAACGAAGAACAGAGCTGAAGAGGCTGGAGACTTAGAAGGACGAATAAATCCATTGGCCAGGTATTGGTCCAAATACTGCCTAAGGTGAAGATTTTCTGGTTCGGTGAGAGCATAGATCCTACTACATGGAGGAGTGGACCCAGGTACCAGGTCTATCTGACAGTCGTATGACCTGTGCGGGGGTAGGGAGTTGGCTTGTTCTTTCTGGAAGACATCTTGGAACTCTAGATATTCAGGAGGCAGTTGGGGACCCTCGGATGTAATTGCTGCCAGCTTAATGTCGGACTTCAGATAACAAGTGAAGGCACATTCCGGAAACTGAATCGTCTTTGCTCGCCAATCAATTTGAGGATTGTGTTTTTCTAACCAAGGGATCCCCAGGATAATTTGAAACTGAGGGGCCTTGATCACATCAAACACGATCTCCTCACGATGTCCATTTTGGCTTACTAACGTCACTCCCTCGGTGGTATGGGTAACTGGTCCGGAAGCTATTTCCATACCATCCACTGTGGTAATAACGTCTTTAACCATTTTAGGACAGAGAGGTAGATTCATCCTGGATGCCATCTCGCGATCCACATAATTGCCGATTGCTCCACTGTCAATGTATGCCTTGATGGCATGCAAACGATCTGGCTTCTCGGGGCTTATTAGGACCATGGGCACAATGAAATGCGAGGTCAAAGAACTGGTTTTAACGCTCGGCAAGCGGACCTCTACACTTGTCGGGCGAGGTTGTTTCCCGATTCTGGCTTTTCGATGCTTTTGTCGGAAGCTCCCACGGTCTTCTTAGCAGGTTTCACCGGGCATTCACGAAGAAAATGTCCTGAATTCCCACAATAGAGGCACAATTGCAGCTGTCTTCTTCTTTCTCGTTCCTTTTGTGTTAATGGCCCTTTCACGACTCCTATTTGCATGGGTTCTACGGTATCGACTCCTTTGTCGGAACTCTGTGGTCTTGAAAAAACCCGAGCTTCGAATCTGGAGCGATCAGCGTTCCTATTCTGTAACCTGTGATCCAGTTGAACCACCAGGTCAATATATTCAGAACAATCTTGCGGAGGATTTACTACTTGGGCCAGGACATCTTTGAGTTCTCCACGCAACCCCCTATAAAACAGCGTAATCCTTTTATCCTCGGGCCATCTGGCTTCAACTACCAGTCTGTTAAATGATGCAATATATGCCAGAAGATCCTGATTACCTTGTCGTAAAGAGAGGAGTTCGTTATCTAAGGCCTGTCCCTGAGAGTGTCTGGCAAATAGTCTTTCCATACTGGACTGGAAGGCCTGAAAATTACGAAGAATCGGGTCATCCTGGGTTACCAGGGGAATTGACCAGTCTGCAGCACTGCCACTTAGATATGAAAGTACGAATGCCACTTTGGCCTGATCAGTGGGAAATGCAGCTGGCCTACACAGGAAGTGCAGACGACATTGATTGATGAACACTGCAAACCTTTTGGGATCTCCTGAGAAGCGTTCGGGTGGAGCCAAAGGCACATTTCCAGGTAGATTAATTTGTACAGGATTAGTGGAGGTCGCTGGGATATTACCCCCCCCCCCGGGGTCGGCAGCGGTGTTTGCCCCGCCTGCGTTTGTAACAACTGTCTAGCAAGATCATCTGTGCGCTCTTTGGACACAATTAGCTCCCTCCTTAGGGCGTTCGTTTCCTGGCGCGCTGCTAGTACTTCTGCTCTTAACTCCCCTAGCAACTGGGCTAGTTGGTCAGTATCTGAGGTTTCCATTGCGCCTGGGTGGAGGATTTGTGGTGGGCTTCGCGTTCTGTAACGCTCACCTGATTTCCACGGAGGCGCCAAGCTGGACTGAGCTGTCGCCGTGTCTTCTAGTGTGACTCATAGATCTCGGCCTTCTCCTAGGGCTGGTCCCCTTCTCACGATGTACCGGACGTGTAGAATGAGGTGTCTGCAGACGGAAGAACAAGGATTTAGGAACTGGATTGACTGAACTTCTCCTTCCTCAGTCCTCTTATTCGAACCAAGGGCGTGGCTTGCTCACCTTAGATATATTAAGGCCGGGCTCTCCATCCTGCGTCTTTGCAGGGGCGCAAGTACCAGTTACTTCACTGGTTCACTGACAATCCTCTTGATTGCAGAGGTTGATGTTGGAAGATACTGCCGTTTACCGCACGAGCGGTTTCTTGATAGTTATTGGAGCACACTTAATTTAGTCCCTTGCTCAGTCTCAGGGTGTCAAGATTGAAATTGTAGAGGAATGATGCGAGCAGGTGAGTAGGAAAGATGACCGGTTGCTGTCACCCTTTCTAATGTCTCTCTGTCCTGCAGGTTTAGGTGCAATGGACGCTGATGAATAAGTGCCCAGGATCGTGCAAGCGCGTATGTACGAAGAAGATGAAGCGCGGTGCACGTAAGTAAAATGACTGCTGTTTGTTTCAAAAGCACGCCTTTTTGTCCTTGCAGATCGTGGATGCAGAGAGCGTTGCTAGATGGATGCCGGCGAACGTGCGAGCGCGTAAGTAGAAAGTTTATGGTTGGTTTAGAATGCGCCTTAAAATGTCTCCCTTTGTTTTGCAGATGCTGGCATGCAGCGCTTCTTGAAGTTCAGAACGTGCGGAGCGCAGGTAAGCAATTCAAGAATGCAATGCTTAATAAAGTCCTTTTCTTTGCAGATGTCGATGGGGAGCCGAAGAAAGCGGCGGAAGGCTTTGGAAGATGCCGCCGTATTTGGTAAGTAAGAGCGCTGCTCTCGAATTGAATTCTGCTAACCTGTTGTTTTGTCTTGGCAGGTGCAGCTGAGGATCGGATCTCTAGCAGGTAAGGAATTCGTTTTCACAGGAACTGGAGCTGAAGAATCTCAGGAAGACTGGAGCTGACATGGTGAGCGTCCTGCTGCTGATGCAGAATAACGCGAAGCACGTTTCATCAATCGGGTGTGGTTTAAATAGCCTTCTGTAGTGCTTAGGCATCTTCTTCCACAGCCTCGCCCAGGTAAGAAAAGAGTTCCTGTGTTCTGATTCCAGGGAGTGGCTCCTGCCCCACCCAGACAGGAAAAGTAGTTCCAGGCAGAGAAGGATCAGAAGACCATCGAGCTGGTAAGTAAGCAGCATGGTCTGCTGCAGGTAGGTCCACCCAAGCACTCTTAAGCATTATGAGCCCGGCGCTTCCAGCGCCGGGACCGGTCATCTTTATGAGCCTGGTGCCACTGGCGCCAGGACAAGGTCCAAAAGGTCCCGATAGGGACTGGCTGGTACCCAGGATCAAGGTTATGGGCCTGCTTCCAAGGATGTGAGGCAAGTTCTGACCCCTTGGAAGCAGGGATCATGACATTCACCCCGGGACTTCCTTTTTGGGGGTATTGGATCCTTCGAGCCTGAGGGAGTTGACCCTTCTGGTGTATAAGAGAGAAAGTGTTCCGGGTTCTTGGCATAGAAATCTGCCAATGATGACATCCTTGACATTACTCTGTCTATGTCCTCACTGGACCATTCCTTTGAACTGGGAATAACTCTTTCCTGGAGTGCTTTCCCTGTTTTATCCTGACTAGACCTACTGGTTTGAACAGGGGTCTTAGGGACAAAAGATTGATATTTGTCCTGGCTAGACTTACTGGCCTGAACAGGGGCCTTAAGGACAGGGGTCTGAGACTTGTCCGTCTGTTTAGGTGGAGTAGAATGTAATGGAAGTAGGCTGGGACTGCTTACTTCGTTGTTTTCCCCCCTCCCCGTGGGTGGAAGCGTGCTTCCCCGACTTTTGGGCCCTATCGGAGCTTTTTGATGCCTGGCGTCGAAATTCGGGGGTAGAGTCCCTGTCTCTGGAGAGTGTAAGGGATTCGGTAGCAGCCTTACCGCTGCCTGCAGGCGCCGACTCATGGAGTGCGGCTTGGGGGTAGAGGTCGGCGTCGTCCTCCGACGACCGAACCTCAGTCACTAAGGGGAGCGAGGCACTTTTAGCAACAGTGGAGGGTTGCTTGGTGCCATGAGGCGATCTCGAACGCGAATGCCCAGAGGACACCGATTCGGTGGACCGTTCTCTACGTGCCTCTTGCCGAGAACTCGACGTGCGCGTCGAGTCTCGGTTGGACTTCTGTTTGCTGGAAGTGGTGTGGGTAGCGCTCGTGTCGCCGGAGGTCTTCCCCATAGCTGCCCTGCCGGACAACCTTCCGAGGTCGGGGACTTGCGCTTGGCTGTCCATCGACGCCACATTGCCCTCGCCGTCCGAAAGTACGGCATCGCTGAAGGCACCCTCCGCGGCCATGGCCTCTTGTCGCCTGGTGTGGTGGGCCCAACGCTTTGTCAAACGGTCCTTAAGGGTCTTCGGTTTAAACCGACTGCACGCTCTGCAATTCGCCTCGGGGTGGTCCCGCGGCAAGCAGGTTACACGTGGCGTGTCTGTCAACCCAAGGATACTTGCGGTTGCACTTGGGGCAAAATTGAAAGGGGGTACCCTCCATCCCTATGGCAGCGGGCTGGGAGTGTAGGAATATAAGTAATGTACCTATATTAAACAGAGTGTAGGATATGTGCCACCCCCTACTTGCAGGGCCGAGTCCAGAGGACTTCCGAGGCCCGGGCCGAGGCCAGAGGCCTTCCAAGGCCCAAATCCGTTGCTGTAGTCCGACGGTTGAATTTTCTCCGATCCGGCGTCGAGTGTCGATGTGGTGGAATAAATGGGGAAATATATAACAATATTAGCAAAATCTGACTAAGTCAGGGAACTCCGCTCAGTGCTTCCGACCAGCATTGCGGAAAAAACAATCTGAGGGTCCTAGACGCGTGAGGGATCATGGGTACAGTGGACGTCACAATAGGGATAGTATTACTGGCACGCCCTGTGTCGACGCCCAATTTTCGAGTTTCGAAAAACAAACTAATACTCCGCAGCTTCCACTAGATGTCGGCCTATGCACAGCATGTGATCTAAGCAGATTCCACAAGCCTCAGAAATAATGATATGTTTGTGAAACGTTCTTTGAACTGAAACACAATACAAAGAAAGAAAAAAAATATATGGCGATGTTCCAAGGAGATGTAAGTGAAATATTAGAAATCTGCCTTTCTATGGAAGTATATGAAGATGGTGTCTTTAGCAATAGTAGCATCCGGCTGGCATGACCGAACCAACCAGTAGTCCTGTAATGTGCAGAATGACCAGCAGTTCTGGTGCACATTCTTAGCGCCACAAGTGGATCTATGCACCACCCCCTCTTTGGCCTGCAGTCCCAGCTCACTTCTGCTCCACACCAGTGGTTCTGTTCATGTCAAGCAGCCTTGGAAAGTGTAAGGAGGGGTTTTCAGGTGCAGCTTAATTTTCCTTTATCATGGTGGCCATCTGTGCTGGTGTGTTTTTAAAAAAAAATGTATTTTTTTTATTTTTTGGGGGGGTTCTCGGTCCCAGCACACTTTCATTGTACTTTTTTCCCCAGTTTTTGGTCTGATTTATGACGTCGGACAGTAATAGCCTTCTATCCTGCAACTGCTGATTATCTTGGGTTTTAACTGTATCATTTTAAACAAGAGGTTAAGTTAACTAATGCACGTGGCAAATAACTGGGTTTAATGTGGATTAAGTTTGTGTGTATTGTTAATGGAGTAATCCGAATAAACTTTAAACAAAAAAAGATTTGTGTCTCAAGACATCCGCCCTTGTTGATGCCCTTGCTTTCTTGGGGCTGTTAACTTGGGACTCATACATGGCATTTCCCAGATGGCACAGGTAGTTGCCTAGATGGCTTTTTGTCCCATTGCACATTGTTTTAACACTTACATTATTCTTCAAGCAATGCCACATCATCAGAAATCCACACAATCGGTACATCGGTAACACTTGTTTGTTTTAACTTTATTCACACTGAAATAGAGAAGATATTTGGACTTATTCTGGTGATGGTACCCGCTATATTCCCCTACATAATACTGTAGTAGCCAGTGAATGCCAGTTGCCCAACCTCATAGTGCAAGCTTTATCCAACATTGGTGTTAGCGTGACTTACCATCTTCCCATCGCTATTGTTCAGCTCAAGTCCCCACAAGTATATGTCTTTACATATATTATTAGGAAGTGTCTTCAAGTTTTCTGTCTCGTTGGCTGGTAAGTAGATCCTTCATTTGTGTGGCATCCAGTTCATTGCTATTCTTCATTCTAAAGACCCTTATGCGTAGGAGCTAATCTTTTAATTTTCTTTCTTGCGCATTGCTTCGCTTGTGGTTATTGGCTATTCGCACCCAGGGAAGGGCGATCAGGCAATCGGGTGCCTGGCACAGCAGGCGAGATTATAAATCACTGCCTGCTGTCCCATCCACCCGAGGCCCTTCTCCGGGTGGGTTTCTTTTCTTCGTTTTTTTTCTTTTCTAATGCCTCCCTACGTTTGGGGAAAAATCAAATTCCCCTTCCCCCGCAGCCCAATTTACCTGCAGGAGGAGCATCGGGGACCGGAGCACAAGGGTCCTGTCCTGATGCTCCTCTTCTCTGGCCTTCGCCATCGAAAGAGGAAAAGGATGACGGCAGCCATTTTCCGACATGTTTTCAATGGTGGTCATCTGGAAAGGGACATTGTCCTTTTTCTATTTTCATGGCAGCAGCCATTTTTATCTTAAATATCTGCACCCTGGGAAACCCTAGGGTGCGAAGAACTTTGACGCTCTGCCGCCGGGCAGATATGGCATTTAGCGGCCCGCAGCCTGAGCTGAGGTGAGGCCCTTGCTTTGCTCTGGCCTACCAAAGCTCGGGATGGTGGGCCCTTAAATGCCATGTCCGCCAGCGCAGCTTGAAAGTTATATTGGCAGAGACTAGTTTGGATGGTTTGCTATGAAAATCCAGTGGCAGATATATCTGCGTGGAAACTGAACTTGGGCGAATGATGTGAGGTGATATAAAATAGTACATAAGAAAAAAAGGTAGCTAGGTGAAAAGTGGACTCCTTTTGTTAAAATCTTAATACAAAACAGTAACTTACTAGCTGCTTTAAAAGGCTTTCTAAATATTGCGGTGTGCACTTTGCAGGTGTAGGCTCATGATGCCATGTTGGGTGATCTGGGAAACCTTCCTGTGTAGTGCTTTGAAAACTTAACTGAAAAAAAATAATACTGAAACTTAGATATGCTTCTTAATAGATTTACATAATAAGGCAATCAAGTTATCATTGCTTAGTTTTAATTGCTGTGGTTCTAAACTGAATGACCTGCAAACGTATTTAAAATTCGTACTTGAAAATCATTGTTTCATCAATTCTTAAAATGTTACCCTTTGCTTTTGTAGGTTGGTAATAGGGGGACCATTAAAGATTACCCAGGCTTCAATGCAGGACATGATGCAGATGTTCTTCGGAAAGCAATGAAAGGCTTAGGTAAGTATCAAAACCCCATTGCTCAATCAACCTCAAGTGCCTTTAGACAAATGCTTATAAGATTTCAATAAAATTGCCAGCCCCAGAAGGTTGGTGTGTGTGTGTGTGTGTGTGTATATATTATATCATTCAAAGGTAGGAGGGATGTTGTATGTCATTTTCACTCATGTTTATAGTTCAAAAAAGGACAGTACAGATATGTAAGTCATTTAGCTCAGGATCTTGCAGCAAACGAGTAAAGGCTAGGAGCACATGTTCATTGATCCTGATCTTCACCACAGGCCTTCATTGCTTCAAATGCATCATTTGTGATGAGTCATATCTGTTTATCAGATGGCTCATGATTACTCCACCATGCACATGGGAGAGGGCACACTTATAGCAGCGGTCAAGGTGGAGGTAGCCATTTCATGCATTTCACGTTCTCCACATTGCTTGATGCAATCTCTAGAGGTCTTGGGTACAAAGATCCAAGTGACTCTTGAGTCCAGGAGACATTAGCACCATGAGCAGTATTTGGGCTTGGTAAAGTTCTGATGTCTTGGTGTTTACTTTACCCATAAGTGAGCTTGGACTGCACAAGTGAACTTGCAAGCAGCCTAGCTCTCCTAGATCAATGGCGTACTGGCACACTGGCACACTTGGGTGAAAAGAGCAGATGGCCTTTCAGTAGAGCTCATTACAGATCTATAGGGCAGAGGCGTAGGGCCTGAGCGGGCAAGGCCCACCCAGCAGCGCTGTGAGTTTGCCCAAAAAAGGGGTGGTAGTTAGCCGGGCAAGAATGTTCAGCAGGCAGCTTTTTTAGGAGAGGGTGCACAAGAGTGCTTAAGGGGTTGAGGAAAGGAGCCAGTGGTGAATGAGTGGTTGCAGAGGTCAGCCAAGGCTGGAGCGAGAGAGGCGGTGTTGTCCTTGATGGTTCTGGAGTAACAGGGAAGCACCTGTTTAGAGGAGACTTTCATAGAGCAGACAACTCTAGAGATCTCAACTGGTGCAATGGGAGAGAAAGAGGAGAGTATGGAGCTAAGGGAGGCAAGAGAAGTCGGAAGCAGGGAGGGAGATCAGATAAGAGAGGACAGGATGTCCAGAGTTTTGCAGGAAAAGTGGGAGGCCGGTGCAGAGTAGAGGGCCTGGGTGGGAGGAGGAGAGGAGACTGCGATGGGATTGGAAAGTTCCTTGCAGATTTGAGTTCAGCCATGTTATTGGTGGCACCAGAGATGCAGGCTTCAACATGAGCCCTCTTCTTGGAGTAGATGGCGAGATGCCATTGCCTATGGAATAGGCGGCAGGCCAGTTTGTCAAAGGATGAGCTAGATGCCTGCCATTTCTGCTCTTCAGCTTTACACTTGCGTTTCAAAGCGACCAAGTCAGAGTTGTACCAAGAGTTGCATTTGGAGGCAGGCTTCATGCAGAGCCTCATGACGGGGCAAGGATGTCCAGGGTGATAGGGAGTTGGAGGTTAGCTGAACAGAGTCAGAAGGAGAGTCCAGTGAAGGGGGCGGAGGAGGGATGAAGGGACGCCTCTCTGTGGCCTTTTATAGCCTTGCCTTTCACTGCTTGCTCCAATCGTCTGTTTGATTGGTTCTAATCTTGATCTAATTGTATGGAGTTCATAACGCACATAACACAGCCTCTTGAATTGTGTTATATATTACACCGCTACTGTCTGTGTTTGGCTTCCTGAGCTAATAAAAAAGGCAAGTGGCCATCTTAGCATGCATTGGAACTCCTGCCTCTATGAAGTTTCTTTATTGCTTCACAATGGCTTTGAGCCATGGCCCTGCACCATCCTCCCCGGGCATGCTCCCATTGTGGAATTACTGACTGCCATCTGTATACTGGAAGGTTTACCGTAAGTATGAATTTCTTCTGTGTCCGTGTGGATCCTTGGACGCCGGTATGCTACAACTTAGTATTGTCGGTGTCTGCTGTGATTCCCTTCGGCATGGGGGATCCTGCATCTTTTTTTTTTCTCCTACCGCAGCACGTTCAATTAGTCTGTTTTGCCACATGAGGCAACATTGAGGTTCTTTTTTTGTTTGCATTTGTTTGTGAATTGTTTTATGCATAAAACCTTTCACAATATGTCACACAATTATTGATTATCACAATCATTTAAGATTTAGGTGGTTCTGTCGGAATCCAAAGGGCCCTGCACCATATGGAGCCCCAGTTCTTGGGATACACACCAAGCTCCCAGAACATAGTTTTGCCTGGGTTCATAGTTTGATAAATTTACAATCAAATTCCCTAACGTGCAAGAAGGAATTGGGGACATGGCTTTGAGCTAGAGGACTTGTTTGAGCTCTTGTCAAAGACTACCTCTATCCGGCTAAGGCCAGTGACCCAGAAAGAGTTTCTGTAGCACCCACTGGCTGCAGAGCCTGGTCCATGTTTAGGGATGGAGTCAATGGGCCGACTTTGTTGCAGTCCTCAGAAGAATAGGCAACACCCCAGCAATTATGTCAGCATGTTGGGAGGCCCCTACTCAACAGATGTATCCAAGATTGCATAACCGATATGGCACTGACACCTCCTTAAAACATCTCTCTATTAGCCGAATACGTGCCAGGGATAAAAAAATCACATTGTGGATCATTCCATTCATCACTTCCAGGACGCACACAAATGTGAACTAGACCGGAGCATACTGCAGGACGGCTTTCGACATGTGCATGCCAGACAGAAGTACTGGACCGGGATTCAAACCTGCGTTGCTCTGTTTTCTTGCTTCCAAGACAAATGCGTTGCCCCTGAGCTATCCTCCTGACCTGGGGTCATTGGGCAATGCTATGTCAATCAAGTGGTAGGGGATAAATGTATATGCTTTTTGCCCTTACAGCAATGATTCAGAAGGTGGTGTAAAAGATGCAAGCCACACAATTGACACTCCTACACATTCCAACAAGATTGACCAAACAACTATAATATCCAACTTTACTTCCAATGTCAGTAACATCCCACAGCAAGTTTCTGGTACATCAAACGCTTCTTACTCCATGCCAATGAGGGATCTCTTGCTCTGTTTCAGACGGTATGAATTTAGCAGCTTGGCTTCTGAGGTCATACAATGTGGCTGTTTCCAATTCCTACAAAGGTTAATGAAAATGATTGGGGGTTGATAAAACCTAAAGCAAGGTTTTGTTCTCTTGATAATGAATGGGAAAGCTATTTGGTCTCGTGTAACCAATTCAATATTTATCCCTTACATCCATCAGAAAGGAACATCATTATTTACGTAATGCATTTACGAGATTGTGAGCAATTGTGTAACTCTGTGTATATTTTATATTTATCTCCGATATCGGCATACACCACTTTACAAAAGGAACATGCATGGTGAAAAGTACCACTGGTAAGGAGTAAAAAGATTGCACCCATTGGTGGCAAAAGTAGCCTCAGATTGGGATTTAATTATATTTGCATAGCATCATGCCTGCCTCCTTTTGAATGTATGCACTGATTTTACTTGACTGTTACTTCCTTTCACAGTGACCAATATACAGGTCCTAAAAGCAGAAGAATGTTTCCTTACCCATTCAAAAGGAAAGGGTGTTTTTCAAAGCAAAAGTTAGATCTATATCGTGTTAATTCTGAAATTAATAAACCTGCCTAAAAACAACCCAAATCAGATCCAGAAAAGTGTCTGCACAGTCAAAGAAATGTTATGTGCTTGGTTAACCAAACACAAGATATTTGAAAGATCATTCAATTCTTTGTGGCTTACAACTTTGCACACAAGCACTGTCCTGTAAGTAAATCGGAAATGGCGTACAAGAGTGCTGTAAACTGGCAGACATGCAATTCTAAGACACTCCTAGAGCTCATTCAACTACAGAAACAGCAGCTACAATAGCTAAAATGGGCCATTTGCTAATAAATTCCATTCAGCAAAACGTAATTCTGTACATGCTGTCAGAAAGCATTTACAGCATAGCCACTTAACGCGGGCTAGTTCCCAATTGGTACAAGCAGTATTCAAGAACCTATTTGATACTTTTCCAATAGCGCACTCAGAAGTGTAGTCAAGATTATCTAACAAGTGGGGTCTGAAGCTAATGTAGTTGAGCCCACTGCAGTGACATTAACATCTGTAAATGCCCACACAGAGCTGCTGAGTGGGTATTTACAGATTTTGGGTGGGCCTTGCCCACTCAGGCCCCACCCTGTCTACTCCTCGGAGCACACCTTCTTCCAAGGAGGGATACCACTGTGAGAAACCAGAAGGTTTCTAACCCACTAGTGCCATCGGTTTTGGATCCAGTTCCTCGGGGTGGACCAGTGCAGGAGGATCACCTGGGTGAAGGGTCTTCAGGAAGTGGGAGACCAGATGGAGAGATGCGTTATCCCCTTCCCTGTAATACCTCTACCCCATCCTACCAGGTAGGATATTTAGGAACTCTACCCACAGCCCCTTATACAACGCGAACACTTTCTCACAGACAGCCCGCTATGAGAGAAAACAGACTAACACCCGAGCAGTATACCTGTCGTGTCCCAATACAATGGTCAGGTGAGGTCAGGCAATTCCTGACCCATCGCACACACCTAACTTCCATTAAGCTTCCCTACACGATAAAAGGCGGAGCACGAGAGCACACTCTGAGCGAGGCAAGGCACATGAGGAAACGGCACTTTCGAGACGGCAGCTAACAAGAGCGGAAAGACTGCAAAACAGAAGGGGATCACAAGGAGGGAAGTTCCCTTCACTTTTCCTACAAGGAACTATTACTTTCAGAGACCTCGAGAATAGAAAGGGTAAGACCAAGAAACCAGGTTGAAGAATCCTGCATTGTGTGTTGGAGATACCCGGGGCCCTCCCGCATCAATAATCAAGGTGGGAGAAGTGGCAGATGCTGTGGTACCGTCCTTGGCTCCAGAAATAAGCAGCGTCATTGAATTAACACAGCCGGTGAGTTGGGGAGACGATACAAGACCGGTCTGTGTTGAAACCAAGGTTGCAAGCAGCAACATTGTATGGTGAGCACTGAAACGAACATTGTCAAAATAAGTGTTAAAACACTTGTTATAAGAGACGCAAGTAAAGCTGAACTGCTGACGAGAGATTGACCTTTAAAAACAAGATACAATACCTTGGACAGAGCAGTCCGGCACCGCCGGGGTGCTCAGTCAAAGGTCTCTGTAAGGTATCCAACTGAGAAGTGGCAAAAGTGAAATGAGAAAAAGGTTACATCAAGAAGAAAACGAGTTAACGTGAATCGAAGTAGTCCTGCGACGGGTCACGCAAAATCCTGTGCACAGTCGAAAGTCTTCGATTTTGATGAAGTAGAGAAATGTGGTCCGTGCCCAGCGGAGGAAGACCAATTGAAGGCTTTGTGTTCAAGTGGGTCTGAGCGCAGTGGAGGCAGACCCAGGGTGAACAGCAAATCACCGAAGAAGTGGTATATGTGAAATCCTAAGAACAAAGGATCTTTAATGTTTGTGGTGTTGCATCAGGCCCTCTGAAATAAGAGACTTTGAATGGCAAAGAGACCTTGGCACAGAAGGTCCTGACGTTGAAGTTCTTTGTGGGATATATTTACCCACTCAGCTGTACTCCCTTCCATAACCAAGCTGCACTTCAGCAGAAGCAGCAAAATGGCTGTTCTGGCTCCTTTGAGCACCACTGCCTCACACCAAAACTGCGTTTTGCAGCAACAACAAGATGGCTGCACCATCTTGCCAAGCACATATTGGGTAGAATGGAACCAGGGGGCACACTGAAAAATCCCGCCAGTGTGTTCTTACATGTATAAAAGAAGGGGAGTGAAAAAGCAGCACAGCTTTGCTGCAAGCCCAAAGTTCCCATTGAAAAAGAAAAATATTTACATTTAAAAATTATGCTGCCCTGATGTTATTTTCCTCTGATTCCTCATCACAATACTTTTATTAATGAGACTCTGCCATGCCCTCCACATTCACATTGTGCTCTAGCAGTCAAGAGCAGTATCCGTGAATCACGGGCTGTTGTTCAGTTTTGAAGGAATCAAAAGTAGCTTTACTTCAGCTACACAGGAAACACTTTACTTTTGGGCTACAAAATATCAAAGATCAATGCATCAGAAAAGCCCTGGCTTTCTGGGCCTATGTCAATTTCAGTGCATCTATATTTAAGCAAAGTGCTGCATACAAGAAACTAACTCTGGGCTCCAAAACAATGTGGGAAGTCAGAGGGAAGAGAAAAACGGAATTTGCAAAGACAATACCAGCAGTCACCACAAGTTTAAAATGTACTTTTGCAAAGAAAGAAAAATACTTGTTTAAAAGTGTATGTTGGATAAGGCCCTGCCCTTATCTGGCAATATGAAGGGGTTTTGTGCTGGGAAACCTATATGGGAGATCTTATTTAACAGGCTTTATTCTGATTTATTGTCATGATGCCTACCTCCAAGGAGCCAGGTCCGACCCAGCAACCCCAGAGGCAGGCATCATTTCCCCCAGGGAAGTGCCAGCGAGCCCAAGCTGGGGCCCTTTGGACACAGTCCTGGCGCCTTAGGCGCCAGGCTCATAAAGCTAGACATGTGTTCAAGTGTTTTAAGGTGCACTTACTTGATGCAGACCATGCTGCTACATCCAGGCCCTCTTGAGGCCTGAATGGAACTACTTTACCTGTGGACCTACTTTCCCCTGGGTGTGGTCGGGGAAGGATACATACCTGATCGGTGGAAGGATACATACCCGGAACTTCTTCCAAAGCTATTTAAACCACGCCCGATCAGCAACTCACGCTTCGCGTTGTTCTGCTCCTCGCAGCTGGACGCTCACCGTGTCAGCTCCTGCATCTGGACTTCAGCCACGCCTGTCAGCATCCTGGGTCACCTGCTAAGAGAGAATTGGAGAGAAAGAAGACCTTACCTGCTAAAGCTGCATCACAGAGACTTCACACCGACGATCCTGAAAGGGAAGACATCATTTTAAAAGCATTTCGCTTCGATCACTGCAGCACTGCATTTCACTCACCTTTCCTGGGCACCTCCATCTTCAGCAGCGATCATCCGGATCCGCAGCCACTTCCCAGTGCCTAGAGAGAAAAAGACAAGAACACAAGGTGAGAGAAGGAAGGGAATAGGAAAAGCTCAGTTTCCTTCTAAGACTTACATGTTGGGTCATTCCCATTTCATTTCGGGTCCTGCCGCTTCCTGGCATTACGGACCCCGGCCCCTATGGGGAAAAAAGACAAAGACATTGAATGAGCGAATGCAAAGACATTACCCGAACGCTCATCCAGAACTTACCTGTCATTTACTGGAACTGCACGTTTCACTTCGGGTCGGCGCCATATCTCCGGCATTCCGAACCTCGGCCCCTAAGGGGAAAAAAGACATAAGCGATTAGCGCTTGCTGCAATAAGGCAATGAACATTATTATAAGGCTTGAACTTTTGAACTTGCTACAGAACTCTTACAGCGCCTTACCTGAATAGTCAAGCTTATTTGAACTCCCATCAAACCTCAATCCAGTGAAGTAACTGGGTTTCAACGCGCCCCTGCATCAGAAGCAGGATGGAGAACTCATCCTTCCAGACCCTAAGGTGAGACTTCACGGGGAATCGAGGAAGGGTATCGTGGAGGGCTGGAAGGGAGTGGGAGGCTTGAGCATTATTCCGTCAGTAGGTAATACTCCCTTTTCACGCACAGGGGAATATTCCTGCGAGCCAGTGAGTCCATCTTCAGAGTCCTGCGCTTCACCATAGAAGAAGCATCAGCACTCGAAGCCAGACCTGCGCCTCCGTGGGAATCAGGTGAGCGTGACATTTATAACAAAAATAAATAAAATAAGGAATTAAACTGCATTGGCTAGATTTTGCAAGCTCCGGAACAGGTTTTTCCTGTTGGCAAAGCTAAGG
This sequence comes from Ambystoma mexicanum, assembly GCF_040938575.1. NCBI lineage: Eukaryota > Metazoa > Chordata > Amphibia > Caudata > Ambystomatidae > Ambystoma > Ambystoma mexicanum. Next base: position 1,501,298,014 of record NC_090935.1, read on the forward strand.
CTTCCCCCAAAAGGGAACCACCATAAACTTCCAGGACACTTGGCTGATAATTGTTAGGTTGGGAAACTTTGACTGACAAAGTTCAAATACTCATCAGACTTCAGTCTGGGCTGAGGCCTTCTACAATAGAAATTTTGGGACACGAGTATGTGAAAAGAAAATCGCACCTCCCCAAGACTTCTACAAGAAGCTTCAAAGAAAAAATGCATGCCGACGCTGGGCTAAGGGGGGTTGCATGGAAAGGCATGACAATATTTGGAGGACAATGCTGACAGCTATTTTATTAAGAAACTTTTCAGACTTTTATCTTTGCAACCAGACTTTGCAGGAATGTAAAAAGTTAACAGTTTCAATGTAATTTCGTGGGTTTTAATTTAAGACATTGTAGCATTCTATGCCATATTGTGAACATAAGTGGCAGAGAATTGGGTATTCTAAGGAAAGTATGTATGATGCCATTGCGAATTTCAATGCTGACATGACAAACTATAATCCACACACATGTATAAAGTTATTGGATTTTAGGCTGAATATTTCTCACTAAAAACAACAAAACAATTGTTAAACAGACGAAACAAAAGTCTTATAAACTGTAGATTTGGACTGGCATGCTCTGCATAAAATATGTAATCTGCTCATGTAATTTGTTAAAATGCTACCACTGTACAAATGTGTCATTTATGTCAAAACTGGATTTTAGCAAAAGTAACTGTGGGAGGGTCTAGACATTGTAAAACTAGCATCATAAATCTGACATCATGCCCTTGAAACTCAACCAGCTGAGAGCAAGGTGTCAACCATTACCCCTGACCAATCCAGTTGTTTAGAGGTGTGCTTCGCTAAGCCACACCACATCATCGGGTGATGTCACCATGCCTTATAAATTAGAATGGTTGACAGCACTCTAGACACACTTTCCTGTGCCTGCGTTCCTGATCTTCTACCTTCATCTTGCCAGACTCCAGATCCCGCTGCAAAGCCAAAGCATAGCTAATTCCAGATCCCACTGCAAGGCCAAAGCATAGCTAATTCCAGATCCCACTGCAAGGCCAAAGCATAGCTGACCAGATTCTACTCCAGCAAGGCCAAAGCATAGATGACCCCATCTCAGCAAAGGCCTTGATCCAGAAATCCCACTAAAATCCCATTAAAAGGGGGAAAAGCTGTGGTACCTTTTAGCTTCCTGAGACCAGACTGGCTTGTCCACTACCTGCATCCAGCTGTACTTGCCATCCGGTGACCAGACCCTTGCCCAGCTGTATTTTGCCAGAAGAGTCCGCTATCTGGTGACCAGAATATTTTGTGACCAGAACCCTGACTGTTCCAAAATTCCTTACTACTGTTCCAAAATTCCAGACCCAAGCGTGGACTGTATGTCCCATCCCATATAAACACATAGCCTACTCCATCTTGACCCTTTTGTCTTTATTCCACTCTCTAAGCAATCCTACCCACACCCTGTTTTCTTGTTAAAACTGTTAGTATTCTCTGTGCACCCTGTCCTTGACATTCTCGCGCCATCTCTCTATTAATTCTGTCTTGTGTAGATCATAAGCCCTTAGTCATTTTTTAAGTAATCATACTAATTTCCTCTTAAAGTTGAATGCTGGGGTGACAAGGTTGACGTTGCGAATCAACCTTGGATCTTACTGTGTCCCTCTTTAACAATATAGTCTTAATAATCTAGTTTAAGTGAAACTTGTCCTATTTCTCAGCTGATTTTCTCTCTTCCACGGCTTTATTTGACCAAAAGCGAACCTTCTTCTATCTTGCAAATTTCATCCAGTTCTGTAGCTAGAGACCTCCTTTCACCTCTATATTGTCGCTGTGATATAGATCTATTCCCCAGCCCAAAAACACATTCCAATCAGTTTTTTACATTTAAAGCTGAAAAAAGTGTAAATGCACCTTTCCATGTGTGAATGTGGCTGACTGGGTTTTCAGTGTCAATCTGTTTTGTGTACTGTATGCTTTTGTGATACCTTGCCTTGTGATTGCTAGTGTTTATTTATTCCCGTTGTTGTGAGAAATCATATTTGCCTCAAAGATTTAACCGCACATTAATTATTTATTATTATTGGTGGGTTGAGGGAAAATTGCAAGGGAACACCTTAACTTGGGTGCTATCTATCCAAATTCAAAAAGTGTTCCAATTCATTTGTGCATTGGATATGTTCTACTAGAAGGTTAACCAAGTGCATTGCTTTCATTTCCATTGTCATTATCACCCTATTGGTGATTGCTGCCCAATATGAACATATCAACATTTGTTTGATTTTTGTGAATTCTAAAAATAAATATTGTATTTTCACCAACCGGCCTGGTTCATGGTCCATTGTGACCCGGGATATTTGTAAAAGGGGTTGCGAGATGGGCCGGGTCTAGATCAATTTGAATTAATTGAAATTGAAGAAAAAGCATTCCTATTGAGCGCCACATCCCAGGATAAGTCAAAGTGTCCTGGTCCGGTGTGTGACGTCCGATTGGAATCAAGCATCTTGATGTGCATCCTTGTGCTAGCGAAGCGAGAGAGTGTGCTAAGCTTGAGTGTGCCGCCTTGTCCTCTGCTGAACATGTGGGGAAGGGAAGCCAACAGCTTTAATATCCTGACATATCATTTCTTGAACACTTTTCTTTTGCATAACATTATTTCCCACACTTTGTATTTAAGTAAGGATTGCATAGGTGTATTAGTATAGGCCCTTTTATTTTGACAGACTAGACTAGGACTGTCGTGGGTATCGGGCAAATAGTTGGAGCAAGCTAGGTGGAGGCTTGGCAGGCTTGACATAGGCACCTAAAGAGCCCATAGCAGATCCATCCTTTACTTCCTTCCTAGTGTTTGTAGTGACTTCCTAGTTACCACTTCCTGTTGCCAACCAGGAAGTGCATGACGGTCCATGAGCTCTCTAGTGTTTGGGTGTGGCTGGCTATATAAGCCACACCCAAGATTCTTCCAGTGCTTCGTGTTGCTTATTGTGAGCTGCATCAGCAACACACTCGCCGTGCTCTGGATCAGCCAGCTTCTGCTTATCTGCTCCAGATCATCCTGCTTCTGCTTACCTGCTCTGGATCATCCTGCATCAGCTTACCTGCTCCGGAACATCCTACTTATGTTTACCTGCTTCGGATCCTTCTGCTTCAGCTTACAGGTATTCCGTGTTTTCTCCACACCGCAGCTATCTCCGGTCAAGAGGGACTTCAACACCGGCACCTGTAAGAACAAGAAGAACAGCGTAAGCGCGCACTGCAATAACGCTGCGCTTACTCACCGAATCTTCCCGCGACACTGGTATCCAGGTCAGTTGTGCGAGCGCACAAACCCGTGCAAAAGAAAGAGGAGACATTAGTTATTGCGCTCGCCCTAATAACGCAGTATATACTTACCAATACCTCTGTGCAAACTTACCAGACCACCAAGTCTTCGGTAGCGCTGAACCCAGACTCGCGCTAATATCACGTAATCCACTCCTGCAAGGGAAGAAAAAGGAGAGACATAACCAGGCGCGCTCAAATTGAAGGCGCTGCGCTTATCTACCAGCAGCTGACTTCAGCACGCAGCACTACTTGCCCACAAACTACCTTGGCACACAAAGACAATACGAACAATCCAGGACACTAAACGGTCCCTGCACAACGTTCACTTGGAAAAGACTTTCTAGCCAGTGAAGAAACAGGCGCCTTGAACAATCGGCCTCGCTGTGAAGGCATATAACAGCGTGTGGCATCTGAACTCAGCCAACAGACATTGGCATCATCCATATGAGCAAATTGCGCCCCTGTGAAGGCAGGATGGAGAGCACACCTTACTAAAGATCAAGGTAAGTCCTTAGGGGACATCACAGCACACCTTAAAGTAAAGGGAAGGGTCCAGGGGAATCGGGTGAATTCAGGTCTGAGTGTTTACCTTGTATTTGACAGGAATCCCTCCGGGTGAAACTAGGGGAAGTGAGCACGATTTCAAGGGAGGCATATTCCATCTCTCCTGCAGAGACACAGGTAAGTGCGACAGAGTTATTATTTGATTATTTGATGGTCGTAGCTTGCTCCCATCTTTAGATTTAGGATTAGATGGGCGTTTTTCAAACCCAGTTGAATTTAAATAAACACCCTTGAACTGTGATCACTTGTCTGTCTTACTGTTTCATTCCATGCCTTCCTTACACCACTTAAAAATGTCTGCATAGCATGTGCATCTGAAGCAGATTCAGATGCTTCAAAACTAAAAAGTTACTTGAGTATTATTAGTTAAATCGTATTGTCCCACTGTTCATAGTCACAGAAAGAGGGCCAAGACTATGCACTAATACAGCTACAGAGTAGCTCACTTCCTCATTGTAATGTATAAACCTTAAAAGAGAACTAAGGGAGCTGTAGGATTCTTCGTACCAAAAAGAGGACAAAGTTATCAAGCTGGCCATTACTAGTTGGACAATTCTTCAACCTTTGCCAATAATCCTCCTCATTGTTTTGTGGCCCCCCTGTGTTCCCAAACACCTGATTTGGACTAGATGCACTTTGCTTGCAGCCAGTCTGAGTGTTGCAGAGGATATGCTGCGTATGTTCCTACATGAACTGCTCAAGTTAGCACATCTCACACTTCATCTAGGCTACTCTTATTTTCTCTGTAGACAACTAGCATTCTAGTGTAGAAATGCTACCTACACCATCTAAAGAGTCGTTTGAGGTTAGCTCTACTAGGTCTACAGCCATTTGAATCTTGCACACAGACATGCTACCTATGTCTTACCATACAAACTATTAAAGGGCATGCTTTTCTCTCACCCATCTGTCCAGTCTTATTGTGAACGTAGCCAATATAAGAGCTAAGTTAGAATTACTGAATTGATTTATCTTCAGGAGGTGACAATGTCTATCAAAAAGGCCCAAGTGAATTGCTGCATTGAATTTATCTAGCTTAACTTATCTAGTTTAACTTAACTTGCATACATCTCATCAAGGACCTAACTAAAGATGTCATGACCACCAATCGGTCAGTGGAAATAGTGGTGCTACACACTCTGGTGAATTCTGAGGAGTCCTCACTGTACCCCAACCTAAAGTCTCCTCCCATGTGGCCAGGGGAATGCAGCTGCTACCTGATCCTGGGGGGTGGTACTCTGAGGGTGAATCACATGGAAGGAGATGGCTGTCTGGGTACAGTGATGACTCCGACAGGGGAAACAATACTTTTCCCATAACAGTAAAGAAGAAACTATCACGGCCTCCTGTCAGAACCCTTTAATTATGAGGTCTTGAAATCCACTTCTGTTGAACCTTTTAAGCAGAATTGTCCGTGTTCTTAACACATATGTAACCGCCCTAAACATTTTTTAACATCTGCTAATGACGATTCCTTTTATATAGATTAAATTGTGCAACAACAGAACTTAAAATACTGGGGTAATGCTTGGGGCTTCAATTCCCAGAATGCTCCAAGTACTGGGACGAAGGAGGAATGAAGAGTTAATGAGAATCAACAATATGACCAAATCTAATGTGCGGTCTACTCGTTGTCCCTTTAATCAACAACGCAGGACATTTAAACACAAGAAATACCAGCAGGCAAGAGAGGAAGAGCAATGAGAACGAGCCAGAGAAAGTGAAGGAGAAGTCGGGTCAGGCTGCAGATTGCACGCAGCAGGAAGCAGAGCTGCTGAGAGAGACAGATGTGCGGGAGTGCACCAGACTACAGAGGAGAGGTGTTCCTGGACTATCTTCTGTCAACCTAATGTATCAGCGTGGCGGGAGACCCAGCAGAGGTTATCGGGCTCCAAAGGACCACAGCATATTGTCTACAGTGCTTCCTCGATGAAAAGCAGCACTCCTACCGGCGTGGACCCTGAAACGAGCAGAGAATATGAAAGGGGTGGGACAAGTTAGGGATGTAATGCCCATAACAGCACTCTGCCATTACCGCAAACCACGAGTCAGACGCCATGAGCAACCAGTTAGTTGGCCATTTGATAGTTGTGACGCCAGGGTGTTCCGATGGGTGCATGGACAAGAAAGTAGACGTTTTCAATACTGACCAAATAGAATTAAAGAGAGCAAGAGGGCACATATGGTAACAATTCTCCTGACATGAGATGTAAGTTGGGAGGAAACCTGGAACAGCATTGACAAGAGACATTGTAAATGTTGTGAAGAGGCCTGAAAGAGTATCGGGTATTAGGACCTTTTTGAGAAACATACCTGGCAGGAGAGTACACTAGGGATCTATAGTAGTCACAAAGGTGAATATTTCTGGCAGGAGATTGTCTATTGTTGAACCTTATTTGGGAAAAGATACCTGGTAGCAGAGTACACCAGGGGATTTATGTGAACGAAAGGGAGGACAAGATGTTTTGGTCTATTGAGTATTATTTGAAATTGAATATTTCAGTTGAAGGAATTTCTGGCAAGGGAGTAAACCAGGAAAGCCAAAGTTTGTTGGAAAATAACATGGTTGTACCAAGCCTTTGTTAGAATTGAAAATGTTTGTTTTGACCATCCTGAATACTACAAAAGACTGTTTTTTGTAAAAATATATTTCAACCCATGCTGTAAAAAGCACATGTTTCTGTGTCACCTTTAGGAAAATAGCCAGGGTAAAGACATGTTCATTATCCTTAAAAGAACATTGGTGAACCAGAATATTTCCAAATGTTATTTCCTGGGACAGTTCAGTGGAAGGGAAACTAAACCTGGAGTTTCTAGCTGAAACTGCATATCTACGATTATTTGCCTAACTTGATTGAAAGACAGAAACTGTATTGTACCATTTTCTTGTATATGGTAGTGTGAGGAAATAGATGCATTTGGACACAGTCAACATATGTTAGTTTTGTTTTCATAGGAAGGGACATTTTACTTTGGTTAGGACAAGATGGGCCTTTTTTCAAACCCTTTTTATTTTAAAAAAACATGGCAAGTATTGAGACTACTTTGTGTCCGCCTTTCATTGCTGACCCCTCACAAGACATACCAGATGTCTTGGGCCCATCCGATGCTCGATGTTGATCCTAAACACCCCTTACTTGGCATACACTTCCTTCCTGTGTTGCCATACACCAAAGAGAGGCTTTAGATTTATGTCAAAGCACTGGACCTCCCAACACATTAAATACCCTGCCCCCACTAAGCCTCTAAATAGTGTACCAGCCCTTTACATACCAAAGAATTCCCATGCCTGTTGACACTACCAGCTTGCCTGCCAAACCTACACAGTACAGTGGCCATTGCTACCAGCCCTATACGCTATATGCGAAAGAATAAATCGAGACCCAAATACTACTAACTGCAGTGGATGCGCCCTGAAGGCCTGTCTGTTGCGTGCAAAATGCTCCGTATTGTCTGCTGTCTGGTCACCATCTGTGTATAAGATATGTGTACTTCCCAATTTTTCACCATCACCTCCACATTGGCTCAAACCACTGTGTCGCAAAACAGGGTGGAGGTTATACGAGATTCTGTTAGCAATTTCTATTGGACTATAGCTCACTAAATCTCCCTAACATGAAAGTCTTTCTATCCCTATCACAAATGACTATCTAATCCTAACTGGTGATGGTGTGCTGCATATCTAGAAGAGGGGATAGAGAAAAGGCTTACCCTAATCTGACTCGTTACTTTCCAAATAATTTCTTAAGACCTGACACTGGGGGAGTGTAATGTAATTTATTTCTCCCTCTTCTGTGTGTCCAATAAAAAGCAGATTCCTCTGCATAAAATACAATATCTGATTTCTTCAATCCTAGGCAGTCACTGCTGTCGTATGTCCTGGGAGTTCAGGGAGTCAGCCTGAACCCTTATGGTCTACTGGTTTCAGTGCAATATGTAGTCATCTAGCCCGCTTTCTTCAGGACCAAAAACAACCTAGAGTTGCTTTTAAAAGATTCTAAAAACGGTAGGGTGTTCAATCTTCTTCTGTTTGGGTCAGCACATAATCTATTTATTCTGTATTGGACCTATTTTGGGAGACATAAAGGATGTTTCACTTCCTCTGCCCCGTCTTAGTTTCTTATAAAAGGCTGCTGTCTTTACCCACAATAATAGTTTTTTTTTTTTCAGGGAACTCTTGCCATGTGAGCGGTCAGTGTATCCCAGTATCGTGCTCTCTAAACAGAGTTATTTGTAGTTCGGGATTCAGGGGTTATCCCCGACAGTGTTCACGACACGAACATTCGGCAATTGCACCGGAAATTGGACTCACATTTTTGTTTAGTAAATTCCACGCTTTACACCCAGGGATTTCATTGTACGCAGCCACATTCAACATTGACAGTAGATAACCTGGTCTCTTCATATCACTTACATGTAACGGGCTGCTCAAGCACCTTTGTACAACTAACAACATCATTAGCATAACCAAGTAATGGTGAATTAGAAACCTTTTTCTCTTTCTGAACTACTTTCAAACAAAAAACCCCTGAAGATCCGCCATACACCAGACGGTGAAACACATGTTGGGTTCAGATTAAAAACGGTACAAACGCAAAAACAATTGTATTTGTGAAGCAACAATACTGAATTGAATGGAACCAAAACTGTGAAGTAACAGACTTCAATCTAAAATGCATTTTGGGAAAAGCTAAATTCTGTGATGCAACAGTATTTATTTTGAATGCAATTTATAATTTGAAAAAAACATTTTCTGTTTGGAATAAAATCAAGGCTAAGACCATAGAAAAATTAGTTGGTCCAATTTATTATTGAAAAAGATTTTGAAACCATTATGTGAAAAAATCTTCTTTTTTTTTTACTAAGTAAATAGTCTTGTTTGAATGCAGAGCGCAAAACGCCTTAAGGTCTAAACCGACAATAGTGCATAGTTCGGGATTCAGGGATTCATCCCTTTCACTCCCAATTGTTCTCTTTGCGTTACTGACCGCAGCGTCTTGGTGCGTCGCCAGTCTCAATCCTCCAACTCCCATCAGAAGTCTCCCCTTGCTTTACCCATTCTACTGACTTTCTTCACTCTAAGAAACATTAAAGACCTTGCCTTGCTACCAGCACCAACATGCATCCTCACCTGCTTGAGGATTGTTTCAAATAATGAAACACTTGAAATCAATAATCATTCTCCTCTCACTCCATCCTACTCCCCAAATGACTTGTCACTTAACACTGGCACACTTCTCAAAATATCCTACACAGAAATCGGTGCCTTTCTCATTAACACCAGAACAGCAGTAAAAACAAACACTTCATCAGTGACCTACTCCACGAAGAACAAGTTGATCTGCTCTCCCTCACATAAACCTTGTTACCTGATATCTCCATTACTAACTGTCCAAATATCATTTGGGTTACACAACGTTGCACAAAGATCTGACAGAATACAAAGAAGCATTGCATCTTCTTTAATGATCTTTACAGTATAAGGCTAATCTCTCCAACACCACATAAGTCTGAAACCATATGACAAAAGTGTATGTGACCACTATCTCAGATTACCTATTTTATAGATGCCCAGATCACCCAATCCAACTTTCCTTCAAGCCCTCATTAATTTCCTGACCCATATGATCCTCTCCTGCTATCAGCAAATAGTCCTAGGTGATTTCAACTACTGCCTTGAAAATGACAAACTACCGTCCATACTAACTGATGTTGGACTCGCACAGCTAGTCCTGGGCCCTACCATTCTCCCTAACACATTGGATGCAATATTTAGCCTTGACTTCTCCATTTAGGTTTCCTCTCCACTAGTTAAGCCATGGATGGATCAGTACGGAATTCCATTTGACATTTGCCTATTGGAAAATTGGAATACCCTGGAACACATGTCATGCAGGAAATGTTCCCAAGTTAGTCTGTGTCAACTGGCACATAATCAATACATGACTGCCCCATCCCTTCTCATACTCAGCATCAGTCCTTTGTATCTTCCACAAATGTCCCAGCGAAGCCTTGAATGCAGTGGTACAAATCAACAAGTCCAAGCACTCAGACGATTGCTAATCCCCTAAGCTGCTCAAAAGTAAAAAGAGAAGCAGCCAGTTTCCACTGGAAAGAAAATGGCACACCCAATCCTGCCACCAAGCCAAAATGATCCTAAAATCAAATATGGCATACTACAAACGTCAGTTCATTAAACACAATAAAGACTAGTTCTTAGACCACTCATTGTCAACAGAGAACACTACAAAAGAACATTTCAAGATCCTCCATGACCATCGAGGGACCAACTTCTCTTTCAACCTTATTGAACCATCTAGCATATTTCTTCTCCTCAAAAATCAGCAACATTCAGCAAAACCCCATTGCAGGCTTTCCATGCCCTCATCCCACCCTCTAAACCATCCCCTCTCTCCCACATTTGATCATCCTTCACCCCCAATAAAGACACTTTCAGAAGACTACTCGGCACTCGTTAACCAACTGGCTCGCCATTTTGCCCACCTAAAATTATACTTCTACATATACTCTTCCAGGAAGGCCTCTATACGTTGGTCTGCACGTCCCCGCCTCACAGGCAGTCTCCCAAAAGCATTCAAACGTGGTAGCCGGCCTACATAAATAAAAAAACAACCCTCAGTCTATCAGATCCTGAAAACGTCTACCAAATCTATCTGCTCCCATTTCGAGGAAAGCTACTTGATAGAACAGTAATCTAGAAATTGCAACCGTTCAAATGTACCAATCCTCTTCACCACTAATACGATGGCTTCTGCCCTGGAAGAGGAATGGAAACTGGCCTTTTTGCCATAACTGACAAAGTCTGAGTACTATGTGACACAAACTCTATCCTACCTGACCTCTTTGCCACTTTCGATAGGGTCACCCATGCAGTACTCCTGGGTCTCATCCACCATGTAGGAAACCAAAACCTAGCCGTTTTCTGGGTCAACTTCTTTCTTTCCAACCACACACGCACTGTTGATGTTTGGATTTTCAAATCAAAAGTACCATTACCATGTGGACTACCACAAGGCTCCATTTTATCACTACCTTTCTGTAACATTTATCACAGACCATTGGCAGACCTCATTAGTTCATACAACTTCTGTTCTTCTGCACAGATGACACCCAGTACACCCTGGACTCTGGAATGACTTCAATAAATCCGCCACCAACTTTCTCAATTACATAACAAAAGTCTTCGAATGGATGAACGCAAATAGTCTTGCATGTAAACACACCAAAACGGAGATCACCACTTTTAATTTATTCTAAAAACGTGGCCACAACCTGGGATCATACCCCCAATCTGTGCAAAAGGTCTGTATCTTGTGAATAATCATTGAATCAGAGCTCACTTTTAATGCTTATGAACTCAGTAGTCAAAAATAGTTTCTTCCCTCTGATCACTACGAGATATCGACCACTCACGTAGACTATTGCAATGGAATCGATCTGTGCCTCCCTAAATTCCCTAAATCCCAAACACACAGATTCTTAGTTTGAGTAAGGCAGCACAGCCCACCTCATCTTCAGCCTTCAATGACATGATTATATCTCACTGGCAATATGATCACTCCATAGGTTTCTCCTATTTCAAACAACCAAATACCAGGCCCAACGCATTATGATTGTAAAGCGTTCTATTGCTTCCCGAAGCAAGGTCCGCGCTCAATAAATACCTTAATAATAACCTAATAATTGTCCACTGTGGCATTCACAGTACTGGTCCCAATTTCATCCTTCAGAAATTACAGAAACATATGTCACTGAGACCTCTGTGATCATTCAACAAAATACTTCTGACTTCACCAAAAGACCATTTCTTTTGTTCATGTTATCAGTTTGTCCCTGATGAAAGACTTGGATTAGTCTGAAATTCATTGGACACAAGCATTTCTAGTTTTTGTCTCCTTATTAAATTATCAACATATTGAATGTATATATGTTTTTGCATATTCACTTGGAGTGAGAAAACACCAATGGATTAATAAATGATGTTAAATGTCATCTTTCGTGAAGGACCTCTTAGTACTAGAGGTTAATCTCCCCTGGCCCCCCTTCTTAGATGTGTTTTAAGCCCTAGTCTGCGACGGTGGGCTACTGAGTTGGTCTAAATTAACTTCTAGTTCTATTTGTTTCCTAAAAATGTAGGTGGTGCCCGCTTTCCCAGTCTTCATTCACCAAAAGCCTGTGGCCGCCTCACACGCGAAGGCAGTGGTGCCTACTCGGGCCAAGATAACAACCTCTGGAACTCTCTCCAGGCTTAGAACTGGGGCCTGGATGACCACCTGGCCTTAAGATAGCCACTGAAATCCTGGCTATTCCCTATCCTCGAACTAGCAATATCGGTCTCTGTCTTCCCTTCTCTTGGTCGTCATCAACCTCAAGATACCCTTGGATAAACGTTGCACTTCATAAGTTCCAAATAAGTAATGTGTGCAGCCTGTATCTATTTTAGATAAAAATGCGTACACTGGTCACTTTTGCTCTGGCCACTGCGCACAGGCACACTAAAGACCCAGTGGACACTGCGCCTGCTAGAAGGCCATGCCCATTCGTATCAAAGAGACCCATATTGCATACTGGGCTGTTGGCCATGCCTCCATTCTCTTCAGAGTCCCATACTGCCTATTGCCCATGGCCTACAGCCAACCCCATGGGCACTGTGCCTGGGTTATGTGTGGAGTCACAAATGGAAGTCTGACACAAAGTTGTCATGCTTTTGGTTAAAGACATTTATTAACACAAGAAGGTTGGGAAAAGGCCTATCTGATCCTGCTCTAAGAGGAATTTCCCTGCCTAAATCCCAAACTAAGGATCTGTCTGTGTCAGGATGTCAAAATCAAAACTGTTCTTGTGCCCAAACGTTCTATCCTGACCCTCGCACTACATACCAAAACTATAAGGTGAAAAGGGAAAATGTCTTTAACCTGTTGATTGCAAAATGAGTTAATAAAGCAAAAAAGTAGACCAGCTCCAACACAATCTCCAAGGTAAAAGAACCTCGGTTCCACAGGGTGATTCCCTTCCCCTGGATTCTTCCTCAATGTCAACGATTCTTGGTCTAACAGTTTTTTTTTTTGTGTCTTTCTCACCCCAAAACAATCCTGCTAGTCACAAAGCTACTTAGCCTTGTAGTTCCTTCTTTCAAAAGTTCCTCCTTGTTCATCAAACACAGTTCTATATCCTTTCTTGGGAATTCCTGAAGATTTGCAGCTGCCTGGTTTACTCGCCTGCCAGGACTTCTTATATTCACAGGTAACAGTTCCTCTTTTACTTCCACGATTGCATATACCTCCTTGAGTATTGTATATCTGGTTGATTCAGCATTCGCTCTGCGCCTGCTCCCGTCCCATATTTGCATCCCATGCACTTGTATATGGCTGGGGTCTCTATTTTCAATATGCCTCCTTGATTTTCAATTGGTCTCTTTAATGTCTGTTTCTTTGGCTTTAATGTTTACCATTTGTATTTGGCGTGATTGCTGAAATTCTACGGGGTCCCTACTTTGCTTCGGCTAACTCACTGGCTCGATGTGGCTTCTTAGGTCCCGTTCGTGCTCCCGACACAAGGCTCTGTCTGCTGCCTGCTTTCCACTCTTGACTTATTTCACAATGTTCTGGTTTATCTTGCGGCTTCACTTCAGCATGCCTGTCTTGCTTCAGGTCCAAGTAGGTGAAATGTCTTTCTTTGGTTGCCGAATGCCCATGAATCTTCCCTTGGTTCCTGGCTTGTCTGCAGCACATCCTGCTTGGACAGAATTTTTCTGCTTTCCTGTTGGCGAGCCCCTTGGCTCTGCCACACTGGTTTGTGCTTCCCAGTTCCACAAGCATCACAGAGATGCGCAGCGACTTTTCCCAAACAGCAGCAGCGCCTTGCAGTTTGTTTAAGATCTTTAAATGTCCCCCGCACAGGTGCATCTTGAAAACAACTGGAATGATCAATGAGCTTTAGGTCTCTTCTGCTCTGCATCATTCTCTTTGTCCAGTACTTGGGTAATTGTGGGAGATGTAGTCCATTGATGTTAACTGATGTGGATTACTTGGGAAATCACTTTTAATGGTTCCAAATGATGAGCCATTTCTATATGGAGGACATTTGGAACTAAAAGAGAGAGTCTTGAAGCTTTTACCCTTTTTGACCAGGGATGGAAGATTGATCTAAAAGGTTTTGGGAAAAGCTTTCTCTATTTTCCGCAAATAGCAGTATAGATGCTTGACAAAAGGCCACTAGGATATTGGGCATCAAGGGGTCTTCTTCATGGGCAAATGGGGGATATCATATCTCATACAATGAAGTCATGACATCTCCCCGAGGCTGTCTCCTCCCATGTGATCCTCCCTCATATAGCCACCATCAGGATAAGGTAGCGGTTGCCGTCACCTGGCCCCATAGGAGGAGGTTACCGCCAGGGAATTCGTGATGTCTCAATTGGATTCATCACCGGTATGACCTCCTGCTATACCCTGGCATTACAAACAAACTTTGCGCCCAACACAATGTAACTAGGTCCGCCTACTCTGAACTATAGCCCACAGACTAGATCACGCGAACAACTTTTTTTCCCTTTAAATCTGGCACATTCAACCCCTCCAAACCGCACCTTAACTGTAACAGGCCTGGGGTATGCCCCAGGAGGCTGCAATATGCCCCTTTTTAGCACGCTATCTTCTTGCATCTGCAGAACAAGATGACAACTCGTTAAACATTGTTTCTCCAGCATGGGGTCTGGCATGGATTCACATGCTCATGAATATTCCCCGTCGTCAGGCTGGGAATCCTCGGTAAAGAAAAAACCAGTATCAGTTTCGTTTCTGATCTGTCTTTCGTAGTAATAACCAATCACTGGTCTCTGCGTCATACTGACCACAGCCAATGACTGCCCTCTACCTAAGCACCGCCTCTGGCAGCCATCTTCAGATTTTTACCGCACGTTCATGTGTTGGGATCCTCGTGCTATTGCTCTCGAGCGTTAGTGCTATTTTTTCGCGCTTTTTCACAAAAACTTCGATTCTTTCGGTCAAAAGAGCCTCAAGCTCCACCGATCCTACATCCGATCAACGGGGACCCGTGTCGGATTCATCTGTGCCCCTCAAGGGTGAAGATTTCGTCGAGCTACACTTCGGAGGACTCCAGAAGCTTCTCAGGCCCGGTCTCGGAGATGGCCCAGGAGAAGGGAAGCTCGACGCCCGGAAAGCTGTTCAGGGCCTGCCCTGGATGCCAGCTGCAGAACGTCTTCAAGGAGGACGAACACTCTTTCTGCCTTTACTGCCTTCATGGGGACAAGACGCACGTGGAGAAGGACTGTGCGTTTTGCGGCAACATGTCGGAACGGACCATGAAGGACCGCCATCAACGTCTCGCCAGCTGGCTGGAGGGTAAGAGCCCGTCTGGCGAGAAGAAGAAGAAATCTGAGCGGTCTTCTAAGACCTTTGAGGGCGCCCCGGCGACGGGGGCCCAACATAAGGCCAAGCACCGCGAGTCCGCTGGCACCGGGAGCGCCGAACGGTCGGGCTCTACGGGCGCCAGGCAGGGCGCACCCTCCCCGGCGCCATCAACCACGAGCCAACGCTCTGGGTCGGGTAAGAGGAAGGCCGAGCACCCGGCGAAGCTCCTGGAGAGACCCCGGTCGAGCTCTAAGGCAGAGGAGGAGCGTGGCAGTGCCCCCTCCCTCAAGGATAAGGCGGTGAGCGCACCTAAGGTGGTGAAGGCCTTGATCCATTCGACCAAGCCCTCTATCGAAACGGTCGCGGCGGCCCTGGCCCAGCCTGTGGAGGCTGCACCAGTGGTGGCGGCCTCGGGGCCCAGAATCTCCCTGCCTCCTCGGAGGGAGTCTTCTTTCGTGCCCATCGATAGGACCCCCGTGAAACCCTCCGTGGGGAAGAAGGGGGGGCAGGGCGTCGTCGTAGATTCGGCCTCAACCTCAGAAGAGGAACTGATCGAGGTCTTAAGCCACGGCCTAGGCGTGGAACAAGACCAGCCCGTCGGAATGGGCCCCGACGCAGGTGACGACGACGACATCGTCGAGGATACCGACGGGGCCCCTGCTCGCCCGTCGGATTCCCCTCTGCCAGCGCCGCAAGACAACTCAGCGGCCATTTTGTTGGCTATACAGTCCTTATGCTCCGAGATAAGGACGAGACTACCGTTACCGACGGAGGAACCTCTCCCGTCGGGGAATCCAGAACCGGGACCTTCTGGTGTTCCCCCTACCAAGAAAAGAAGGATCCATCCACCGCCTCCTTTTCAACCGTCGCGCCCCGTCCAGCCCTCCTCCCCGTCCACCCGAGGGGATGATACGGGGACTGACACGGCAGCGACGGGTACGGACGACGAGGCATACGACGAGGATTTTCCGTCGTCGCCTCCCACCAGGGCTTCTCCGCCCGACGAGATTGGATCGTTCCACTCAATGATCGCCAGGGCATCCGAGCTTTTCCAACTCTGCCCTGAGGAGAAGAAAAAGGAAGGCTTCCTTTACCAACGGCGCGAGACCAAGAGGAAGACGGTCCTCGCAGTGCCTCTGTTGGACGACATTTGGGATGAGGGCCTTTCCCTCCTCAAGAACCCTTCCACGACGCCAGCGAAAAGAGACCGGTACGAGAAAAAGTACCGGGTCCCGGACTCGGCCCCCCTATGCCTCCGGGCGCAGCCTACCCCGGACTCCGTCGTCTCCGCGGCAGCCAGGAAGAAAGCGGGGGGGGGTGCGGCCTCCACGTCGACTTCCCCGCCGGACGGCGAGGGAAAGAAATTGGATGCCATGGGACGCAGAGTCATCACGTCGGCGGCGACGACGATTAAAGCGGCCAACGCGTGGGGTCGGACCACGCCATCACCGTGGCGACGGACATCGCCGACACTGGGTTCCGCCAGATGGGCAACGGCGTTTGCCTTCGACGTCGCGGATGGCTCAAGGCTACGGACTTTCGGCAGGACGTCCAGACCAGGGTCCTGGACATGCCCTTCGACGGGAACAACCTGTTTGGGAAGACAGTGGACGATTCCCTTCAGGCCATCAAGGCGGATACTGAGACGGCCCGGGCCCTTGGAGTACTGCAGCAACGGCGGACGCCCTTTCGGAGCGGCGGAGGCAAGGGCGCCTCCAAAGGTTCCGGCGGCGGTTTCGCTTCCTACCGTCAAGCGGCCCGCTCGTCGTCGCAAGAGGCCTACAGAGGACGAGGCAAGTCTGGCGGCCCCCGCCGTCGTCGCCAAGGAGGCCAAGGCGGCAAGGCCGCGTCCAAGCAGGATTGAACCGGCCGTGGGGTCGGGCCCCCACCGAAGTACCCCGGTGGGAGGCCGGCTGGCGGGCTTCGTCAGCGTGTGGGAGTCCATCTCCACCGACCGTTGGGTGCTGGACGCCCTGGCCCGGGGCCACGCGCTCGAGTTTCAAAGAAGGTGCCCGCGCGTCCCCCCCGTGGCCAGGAAAGAACTTCACGTCCCTCAACTTCTCCTGGAGGTAAAGGCGATGCTCAGAAAGGGCGCCATCGAACTCGTCCCAAAGAGGCTTCGGGGCTCCGGAGTCTACTCGCGTTACTTCCTCGTGAAGAAGAAGACGGGAGGATGGCGCCCCATCCTGGACCTGCGACGCCTGAACAAGTTCATCAAGGCGCAGAAGTTCCGGATGGTCACCCTCCAGCACGTCCTGGGTCAGCTGGAGGAAGGAGACTTCCTATCGTCGTTGGATTTGGAGGATGCCTACTTCCACATTCCCATCCTAAAGGGGCACCGAAAATTCCTCAGATTCGTGGTCCAAGGGCGTCATTACCAGTTCAAAGCCCTTCCCTTCGGACTGCGGTCGGCACCCAGGGTTTTCACCAAGTGCCTCGCACCGGTGGCGGCGCAGCTGCGCCGCGAGGGGATTCACGTCTACCCCTACCTGGACGACTGGCTCATCCGCGCCAAGACGAGGGAGCTCGCCGTGGTCCACACGGCGAGGACCGTCCAACTCCTCACGGACCTGGGATTCTCCGTGAACTACGCCAAATCCCACCTGGTGCCCGCGCAAGTCGCACTGTTTCTGGGAGCGAGGCTCGACACAGTGTCCCTTCTGGCCTCCCCGTCGGAGGAGAGGACCAGGACCATCTTGGGCAAGGTGCAACGGATGTTGGTGGCCGACGCGGCCAAGGTGAGGTCCATCAAGTCCCTCCTCGGGATGATGTCTTCCTGCATCTACCTCATTCCCATGTGCAGGCTCCGGATGCGCCCGTTGCAAGAGTTCCTGGATGCGCGCTGGATCCAGACGACGGGCAGCTTCGAGGAAAGGATCAAGCTCGACGAGAGTTTCCGACGAGCGATACGGTGGTGGGGCACCCGCGCGCATCTGACGGCGGGCATGGACTTCCAGACCCCAGCCCACCAGGTGACTGTGACCACGGATGCCTCCCTAGAAGGGTGGGGAGCGCACACCGAAAATCTGCACGCAAGGGGACTTTGGCTCCCGACGGAGAAGTCCCTGCATATCAACGTCCTGGAGCTCCGTGCAGTGTTTTGGGCCCTCAGGTCCTTCCTTCCGTCCCTCAAGGGCAAGGTGGTGAGGATCTTCACCGACAACACCACCACCATGTTTTACATCAGGAAACAGGGCGGAACCAGGTCCCCAGCGCTGTCCAAGGAGGCGCAGGACCTGTGGCATTGGGCCGTCGCCCAAGGGATTCTTCTGGTGCCGTTTCATTTGGCAGGGATAAAAAACACCATCGCCGACTCACTCAGCAGGGAGCTGCGCTCGTGCCACGAGTGGGAACTACGGCAGGATCTGGTGGATCGCCTCTTCCGACGGTGGGGCACACCCCAGATCGACCTGTTCGCGACGGCGACGAACACCAAGTGCCGGAGGTTCGCCAGCAGGTTTCCCCAGACGAGGAGCATGGGCGATGCTTTCTCGTTCCCCTGGGAGGGCCTGTTCCTCTACGCGTTCCCTCCCTTGCCTCTGCTAATCCGGCTCGTCAACCAGCTCAAGAGGTCACGGTGCAGGATGATCCTCGTCGCACCTGCGTGGCCGAGGCAGATATGGTTCCCGGACCTTCTGGACTTGTCGGCGTCCCCGCCAATCAAGCTGCCGGCGGACGCGGATCTACTCTCCAGGGAAGGAGGCGCCATCCTCCACCACGACCCGAAGTCGCTGAACTTGCAGGCCTGGCTCCTGCAGCGTTAGAGTTTGGAGGATACGACATACCGGCCGATTGCAGAGAGGTTCTTGCAAAGGCCAGGGCGTCCTCGACTCTTAAATGCTACGGACACAAATGGAAGAGGTTCTCTGTCTGGTGCCACGCACAGAAGATTAACCCTCTACGGATTACGGCTCCCCAATTGCTGCCGTACCTGCTGACGCTGGCCAAAGCTGGTCTGGCACACGCGTCCATCAAGATTCATCTTGCTGCGATCTCCCGATACACCAGAACCACGGGCCGGACGTCCTTGTGGTCTCATCGTCTGGTGAAAGAGTTCATGAAGGGACTGTTCAGATCGTTCCCGCCGGTGAAGGCTCCGGCCCCGGCGTGGGAGCTCAACGTGGTGCTGACCAAACTCATGGGACCTCCGTTCGAGCCTCTGCACTCGGCCCCGTTGAAGTTTCTATCGTGGAAAACAGCTTTTCTCGTGGCCATCACCTCCGCACGACGAGTGGGAGAGATCCAGGCCCTTTCTTGCAAGGCCCCGTACTTGACTTTCCACGACACGAGGGTAGTGCTCAGGACGCACCCCTCCTTCATGCCCAAGGTACCGTCGGACTTTCATCTCAACGAACCCTTGGTGTTACCTGTGTTCTTCCCGTCGCCTTCGTCGCCGGCTGAGAGGACTTTGCACTCGCTGGATGTAGCTAGAGCGCTGAAGTTCTACGTGGACCGCACGAAAGGTTTTCGGAAGACGTCACAACTCTTTGTGAACTTTGGACCTGTCAATCAGGGGAAGGCTCTCTCGAAGGCTTCCATCTCCAGATGGCTCTCCGGCTGTATCATGTACTGTCACCGGTTGGCAAACCGACCGCTGCCTGGCCGTCCGAGAGCCCATTCCACCAGAGCGATCGCAGCTACCACGGCGTTCCTATCTGGTGTGCCCCTGCTGGACATATGCAGGGCTGCTACGTGGAGGTCGACGCACACCTTCACGAAATTCTACTGCGTCGACCGGGATTCCAGGGAGGAGTCCAGGGTCGGCCAAGCAGTGCTGCGCAACCTGTTCGCCTGAGGTGAGCCTGGTGAGGAGGTAAGATGCTTAATGTTGAGTTGATGTGATGCTTAATGTTGAGCCTTTGCCACCTCCCGTGGTTGTGCATGTGTGTACTGCTATGTATTCTTTATTCATGAGCATGTGAATCCATGCCAGACCCCATGCTGGAGAAGGAACAAGTTACTTACCTGTAACTGTTGTTCTCCAGCATGGGTCTGGCATGGATTCACATGCGAACCCTCCCGCCTACCCCTCTGCGGCTCTTCACTTGGTCATACTGCCACTTCACGTGCTTCCAAATCTGAAGATGGCTGCCAGAGGCGGTGCTTAGGTAGAGGGCAGTCATTGGCTGTGGTCAGTATGACGCAGAGACCAGTGATTGGTTATTACTACGAAAGACAGATCAGAAACGAAACTGATACTGGTTTTTTCTTTACCGAGGATTCCCAGCCTGACGACGGGGAATATTCATGAGCATGTGAATCCATGCCAGACCCATGCTGGAGAACAACAGTTACAGGTAAGTAACTTGTTCCTTCCATTGATATCCAGTCAGAATGCCTTGTTCAATTAACAAGTCAAAATTCCTCACTAAATTTAGGGTCCACATACAGATTTACAGACCAAATCAGCCAATCAGATTTTGTTACAGAAACGCGTGTCTGAGGACTGGTCCACAAGCTCCAAATCGGTTGAACTTAACGTTTCCCCTTTTGAGCACTTAGGGGTTTTCTTTTTATTGAATTAAGTGGGAGCACAGTAAAATAATACTTGCTCTGTAGTGTGTGTGTGTGTGTGTGAAAACATAAATGTGCTGTAAAAGCTCTATTCGCCAACATCATTGGCATTCCAATGATGCTGTATAAACAAATATCCTGGATAACTGAATGTTGCTTATTTAGGGGCAGACAGTGTCAAAACGGAGCAGAAAGGCCAGATGGCAAAGCTTCCTGTCCCTTTGGTCGGTTTTACAGTTTGGTACCTCCGGATACTTGATTATCCATCTTAGAAACTCTAATGGGCATCTTTAAACTGAAACCTTTCTATTAGCAGAAATGAGAGCAAGGAGTTTCTGATCAATAAATGTGCCTGATCGACTGTGAATGTGTAATATGTCTGCAGTACCCTGGCCACTTGCAGGTATTCGTAGCAATTCTAATGCCAAACATCTTTTCAGGCACTGACATTTTGTTGAGGTCTCTTCATCATCCAAGGTTAATATCAGGCACACCCTTTTTTGATGGTCACATTTATATATTTGATGCTGAAACTAAAGGATTAAACAATGAATGTTGGTTAACTGCGCTTTTATAATTTCCTTCTCAATTGCTTCTGAAACGTTTTGCTTTCTGCGCAATTTAACTGGATACATGTGAAGTACCATCTACTGTTTAGACCAGTTTCTACAATAGATTATTGGCCTAGAGGGATAGTGATGTTCAAGGCAGAGCAACATAAGCAATAAGCATCGCCTCATTCAAGCCCTTCCCCCCAATCTGCCCAAGATCATGCAGGACTCTAACGCACTGCAAAATATGGGGCTGGTATTAAACAATTTGGAATGACCACCTGTAGTTCTTAGTTTCTCTCCATTGGTCACACTAACAAGGCACCCAACGATTTTACTTGTCTGTAGCAGACATAGGGAGCACTAGGCTCCACCCGTGAGCTCTAGCCAGCTTGTTGTTTCAAGATGAGTTAACCCAATATTTGGGTGCCAGTAAGAATGTTAATTCAAGTTGGTGAACATCAATGTTCCACAGAAATTACATTCAACACTAGTCCAGTTATGTTATTTTCTATATTATTAGTACAGATTAGAGGTTGCATGAATTAATTACCCATTTCTTCAACAGCAGGGCACACGAGATATATCTTTTTAAGGTGATTTTGTTTTCTCCATCCCTAGTCGTTTTTCTTTTTCTTTTTTCTTGCTTTGTGCTTTTGTGACATTACAAGCTATTGATGTTAGCTATAATCTTGAGCATTCAGATTGCTTTCAATGTTTCTTTCTAGGTACTGATGAGAAACAAGTGATCAGTGTCCTTACCTCAAGAACCTCTGCCCAACGTCAGCTAATTGCAAAGGAATACAGATCTGCCTGTGGAAAGGTAAGCTATGACGAGCTAGAGGAACTCTCGCAAAGCCTCATGACACAGAGAGTTTACTTTTGGCTGATCAAGATGACATTGTATTCTGCAATATTATTAGCTTGTATAAGTTTAAAAAAATGTCAATGTAGGGTCGGGTGGCATCTTCCAATTATGCTTCTGTTCTCACAAGTCTTTACTTGGAACAGTCTTGCTTAAGAGTGTGGTGGACCAACAGAATCCTCTTTAAAAAAGGCTTTATTGTAGTCAACTAATATGGGTCCAAGCGTTTTTCTACCAATTAAGCAGGTGTTCTCTCAGACAATCTGAAGGCGTAGGGAAGGGATTGTCTCCCTTTGCTTCCTTATCTAGTTTTGAGTCCGTTATAGCACCCAATGTTAAGATGTTTTTCTAGGATCTGGCCTGCTGGGCAGATTTGAGGAGGCCACCCTAGTTATAGTGAACTCTGAGATGTTAGCCAAAACCCAAACAAGGTAAACCTGGAGAGCAGTCAAGGCTATTCTCAGGGAAGTGTGAGTGGAGTCATGGGCCCTCAAGGAGTCCGCACAATATAATACACAATTTAATTTAGACAGGAATGTATAAAACTACACATTTTATTCTAGGCCTACCACACACACTGAAAAATGAAACTAGAAGGCAACATTATTGCACAATCCTCAATAATACACATATACATTCACCATAGGTTCTTAAAATGCATTCCAATGACTTAATAAGGAGGAAGGTAAATTAGTAAAGCAGCAAGGATGGACCCAAATCACAAGTCTAACTTCATCAGTTCAATACCTAAGAAGAATGGGGCCTCGTAACTAAAAAGTCACAATGCTTCTCCCCATATTATAGTCTCTATAGGTAAGTTCTAATTTACTTGTGTTGGTGATAGTTCAAAGACGATATTCAACAAGGTTACTTGAGATAAGTAATGTGTTCTTAGCTTTCAGAAAATACTTCCCAGGTTTGATTATCAAAAGACAGTGGAATGGAAGGTTTAGGAAACAAATAGATTTATTCTCAATCTTATGACCGGTTGAGGGGCTGATGCACTGCATTTACTTACCCCCTTGACTCTGATATTCCCAGATGACTTGATGGGTCGACTGGGGGTTGCTGGAGGTTGGATTACTTGCCGTTGGTTCCAGTGAGAGGTGCACAGGAACTGCGGGTGCAAGGAATCCTCCGGTCCGATCCAGATGCAAGATGCAACCCCTGGTGATGAAGATATGCAAGATTCACTGATGTAGGCCTTTTCTGGGCAATTGACATGACTGGGGAAGGTGTGTTCCAGCGACCGCCACTGCACACAGTTGGCAGGCGTCCTTGCAGTTTCAAATGAAGAAGCTTCGCCAGGACAAGATTCCTGATGCAAAAATTTGGAGTGAAGGCGACTTGTATGCCAAGCTGGTGATGACCAAACCATGGAATGGCAATGCTTCTGGTGAGGTAGCCCACGAGAGAGCTGGTAAGTCCACCGGATGGCCTAGGGAGACTTCCAAAGGCTCAGGACAGCTGGATCCTTGAAGGCATCTTGACTAGTTGGTCCCACTAGTCCAAGGGCTGAAGCACTGCCTGAGGGTCTTCTGAAATCAGGTAGTTCTAAAGGGCTTCACCGGGCCAGACGCAGGATGGGATGCCAGCCCTCTTCAGGAGTAGTCTTCGGATCTTCAGTTGGTTGTTCATCTGCAAGGATTTCTTGGCTCTAAAGCTAATATGAAGAAATGGCTGGGGTGTCCTCTTCTTATCTGAAATCCAGCCTGGAGGGAAGTCCAAGCCCACCAATAGCAAGGAGCTGCACCATTCAAACAGCCAGTATTTGTCCAGTATGGGACAACTTCTCGTTTCACTCATGCCCTCACCTAGATTCCCAGGCACCATGGATGTCGAATGAGACTAGACAGTCCCACCCCCTTCCTGGGCGACACACAAAGACCGCACTAGCCTGCAAGAGCAGCAGCTTTCCCAGTCAAATGCATCACCTTCCTAACCTGGCAAGGCAGGAAGAAGACCAAATTACAATATGGCCAAAGAACAAGCAAACATCTTGTGGCATGGCCGTTTTTTAGGGCACTAGCCACATTTAGTAGCCATACACAGTAAATGCGAATGTGCACACTAGAAAGGATGCAAACATGGTAAACATGTATCTGCTGCCACCAGCTTGTCTTTAGACACATATAAAAGTATCCAGCAATCCCAAGTGTAAGAAACTACAGTGATACAGAAGTATCTCCATTCCCCTTCTTTACAAAATGCTGTCTGCAATGTTAAAAAGTCACAAAAGGGAAACCTAGTTCCCCGGTACTGATGGTCTGAAGGACTGATAAGTTTCCCCATAACAAATGAGAAAAAGGCAAAGGAAGTGAAGCTGAAGACTTTACTTCCCTTCAAAAAGTCAGAACAGGTTAAAGAAAAAGGCAAAAAGATTCTGGGTTCATGGAAACCATGGCTGGAAGTTGCCAAAAGAGACATTTTTACTAACGCCCACCTACTTTCTAGACATTCAAACGCAATCTTGGAGGTTTTAGCACCCAGCATACTTCTTGATCTAGCCACAGTTTCAGCGATACATTCAGGGGCTATTTCTTTAGAACTCTCTGTAATATAGTGCCCAGATCACTCTTCTACAGGTTCAGGGTAATGGTACCCTTCTTGCTCTTTCAGCCAACTGTGGCTGGGTCATGACCTTTTTAGGGCTGGTAGGCCGGGATGGTGAGGCTGGGGGTAGGGGTAGGGTACACCTGCTCCTGAGGCCCTCTCAAGTGCCATGTATTTGAATATACTGGTGTCACCCTCTGTCACAAAATTCTTACCATGACTTTTTCTGGCCAGTCTTCTTGTATGTTGCAGAACTCCAACTCCCACAAGAAACTTGGGAGCCACTAAGAAAGCCTGGACCAGAGATTGGAGAATGGAATCAAGAACAGCCAGGACTTGGACTAGGAATTTGCTTTACAAACCAAACTGAGATGTCCAACACCTTACTTGACAGCCCAAGTTGGACCACTGGGGGATAGGGGGCCAGCAGAGAATGAACTGGGAGTGAGGAGAAACTGTAGAAGGGTAGGTGAGAAACAGAGCCTTCCCTTAACCAAATTTGCACCAAAACTCAAGGACTCCTGAGGAAAGCCACAAGCAGAATAAGTCCCTGACTACTTACACACCAGAAAATGTTTCCAAAACCGTGCTGGTAAAGGGGTAAGGCTTTCAGAGTCTCTCACCTGTGTAATCCATCTCCTATCGTGCAGAGATTCAGGCAAAGAAGGGGTAAGGGAGTAACAGAACAGAGTATAAAAATAGACTGCAGGAAAAGAAGAGTGTGGATTAATTGGATCAGGTCAGAGGATACAGAGTCAGTCGGATTAAAAGACCAGGCAGAGGAAGGAGAGGGAGAGTGCTAACAGTCTGTGAAAGTGAAGCCGTGAATGAGAAAGGGTTTATGGTGAGGGTAGTAGTGAGGGAAGAGTGAGAGATTGGAGTTTGGGAGTCGAGAGTAGTTGTGAGAGGGAGTGGGTGCTGGGAGCGAGTGAGGATAGTGTGGGTTGTAGGAATGGGGTGTAAAGAGAAGGGTGCAGGGAAGAAGTGGATGGTGAGAATGGGGAGTGTGTGTTTTGGAAGGGTGAGTAGGACACCATATCCCTGAATACGGGGTGAGGCAAGGGGTGTGGAGGGAGTAGTGTCTAGGAGTAGTAGCGTATCTGGTGCCTTAATAACATCAGCGGGTGGAGGCAAGTGATGTGAGTGAAAGATATTGGAGGGACATGCATGGGGAGCAGAGGAAGGGTGGAGTTAGATGGAGTATAGTGGCGAATAGTCATCTTGGATAAGAGCATCTGCATGTGAGAGGAAGAAGGCAGATTGGTGATGTCTGTATTGAGTGTCTGTAATCCCTTTAGATCTAACATAATTTATTGTTGAAGGCCAGCCTTGGCGGTTCCTGAGGGCGCTTAGACTGATAACTCACTCCCAAACATTCCAACACTTGTGACACCTTCCATCCCGTAGACGGACATCCTCATCGCCCTTCATTCCAAAACAAAACTTTCACACTAACTGAATGATGCATGTCCACCTCAAGTCGCACCCAATTGTATCACCACCCTCTGTTTACAGGAACACTCTATGGCGCTCGCGGGTACTGATCATGCCCGACCAGAGTGGCAGCTGATTCATATTCAATGGACATACATATTTGAGTTCTACTGTTGCACTCACCGGCTTGTCACAGCTTTATGACCACTTGTTTCTGCGGAGTCTGTCTTACCGGAGTTGTCACTCTGTAAGCAGGGACCACTGTCTGGTTCTCTTAGCTGCTATTGATTATGGCGCTCCGGCCGTATTGATCATACGCCTGCCCCAGGAGACCCGCTCTGCTTCACCTTGTAATGGGTATGCTTGGAAGTGCGCTACACCGCTACTAGCAGCTTACTTCTAGGACCGTGGTGGGTTCATTGTAGCTCCAGTCCTTCTCGCCATGCACAGTTTAATGTGAAGCGGTCTCCAGAGCTTCGTTGATGTTATGCCACACTGCTGCTGTTCTCATCCGCTCGGTCCTTTGTTTCTTTAAGCCGCCATCTTTTTTTATCAATATCTTGTCGGGTCGCCTGCTTTCAGCTGCAATTTGTCAGGCTGTCCTCTTCTAGCCCGCAGTGTGCTCGCCTGTTAGCACAGCCTTTTCATGTACGCGGGCATCAGTTTAAGGGCACAAACGCACCCTGTAGCTATAGATATCAGGAAGGATCATGCCAGATCAGCCCCATTCTCCTTTTTGAGTTGGCTTGGTTTGCAAAATAATTATAATTATTAGTCTGCTTTATAACAATTAAATATTTTTAAAAACTTCACCCTCTTTATATTATTTCTGTGCTTATAATACCCAGATTTTGCCAGTGGGCGGTCCCGGAGTGCTCCGTTGTCAGAATCTACTAGTGAACTCACTGGATCTGTGGTGCGCATCCTTTGGCCTCGCTACCTCCAGGTCCTCCTGCTTTTGCTTTCGTGCACACGCTTCCCGCTGCACAACCTCTGCAATGAAGGTCTCGGACAGAAGAGACCCTCTCAGGACCAGCATCTGTTCGACACCCAAGGGTGGTCCCAGCGTCTCTGCTCTCCTAACTTCTGCTGCAACGTGGAGGTACCATAACTACTCCACCTCCTGCTACTGCTCTCTATGACCTGCTCCTGAGGGGGCCTTTTATATCTCCAGTGCTCCCTCAGGTGGGGGGCATTTCCACTAATAGGCTGGAACTTGCATCCTTGTGCCTCTGCCGCTGTCCTTCTTCCGAGGACTTTGGGCATTGTGGGACTTGAAGTCCCCAATTGTCAAATTCTTTTCTAATGGAAATAACATTACCAGATTCATTCCTCTCATTAATTATATTCACTAAATAAGTATCATAAGGATTCAATTAAGGATTTTTGGCTTTACAGAGGAATGAGGGTTTTCAGGGTCTACATTGTTAATACTTAAAGACTCATCTTTAATATTCGCCTGGGAGTCCTAGTAACTTTCACCTCTATGAATGTCAGTGACTTTGAGGGTTCCTCACTCTCAATGCATAACTGATAATTGTTTTCACCCACATTAATATAGATAGTTTTGGCCGATAAAAGCTCTCCGAAAGCAAGCCATTACATATTCTGGTAACACTGATATTTCCTCCTATTCCCCTAGAGCCCTTCTCCTTCCAGGTGATCCTCCCAGCTAATACCAGTTCCAGGGTCAGAATCAGGAAGCTGCTGCCTTCCCCAGGCCACCTGGGAGAAGACTTTAGGAAGGGTTCTTGTGTGGACTCTGCAGGATTCATCACACAACCCAAAGATCCTGCTCCACACCTGTGAAATCCTTTTGTTTCACCATGGATCTCCTACCTTTCCTTCACATTCTGCATAGCTACTGTCACCAAAACATGTAGTCTACAACTACACCTCCTATATAAGATCAGACTCCTCTTCCTATTTATAACTTCGACACTACAGTCCAAGCACTAGTTCTCTCCAAGTTGGACTACGGCAATGCTCTCCTCACTGGCCTCCCCAGAAGTGCCATTGCCCCCCCCCCCCGCCCACACCTCTACAAGCCTTACAAAATGCTGCAGCCATACGCATCCTCCACCTACCCAACCATTCACACATCACCTCAGCTCTTGCTCTGCTCCGCTTGCTCATGTATCCCAAAGAATTGACTTCAAAGGACTCTGCTGCATTGTTTTCAAAACCCCATCTTAACTTCACAACAAACTCAAACCCATCACCCACACAAATACCACACAAGCAAACCAGCAGCTCCTCCACATTGGAACTAACATGCACACAAAACAAACATTTATCTACTGGCACCCAGGGAATGGTACACCCTACCTGTTTACATGCACTCTCAGCCCTCAATCACCACTCTGAGAAAGAGGATCTAAATATACCTGTTCCCCATACAACACCTCCAATGCCCCTGCTACCATTTACCTATCTTAATCTTTTTTATCCTGAAAACATTTTGGCACTAAGTTTCACCTCCTACCTTTTCAACCCTTGAACATTGTAAGACGCTCTGGCTATGGCTAGCGCTGAGCAGAAATTCACACAAATGATGTCTGGATTATGGTTGTTTTCTAGATGAGCGAGAGGAGCGGCCCTTAGCAAGTCCCACCAAACTCCCATTTCCAGCCCAGTGCATTTTGTTGAACTGTCTGCTTGGCATTCTATTGAAAGCTACCCTTTGATGAAAAGAGCAGTTGCTGCACCTTGCGCTAAAACTCATTTTCTTTTAATAAAACCATTGAATCTTCCTGGACACTGCCATTTACGAAGGACATCTGTGACACATGCAGCGATTGTGGGATTGCATCCATACGCCGATACAGAGGTCACCTACAGCCCAGAGAAGGAGGGTAAAAGAGCAGAAGGCAGTCCTAAAGATTAACCCCAGCAGGGTACCGTCTGTCCAGAAAGGAGTCCTGGGTCCTGTCTTCCATGCATTAACCGATTCAGAATCTTTGCCTGCTCAGCAACTTCCAGGAGTCGAACCCTGCCCGTGTAGTGAAACCATTACGAGGGGTGCAAGAGAGAACTGCTAAAGAGCGCTCCCACTACCACAACTACTAGAAGAGACTTTGAGTGCCAGTCTAGCACCATGGAAGCCAGTCTAGTCCCTGATGGACTTGGGCAGCACTCAGAACGCCATACGCCTGGAATGTTAATTCCTGCACAGACTATTACGCTCACCTAGTATCCACGGGGACGCCCTTATGCCCTGGTTGCCGGATTCACCCTGGACCCTTCCCGATTCCGGATGGTGCCTTCTATGGAGGTCGGGCCTGAAAACACAGGTGGACTGGACTTGGGAACAGATTTCGTTTCATCCCCCCCTGCACCCTGGATTCGATCTGATGGCCCACTCCTCACCTTGTTGTGATGTCTGGGGGGCTCTCTGTCCTGCCTTCTGTGCATGGGTGCGTAGTTTTCTGCGGGTTTGAGTGACCGAGTTAACTTCACTGGTGCTAACCCATTCAAGTGTCTGTAAGGAGGTAAGTCTGGTTATAGAGGTCTTAAAATGTCCTTGCTTTCCTTTCTTGTGATTAATGTCTTTTCCTTATTTATTCTCCCTTAGGTGCACAGAGGTTCGGTGGATGCGCAGCTTGGATCAGCTCCTACCAGGATGATGGACGTAGGAGCGTATGATGTATGGTAGGTTAAGCGTGAAGTGCAGCGCAGTAATGTCTTCCTTTGCTAACCTGTATTCTTTAATCCTTTTCAGGTCGCAAAGGTCTTTCTGGGTGTGTGAAGATTTCTGGAGCGGAGCGGCCAGGTGAGGTTCTCGTGGTTATTGCCGTAAATGCCATGAGTAACCCGTTTTAAAGTTGTCCTTCTTTCTCTCTCCCTCCAGGTGCTTCGTTCCAGTGCGTGCGTGGTGTCCTGATGATGCTGCTGACTGGATGGAAGACCACGAGCAGCAGGAAAATGGATAATCGACGGATGGAAAGTTGCAGGTAAGCAGAGACTGCTAATGATGTTCTTTTGTCTCCTCTGCAGGTCCGCTGTAAAAGGATCGCTGGATTCTGGTCTCTGGACACGATGAGCGTCACGCTGCTGGCTGCAGAATAACGCGAAGCACGTTCTGTAACTTGGGTGCGGTTTATATAGCCCTCTAGTAAAGTAGTCCAGGTAAAGTAGTCCGGGCTACCACACCCAAAACACTGCACCGCACAGTCTGGTTCTAGGAACTAGGCTGTGTGGGTGCCTCCATGTTGGCTACAGGCCTCCAAATGAAAAAGTAGTCCCTTCAAGACAGTGTTCCAATCTGAACATGAGCCTGGCGCCAAAGGCGCCAGGACTGACTCCAGGAGAGTCCATGAGGCTAGTGCAAGGCCCTTGGTGCCCCAAGTGAACCTTGAGTCTTAACCCTACCTGGCATGTGACCATGCCAGTGGGGTTTTGGGTCACAGGTCGTGACACAGACCTCTGATTGGGGACCCCAGGGTCACCTGTTGTATCCATAGGGACTTGGTCATGTACAAAAAGAAGTGATGTGGAACACCAATGTCCTCGTAATACCAAACTTTGTAGACAATCTGGTGCTGGGCAGTAGGTTCCCCCAGGTTCAGGGAATGGATGGATGGGAATGGATGGAATCCTTGTACCACCAGGATTGAGGTTGCAAGACACCCAACAAAACCCAGTGGGTGAAACGAGAAATCTGGTGCTATGCC
Source organism: Ambystoma mexicanum (assembly GCF_040938575.1). NCBI lineage: Eukaryota > Metazoa > Chordata > Amphibia > Caudata > Ambystomatidae > Ambystoma > Ambystoma mexicanum. The sequence goes on from NC_090935.1 coordinate 1,501,328,879, forward strand.
CAAGTGAAGTATTTTCTATTATAAAAGACCTCCAGCTCAAGCTCCACATGGTACCCAGGAGCAGGAAAGTCTGGGCAGACAGAAGAACCAAAATAACATCTGGGAGAAGGTAATCAGCTGGTAGAAAGTGAAGGTGGCTTTGGAGAAAGGATGGAGGTTTTTGAAAGGTTTAAGTCCCTTACTAGGACAAAGAGGGGACCCTCCCAGACTCCATGACCCTCTCATGTACCATGTATGTGGATACGGGTGCTGCCCTGTCTCAAAATGCCTACCAGCACTTTCTCTGGCCAGCATTCTCCCTTTCCCATTTCAGAACTCAATCTCCCACAAGGCACCTGGGAGCAACTCAGAAAACCTGTACTGCAGCTAGGAGAACTGCATCAAGAACAGCCAGGAATTACAGGTGCAATTATTCTGGGAATGGGTAAGGAATCGCCTGTCTAGGTTGGTCAGTGACCCAATACTGGTGTGTCCTAGAGTAGCGCTCTTATATATCTGGGGAGACTACAAACTGCAACCTTAATCTCATCTAGGAAATACTAGTCTAAGATTACAAATATAGAGAAACCAATAGACCTGATGACCATAGCCAGAAACATGGACCGAACTATGTTTAGGCTACCACCACACATACATATATACGTATTTATATTGTCTATGTGAATGTGCATGAACTAAAGGCATGAACTTTCTGTATGTTTCAGTAGATTAGATTAAATCACAGCTGTATGTATTGTATACACACAGATTTTATCCGTAGCTTCGAATATTTGTATCTGTTCAAACTATGATATATATGATGGTTGATGGGTGTGAAAGAATCTTTTGCTACTCTCATGAATATACCTCTGTGCCACTATGTATAGCTGCTTGCTGAAATAAGTAACCTCTTTTTTACATTTGAAAATAATGAAGTGACAAGACGCACAGTGGAAGAGGTGAGCAAATAAATGACCCCCTTCCCCACTGTCTGATTTTTACGAAAGATAATGGGTTCCATGTGTTAATATCCCAGCAAAAATATTGCCATCCAAAAATATCGGCATATTTTTGCGGCAACATTAAGGCATGGATCTTCTGGGGGACACCCCCGCAACCCCTGTATTTTAAAGGGAGCAGGGGGGGACACCCACAACCCCCGCTCCCAAAAAACTCAAATATTATCCCCAATAAAAATATTGCCTATGGCCGTTCCTGACGAACACATATACAGCAATATTTTTGTTGGGGATAATATTAAGTGATACCAGATAATGAGACTATTCTTTTGTTGTTGCTTAGATTTGTTAACTTATGAACATTCACTGTGAACCCCTCATTTTGAAAATTGGTGCAGCATCTATGCATAAAGAATGAAATGGGTAGGACACCTTTTCTGTTACAATATATTTAACTAACCCTGAAGGGGTTTTCCCTTTAGTCACAAAAAGAGACTTTGGGCTCAACAGTAAACGGAAATGTTTGCTCAGGATGGCCATGATGATGGGCGGGAGGGGGGAAGATTCTGCCAATGGAATGGGGGACCTTGACCCCTCCTAGCATAAATAGGTGGGTGGAGTGTATGGATAGGGGAGGGGAGGGGAGAGAGAGAGGGAGGGAGAGGGAGAGGGAGAGGGGGAGGGGAAAAGGGAGTGGATGAACAAATTTGGAAAAGTATGGGCTTGATGGATGGAAAAACTGGCTGAACTGAGCTCTGGGAGAGGGCAAATGGGCATGGGTAGAGGTCTTGGTGGGCAGTTCTGGGGCAGGGAATGTGAAAGGGGGGGCGCCTAGAGGTGGAGGGAAGGGGGTGGGAGGAGTGTGTGGTACCGATAATCTGTTATTGTTATCAATGTTGTTGCTTATTATGGAAAATAATTAAACATTTGTTTATAAAAAAAACAGCCAGGAGTTGGACTGGCTATTTCCCTGACAAATGGAACCGAGATACCAAACAATGGACCTGACAAATCCAGACAGTCCCCAGGTGAATTGGGGGGCAGCAGAAAACTAACTGGGAGTGGAGGGAGAGTGCATTGGGAAAGGAAAGACACAAACCCTTCACCAAACCGAATTTGGAACAATAATCACCAGTACATGAGGAAGGCCACAAGGAGAACAAGGAGCCTGACCCCTGGCTGCTACCACACCAGAGACTGTTTCCAAAACGGTACTGAAAAGGGGAGGCGTTCAGAGGGTTATTCAGTCCTCACTGCTGTAATCCAGCTCCTGAGGTAAAGGTGGGACTGGTTGGTGCATAATCTGGTGAGCACTGCATCCAACGGAAGGAGAAGCGGAGATTGAACCAGCAGGAGCAGAGTGACGGTGGGAAATGCAGAGTGTGGGTTGTTTGGCTGAGGTCAAAGGTGGTGGAGGCAGACCAAGAAACCATGAAGAGTAGGACGGTGGATTGGAGCGTGCAATGGCTCATGCAGTGTGAAAGGTGAGTTTTTTTTGTGAGGGAGAGTGGTGCCAGTTTGTGAGTGAAGGTGTGAATGGGAGAGTGTTTGGTAAGGTGGGGGTAGTAGTGAGGTGAGAATGGGAGCTAGAAGTTGGAGAGTGAGGGTAGCAAGTGTTGGGGGGTGAGAATAGGTGTTGAGAGTAAGGATGGTACAGAGGGATGTAGGAGTGGGGTGCGAGGAGAAGGGTGCAGAGGTGAAGTGGGTGAGAATAGAATGTGTTTTTCAAAAGGGTGAGCAGGGCACCATATCTCTGTTACATGGTGAGGTGAGGTGAGGAGGGGTGTCGAAAATGTAATATGTAAAGTAGTTCTCATCCCTACAGATAAGGGTAGTACCAGCTACTTTAACACCCTCAAAATAGGCAAATACTCTCAACAAAATGGGAGCCTGCCCCCTGCTTTCATGAATCCATGAATGTTTGGATCAGTAATATACGTCGTGCAATGGAAGCTCTACTATTATTATTTTTGAAATATCTTTTTTTAAATTCTGGTTTTCATATAATATAACCCCAACACACCCACCTCCCCATCCAACCAAATTAACAATTATTTTCTTTACAGCCGAGGGATCAGAAGACTTATATGATGATGTATTACCAACAAGTATCAAGGCCTTTAAGCAACTACTCATTGGACAGCCAATTGAAACTCCCCTCAAGGTCCATCGGGCCCCTAGAAGCACTCCCCTCTCCCACAACCTTACCCTCCCCTCCAAAAGCCTCATTGGATACTCCATTTCTATCCTGAATAGGCCTCATTCTTCCAAAAATATCCTCTATCATCATGAACTAGGTAAATCAATTTCTCCATTGAGTAAAGGGCCTACAGCTTGTTGAGCCAAACCTGTTTGTGCACTACCACTCGGTTTTTCCAATTCTGTGCCACTGCCAGCCTAGCCACCCTGAACATGGCTTCACATATCCTTTGGAAATGGTGTACTTCACTATTTTCCAGGGTTATTCCCAGTATTATAAGCAAGGGGTTCAAGTTTAGTTGTGCGCCTGTCACCTCTTTCATTCAGCTTAAAACCTCTGACCAATAAAATTGGATAAACGGGCAAAACCACCACATGTGACCCAGGGACTCACAACCCCTTGTACACTGAGGGAAGATAACCACATACATTTTAGATGCTTTAACGGATATCTGTGACAGCCATGTAGTATCTTAAGTGTTTTCTATTGCATGTGTGGTGAGGTGTCCGTGAAATCCCTTTATATTCTTCCCCATATGAGTTTGGAACTTTCTCCTCATACAGTGAATCCCAATACTTTTTAGTGTTGTCTGCCTTCTAGCTCACAAGTGGTCAGGACCCTGTACAGTTTTGAAATCAGCCCCTTCCTTGAGGTTGAGTCGACCAAAACCTTTTAAAAGGCCTTAATTAGTCGGTTAAGTGACCCTTTAGCCATAGATATTCAAATACCCTCATAGTATCCGTGCCCAACATCTCACACACTTAATCATAACCCTTAAATATGGCTTTCAAAAAAATCTGTCCCGCTCTTCTAGGCCCCTGTCAGACCTTTATTGGGATTTGCAAAAGCCCATGCAACTCAAAGCAATAGGTGGGCCCCACAATTAACTTGGAGGCGAGGGCCAGGATGACTGTTTCATGGTCTACCCCAATTTCCTCCATACTGTCCACAGAAACCTAAGGGTAGTGTGGTGACTCTGATGATATCAATCCTTTCCCTGAGCTAACCTCCCCCTATTTGGCCAGGGCATGGCATCCGCTGCCTGATACTGACCCTGGGGGGGCGGTATATGAGGGAGGACCATCTGGGGGGAGTTGACCCTCGGGGAGATATAACATCATTTGGGAAAGTCACATGCCCCTCATTCACTTCCAGGGATATTTCTTCTATTCCCCACACCTTAATGACATATCGTCAGTCTTCCCCAACCTCTTGGTAGATCTACTTTGATTACTCAAAATCCCATTAGGGATAATATATTGACAACTAGGACAAGGAGGAGGCAGGGAGCAGTGAGGATTCTTCCCGATGAAGTTCAGTATCCACTTCCTCAACACCATTAAAGAAAGTGTCCCATCACGACTGACACGAGAAAGAATGACAGAGTAATAAAGATCACTAGTACCGGGGGACCATTGCAGCAATCTAATTGAAAGAAAAAGCATAATCAAGTCGAGAAGTTTAAATGCAGGCTTGCTACAGCTGACTAAGAGAGAGCTGCAGACGCTGGTCTGCCTAGCAACCTTTAACAAAGCCGAACACCACGCTGAGAGGAAACGCACCATGGCAGGCGACGTGAAGACAAACCCGAATCCAGGAAGAAGCCGAGGTGCAGACGGGTCACCACTTGAGGGGAAGAGAGCAGCAGCAAATACACACCAGAAGGAAGGCACAGTGAATGTGCAGCGCTTAAAGGGGCACACGCAGAGCCTCTATGCTGAAGCAGAAGGAAGCGAAGGAATGCTGGAGACAACCGGTAACCCCAGGGAACACAAGTGGGTTAACAGGTTGCCAGCGAGCGTATGCCGCTCTGTAGGAATAACAGAGTGATTGTAATCCAAGCGAGGGGAGGCCAGAAAATACTGGTAAACTCCAATGGGTTACCGGGTTGTCTAACCAAGTGTGTTGCTTCATAAAAATGCAGGAAGGGATCAAAAATAAAGCCATTAAAGAAGTGAAGGTATTTGTATAAACGGTTACTAATGGTTTGTTAAACCACTACCTTAAAGGGAGTTTTGTGTGCAATAAATTCCTGGTAGAAAAGTATACCAGGTGAAGTTAATTTAAATGTTTGAACTACAAATATACCCGGTGAAGACAAATATGGGTGAATATTGTAGTCTGTCTCAAGGGAGGATCATGCCCCTGAGAGTATGGATTATTGTGTGAACTGTTGAAAGGAGGAAGGCCTTGCCCATGAGCTTGTGAATTGTTATAAAAGTATGCAAAGGAAAAGAGTCCTTAGGAAGAAATATACTCTTAGGATTTTGAAGTGAAGAGAAAGCTTGGGCAAGGGAGCGATTTCCCCAAGAAGTGAATGCGCCAAGGGGGAGAGATTAATCCTCTTATCCTCTTTGAAACCTGATTATTCTTTTTGAACTTGTTGCTTAGGTACAAGGAGTCTGGGGAAGGACTCTATTCCCTGGAACTGTGAACATTGTCCATTTGGAAACCTTTTTCATTGGATTTGAAGTTTTGTGTTGAACTTGATCATCTGAGTATTTTTGAGAAAGCAAGAGACAATACCCTTTACACCTTAGTTATTTTAGAGTGTGAGGGCCAGAATAGGATTACGGACACAAGACTTACTTTTGTTTGGACATCTTGACACAGGACGGACTCATTTGTTTTGTTTGGGGTAGGGAAATTCCTCCTAGATTAGGGATAGTGAGTCTCCCTTGAGATCTTGGGTTTCTTCCCCTGCCAGATAAACCTGTATATCCTAAAATTCACCTCCCTGAAAAAGCTCTCTGGTAATGAAGACTGGATCATGTAAAATAAATTGGCATACTGGGAAGGTGGTTAATCGCTTCAGCAGTAATCCTACCTGACCATGAGATCGTAAGCACAGAAAGAGGGTCAAAGTGCGTTTTCGTTGAGCCACTGGAGATTTTAATATCCAAATAACTAATAGACTCCTTCTCTACCTTCATCCCATGTCTCTCTCCCTTGTCATCTAGGCTGTACCCCTTCAATTTAATCGGTAAAACACTTGAATTTGCCACATTTATCTTCAATCCTGCCAAATTCCATATACTCGTGCATAGTCCTCATTTCCCAAAACGTCTGCCCTGTGTCTTCCAGATGTCCCAGAATGTCTTCCGCAAACAGGGATATTTTAAATTCCAGATCCCCGCACCTTATGCCCCTGATGTTAGGATGGGTTCAATGGCCAGAGCATAAAGACGGGGGGAGAATAGACATCCCGGCATTGTGCCTCGCGATAACTTGAAGGCTTCCGTCAGAGTACCATTCACCTGGACTCTGGTGGTTGGGAAACTGTCACACTACTGGAAGTTAGGACCCAAACCACATGTTGTAGGTCAGAAGAAGGAGGCAGACCAAATGCTAGCATTTTACAATTTACAAATCTTTTTTATTAAAATCGTAAGAAAAGGCCTATCTGTCCGGATAAAACAAACTATGGGCCTTAGTATCAGTATCGCGGTTCCAAGTAATGATCTATCCTCTTTCAAAAAGCTATCCTATTCTAACCCTACCGCTAATTAAATACCAAAGAAAAAGAAAGGTTCCGAGGATAATGACTCCCTTCTCCTGGACAGGCTTCTTCTAGCCTTAATAGTTTATTTTCAAATAGTTCTTGGTAACCATGTGAATCAAATCTGTTAAATCTTCTAGGGGATTTTTACACCTTTTCTGCTTCGCTTCCTCTTTAATGCTTGGGTTCTCCCAATAAGGGTTTGACCCTTATCACCTTCAGAATCTTGCAGTGTCTCTAGATGGCTTTTTTTTCTTTGGATTATGCTTCAACCACTCCATGGACTTAATGAACTGTCCTTTGCCCTCTTTAAGGTATTCGTAACTACTGGGACGAGTATGATTAGTCTCCTGAGGCTCTTCCTGCCGTGTTCCCCTCCCGGGTCTCCCGCTCACATTCCTAGATTCTGATGGATTGGCATCACCGGTTCTTCCTGTGGGGTCATCCTGCCTCTCGTCTCTTCTGCACGTCTAGCGTGCAGTCTCTCTTCCAGCACTAGTGCGTGGCTGTGGAGAGCCTTTCCAATTGCGGTATTGCCGTTGTTTGAGGACCAGCCTGTTCAACTCGACGGGGTCACGCCACTGCCTCGATTCTCGTTCTCAGGCCTTCACAGTTTTGCTCTCTGCCTCTCTGTGCTTCTTCCGCCTCGTGGCTGCCAGCGTCCTCTCGGCCGAGGACTTTCCATGGCCCTCTGGTCTCTTGCCAGATTTGAACCTCCCAGGTTCCACCAACATACATTGGTTGTCCTTCTGTTTTAAGGGGGGAAGTACTGATCCCTCCCCAGTGTAGAACTATAGTCCTTTCTCTCTCATTCGCGCTCTTCCTTACTCGCTCAATCTTCTTAGTCGCAGCATGGTTGGCTGCCAACCACTGGGTAATCTTTATTTTTGGTATCCTTCTCAGTATGTTTGTCTGATGGTGAGTTGCTGTGACATTACAATAACAAACATTGACTTGTGGCGGATGTTTCTCCTGAAGCCCATTTGGTTTGAACGGTTCTTCATAAAGGGATTTAGGGAGTTCCTTGACGGAACGGGAGTCCTTGTCCCCAAAAGGTGATTCTCTCCCTCTTCGGGACAAGGACTCCGGAGAGGGACCCACATTCCGCATCCACCCTCTCACCATGGAATCCACCAGGATGAGGTCTATTCGCAAATATCAGTAGTGTTCTGCAGAGTAATGGGGGGCGGGTGTGTGGTCTTCATTGCCCTCTGGTTGCCATGCATCTAACATCCGCAACTCGTGGTTAATTTCACTGAACCAGCAGGAATCCCCCTTCTGACCTTGGGGTGTCCCTGACCGCTTCATTCACTTCCTATCCCTTACAGCATCCAGCACCATGTTGAAATTGCTACCTATAAATGGGGCCCCTTCCACAAAGAGTTGATTTTCGCAGCCAGATCCAATGCAGAAGGGTATCTGTGTGGCGCTGGGGAAGTACACCGCCCCTTCGTAGTCTTAGCACCGTGGTAACAGCCCTTTAAAAACTTGTACTGCCCCTCTGGGTCCCTTGGAATCTTCTCCACTGATTCCACCCGATGGATACACCTTTCTTCTTAGTCTGTTCTGAGGCATAGTACACCTTCTCTATCCCCATACTCTGTCCCCCCTAATCCAGTTTCCTGTAAGCAAAGGACGCCAAGCCGTAACCTTTGGAATTCACGTATTGTCATCAACCTTTTGGCAGGGGAGTTCAGCCCCCTAATGCCCATACTAGAAGGTGATGCTCAGTGGTATTTGTCTACTTGTTTGAAAAACGTTTGACCTTTTACTTTTGACCGAATTGTTTTCATAGTTTTCTTGGTCGGAATTCGGTCAAATGTTAGTATATATAAGGGTGGGGTGGAGGTAAGGGAATTTGTGGGTGGGGGTTTGGGGGCGGGAGGGTCTCACTTGTTTTCAACCAAAAAAAGACCAATGACAATTTGGTCAAATGTGAAAAAGTCGAATATTTTTGTCCAAGTAGACCTAAAACATGCTCAGATAATCTGCCCCAGTCGTATTGCATCTTTAACTTCTGACCGTTCATTTGCCTTCTCATGACCAAGCTGGGCCACCAGTACGGCCCCTCTCCCACTTCTTACCAACAATCTACACGCTTGTGACCTGAATCCCACCCTTTGTTTGTCCCTAATGCTTCGCCCCCTTCCCAACCTTCTCGCTCCCTTCTCCCTCCGAGCCCCTGTTTTACCCATGGTTTCTCTTCTTTGCAACACCGGGCCCACCCCACATAGAGGCCTCTCAATGTTGATCAATGTCCGCCGTACCGCTCCCATCAGCAGTTGCTTTTGCCAGGCCCCTATTGCCTGTCCACTGGGACAGCCCCCCTTACCCGAAAAATGTACCCTCTCACTGAGGGAACCACCCAGTCACCTTTTCCTATGGAGAGGGTATTCATCTTCTAAAATTTTTGGGATTCTGGATCTCTCCTCCTTTCAAAGGGACTTCTCCCTCTCGAGGGGCCTTTGCACTGCAAATCGTCCTGCAGTGGGGGGTCTCTCCAGCACTCGCCATACAATGTTGCTGCTTGCAACCTTGGCTTCAACACAGACCGGTCTTGTATCGGTCTCCCCAACTCACCGGCTGTGTTGCTTTCACTGAGGCAGCTTTGTTCTTGGAGCCAAGTACAGTACCACAGTCTGTGGAGATTCTCCCTGCCTTGATTACTGATGCGGGAGAGCCCCGGGTACCTCCGACACACAATGCAGGATTCTTCAGCCTGGTTTCCTGGTCTGAAGCTTTCTCTCGAGGTCTTGTGAAAGTAACAGTTTCTTGTCGGAAAGGTCAAGGGAACTTTCCTCCTTGCGACCCCCTTCTGTTTTGCCGCCGTCTTTCTCTTCTGGTTAAACTGCCATCTTGGAACTGCTGTTTTTTCATGTAATTTGTCTCATCCAGAGTGTGCTCTCGTGCTCACCCTTTTATCCGTGTGGGGAAGTGTAATGGAAGTCAGGTGAGCGGGATGATCATTAATTGCCTGACCATTGTATTGGGACACGGCAGGTACACGGCTCGGGTGTTAGTCTGTTTTCCCTTAGAGCGACTGTCGGTGAGAAAGTGTAAGTGTTGTAAAAGGGAGTCGGGGGGGGGGGTAGAGTTCCTAAATATCCTAAATGGTAGAATGGGGTAAAGGTGTTATAAGGAAGGGGATACCGTGTCTCACCGTCTGGTGTCCCACTCCCAGTCCCCAAAGACCCCTCACCCAAGTGATCCTGCCCACACTGCTTTTCACCCCCAGGAACTGGATCCAAAAGCGATGGCCGTGTCCTGGCCACCTGGATGACAGATCTCCGGGGACTAGTGGGTGAGACACCTTCTGGTTTCTCACATATGTCACTCTTTGTAGCTCTCTTGTCTTCCATCGCGGAAGGGATTGAGCGATTTCCAGTCCCCAACATCTCTGGTGGCAAATTGGTTCTTTGAGTGTTGGAGTATTTCTCTCCAACTCATCGGAGAGTCCTTGGCCATGATACTTAACTGCTACCAAGTGCAAGTGTTCAAGGGAAATTGTGACAGTTTATTCCAGATGTATGCCTCAATATGGAACCCCTCAGCAGGTCTCTGGGTGACAAGACAAAACTTTCCTCTATGCCAGTCACTCAGTATCTTGGGAGTTGCAGGGAAGGGCTGAATTTTCCCTCACCTCACCCAGGTACAGAGGGGAATATCAACTTGTCTTCCTCCAGTCACAACTTCTCCTCTTCCACTCTGGGTGTCTTCCCGGGCCTTCTTAGTTTTCCACACCTCAAATCACAGCTCTTGCCAACCTGTGTGAAAAAATGACTGGTAGTCTCACATAGGTCCCGGTTACCACCACTGTGATATGTCCAGACCTCTGTCTTCCTGTGGGATGCCCTCCTGTCATCGCTCTTGTGAGCCTTTTGTCTCCCCCCGCCCCCTGAGATGGTGTGAACTGAGGAGAGACTTTCTCGTCCGCACTTCACTTCGCTGACCCCCTTTACACCTTTGGTGTCTCCGACGCTGTTTCCATTACCTCCTGCAGCACGAATGAGGGGGGAGGAGGGGGTGGTTGTGCTAGCTTTAATTGACCCCTGCTGCAGGGCTCCACCACATGAGGAGCCTCGTTATCCTGGCTTTCAAAGCTCACACAGCCCGCCAAACTGGTCTCGGCACAGCGCGAAGGCTCAGGCCGCTGGATGGGGAACACCGGCCTTCCCGACACCGCACCATGGAAGCTCTGCTGCCCCTCAGGTAGAAGGGCATCCCTCCGTTCCACCCTGATCGCTATGCCCAATCACTACCACCACCTCCCGTGTGTCATTAGGGGAGGCCGGTACCGTTGAGGCGAGATGGCCGCCTAGTTTCTTCAATCCTAGGCAGGCTGTGGCTCCCCATCAGACATGGTGAGCTCTGAGTGACCATGCTCCGTTCGCCGCTCTGTTTCCTTTTCCGGGATCGCCTCTGTCTTGAGTTTCATCTAGTGGTCAATGTGGTCGGGAGTCCACCGCCAGACCCTCCCCTCACCTGCTCCTCTGTGGTGGGGCTCTCAGTCACTGTTACAGGCCCCCGGGAGAAAGTAAGGGGTCCAGGGCCTTATTCATCTCTGTGGAGAGGAGCTTGACTGTGGGGGGCAGCCATCTTGTCTGCGCCCCCTTGTGACCTCCAGCTCTACTATTACTCCCAAAACTGAAGAGGTTATGTATATTTTTAATGTGTATGAAATCAAATTGTGCAATTGCTTTACAGTTAAAAAAAATATATATATTTGCTTAAACTCTTTCCATTGGGTATGGGACTTACTTTTTTACTCCTAATTTTAAAAATAGGCAGTTAAACACTCGCATTTCAAAATCCCATCTGGAGCACTGGTAGTAGTGTATTGGAGGGAGCTATAACATTGATGGGTGAAGGCAGGTAATAGGAGTGAGAGACATTGGTGGGACAGAGTAGAGAAACGCAGGAGTAGCAGAGAAAGTGTAGAGTTGAACGGAGGAGAGTAGTGAGTGGAGAATAGTCATCAGATCTGTGGAGAGGGACATCTTGGGAGGAAGACCACCAGTTGAAGCTTTAGCTTTGTAAGGCACAACCCTCCAATCCCTTTAAAATTAACATCATTAATACTGTAGGTTTAGTCTAGGAAATCCCTGAGGGAGGTGGGAATCTAGCAATGCCATCACTGCCTCTCCGGGGAAACTCTCTCCTCATATGGTCAGAGAAAGGCAGCTGCTACCTGATCCTAACCATGGGGGTGGCTGTCTAAGGGAGGACCGTATGGGGGGAGAAAACCCTCCTGGGAAGGAGGTGGACTCACTAGCTGGAACATGGTATCCTCCTTTCCACTCGCGGTATGACACCAACCCGTTAATTTCCCAATCCCATATGGCATACTGTAATATAAAACCAGAACATCCAGTCCAGACTGACAAAAAGGCTATTTCATACCCTTGTAGTGGAATGACTTGAGACAAAGAAGCGCACTAGAGCAATGCAGAGTGCTGAAGCCAGAGATGCGTTCTAGTTGTTGGAATGATCCGATGGGTGCTGTGGTGATTAAAAACAGTAGGTGCAGTAACCTAGAGAACCACTACACCTGATGCAGGTCGGGAAACCGTGAAGAAGCAAGTTGCAGGGCGGAGCAAGGAAGTCCAGTCGTTCACCACGTATAGGCCAAGAGCAGAGGAATCCATGGAACGAAGGCTGAGGCTTCATGGATACCGGAGAGCCGACAAGATGTCTGCAAGAGGAGGAAGCAAGGCGCTGGGACAATTGCAGACTGCAGAGAACACCGAAGCAGCCAGGAGAAACCGTTAAGCCCAGAAAGGGGACATAGGATGCCGGGAGGGCTTTGTGGCATACACTGCACACCATTGAAGGAAAATTACATTAACTGGTGAACCCGAGCATATGAGCTGAGACGCCCAGTCGATTGTAGAAGGGAGCAAGTGAAAGCGGGTTGAGGACCCAATGTTTCAGTGAAGAAAATATAAATGTGTGGAACTGTTGTATGTTAAAGTCCTGGCATGAGAGTACACTAGGGAAACTGATTGCAAGACTAGGACCTGCACCCAGTTGTGTTTAGGCAAGTGTTTGGAAGTGGAGGGCAGTGTACCATACTGAAATAGGACTTGCCAAGAATCTACATTTTAAACTGAAGAGATCAAGAGGAGGGACTCGTCCTCTTGAGCGTGTGAAATCCAGGGGAAGGGAGTCATCCCCCTGGAGTTGGAACTTGATCATTGTCCGTAGGGGAAGGGAGGCATTCCCCTAGCGATTGGAAATTGTGTACTGTGAACATTGCAACCAATGGAGGGGAGTCATTCCCTTTGGGATTGCACATCTGAGGAGCCAAGATTAGAGAAATAACTTCTTGGAATTGTGAAAGTGAGAAAGAGATCAAGGGAAGAACTGTACCCTTTGAAACGGAACTGTAAAGAACATGAGAAACTCGGGGCAAGGGAATAGTCTTCTGAGACTTGTGGAACTTTGTTTTTTTATTTCTTTTGCATCTTTTGAAAAGCGCTACAGATGACCAGTTGAAAGACAAGACTATTTCCCTTTTCGCTTTATCTTTAGTTTAGCGTGTAAGGGTCAGGCTACGATTTGGACACTGGACAGAGAACTTTCCTTTGGACATTCTGACAGACATCCTTTAGTTTTGTTGAGGCTGGGAAACCCCTCTTTGTACTTAAAGTCTTTAACAACCGCTCATCATAGAGAAGGTACATTTTAGCATACTTGGGGAGGGGGTACTTTTTAGACTAGAGAGAGAGGAACAGCCCTTCGCAAGCCCCGCTAGCCTCACTTTTCAAGCCCTTGCCTTTTATTGAACCATCTGCCTGTCATTATAATGAAAACTATTCTTTGATGAAAAGAGAAGTTGCTGCACTTTATGCTGATTTCTATTTCAATAAAACCCTAGAATCTTCTAGAGACACTTCAATTTATTTAAATTGGTTTGGCTCAATGGACGCTCCTTTTGGGTGTGTTTATTACCTTAATTGGGTAATCTATCCCATCTGTCCCTTTGCCTCAAGTTGCTGAGTCTGGCCATGGCCTGCCAGCTAATTTGAAGTCTGACACAAGTGCCCCCTGTTGTGTGCTGTTCCGCATTGGTGCTCTGAGGTTCTGATGGCCCCAGCTGTTCCGAGTGTTGTGCAATATTTTCCCAAACATTTCTTGCTGTGAATGGTAAGCAGGCACAATGGCAACTTTGTTGTGCGGGAGTCTTGATGCTCACCATGCTGAGGTCTTGTTCTGTTGAGTCCGGCCTCACTGAGCAGCAGTGAATATATGCAATAGTGTGTCTTCTATACAGTCCAATCATTCTCGTTATTTTCATGGGCATGGAAGGTTATTACTGGCCTCATAAATAACTGTTGGACAGGCTTTGGGAGTAGGGGAAAAGCATCTTCACTTTGTTCATAAAGAGACGTATCTCTGTGCAGTTGATGTATGGAGGATGTAAGCCTTGAGGAGGCCTTTGGAAATCCCATTCCTGCCTGCTTTCATATCAGTAGTCTGGGTGCGTTTTTAGGCCAGCTTCCCAGAACCCTCCTCAGCTCTTCCAATGGGATCAAGACACGAGATGAACAAAAGACTAATGTTCTAAATTTAGTCCACTGTTTTTGCACAGATGTAATGCTTAATTTAAAACCTACTCACTGACTTGATAGACGTACTGCTGATCATTATCCTTCATGGCTGTCTCCTTCCAAAGATGTGGATGTGTTTCCATCATTGGTATTTGTCTTTGTAATGAGTTATGTTCACAGCAAATGCTGACCCTCCTCTCCAGATAGTAAGTAATTGTCCACAGTACTGTATAGCCTGTTTTACCTTTTGATGTGTGCAACACCACCTTCCTTGTGTACAGCTATACAAACGAGACCAAGTGAGGCATTTATTGATGGTACAATGGGAGCCCAAGCTGTAAAGGACCTTGGGTATATTTGGTCATATTTAGTCCAAGTCAGTGAAGAAGGAAGCCTGACTAGTGCAGAAATCTTAAGTGTCCAGTCCTGTTTCTTTCCTTTGAATTATGGGATTTGTCGTTTTTTTCTTTCCTGTTTATAATTTAGGAAACCTACACGTCCCAGAAGTCCAGGTAAGAACAGGGCTGGGTGGCCTTCTCACGCATGGCCAAGGTTTTCTTAAGAGCTCTGCCACGGGGAGTCTGAACGGGATTACCCAAATTGTTCGAATGCACAATTGACCGAATTACAAGGGTCCGAATTGACCTTTGCACAATTGACCATATATGATTTGGGTGGGGGTTGCAGGGGTTCCCCCCCACATATGTGTAACAATTGACCTTCGAAATTCGGTCAATTGTGCAAAGGTCAATTGTTGTTCGAACAAATATGACTCAAACAATTCGTATACAACCGTTTGAACTTGCCTAATCACTGATTGATACCTAGATGTATTGGAGGTGGGAACATGTACAGCACTAATTCTACAATTAAGGGTTTTTCCTCCTATTCATTTTACATGGGGGTGATCTAAAAGAATCCCATGCATTCTGACAGTGCTCCAGTTCAATGCTTTGACTTTTAGTATCTAGTATCGGTCCAAAGACCTTAGCCACAACATAGGCATTTTACAGTGGTGTAGAAAGCAGTTTTACTGTTTCACCTTTTAGTTCTTTCTACCGTCTCCTAGTGGACGTTCTGAGAACAAATAACTAGTTTTACTATTTCACTGAACTTACTGAAATTCCTTTCGGAACAAACTCTGCAAGTTGTGGGGGCTGGTCAGTACTTTCCTATGGACATTTTATGAAGAACTGTTGTTGCCCCTCACAACCCAGGCATAAGATTGTTTTGCTAACACAGAGACTGATCTGTACAGAAAACCTGAAGCACAAGCAAGAAAGACATACCAACTCGGCCACAGTGAGAGGTGGAAAATTACCAACGCTACAGACACACTGGCAGAAGTACTAAAACATTTACAGAGAGTGAGAAACGGAGACACAACAGAAAAATTGGGAGGCATACAGTAGGCTCCACAGAGCTTAAAAACGCATACTGCTAGAGACAGATAAACCAGCATTGTCACTGAAAGATTGTGACAGAGTCTGAGATATGAAGAAAACAAATATTCCAATCACCTGTACAGAGAATATGTTCTGGCTCAAGTAGGAAATTGCCTTGTTCATTCTTTTGAAACATAATTTTACAAGCACCTTTTAAAGATGGACACTAACATACTCATACCCAGTCTCTTATATCCCTGTTACATGCCGTTGTTTGAGGTTTCTATCAAGGTTATATCTGGTATTAACTCACACTTCCTTTCCTTCTTTCTAGGATCTCAAGGATGACTTAAAAGGGGATCTTTCTGGTAATTTTGAACACCTCATGGTTTCCCTGGTAATGCCACCTGCTGTTTTTGATGCTAAGCAGATAAAGAAATGCATAAAAGTAAGTTTACAAAATTATGGTTTTTGTTAGTTTGTTTGTAAAGACTATTGTTGGAGAAGTTCAACTTTCAACTGTCTTAACTGCCGAAGCTGCGATGGCTGTATAGTAGTCCAGCACAAGTAGAAATGTAAATTGTATCTTACTAGTGTAAGTGAGCAAAGGAAGGTAGGAGCTTCAAATGAATAGACAGCTAAAATATATGGGTCAATGACGAATTTGCTCGCCTCTTAAAATAGAAGTGTTCTGAGACTATTCCAATTGGCACAATTTATTTGAGGGAAATGAGATCAATTGAACGATTTGGGAGACATGGTCTTAATAATTTGTTATCAGACAATATTTTGATTGTAAAAAAGAGCACCTGCTTCAATCTTCAATGGTGAAGGGGATCAACAGAAGAATCTAAAGGCAACCTTTGGGTAACAAAACACATTTTATTGTGCTGCACACATCAGAGTGGGAGTAAATATAGTGAGGGCAGAAGAGCATAATACATGAGGAAATGTTTGTAAAGTTCAAGATCTGACTCTGCTGGGGTCATCAGCTTAGGTTTAAGTTAAAAAATAGTTTGAGATTTAGTGCCAACTCTGTGTCAGTACCTTTTCCTTCATACCCCAAAAACCCAGACCCTTCCTGATTTCCTTGGATGCAGTGTTGAAGGGACCCTGGGTTGTTGCAACAATCCCAGAGATGAAGGTTGTCCTCCTGGACTGAAGGCATTCTTTTTGCCATTTACTGTTTATTTCCCCTACCATCTGCTATGGGGTGATTTTCATGGAGTCCTCATTCTAGGCCGCACAGGGGGCAATAGCTCATCACTTTATCCTTTGTCTTGTTCTACAGGGAGCCTCACCCAGATTTGATTTGTCCATTTGTGTTACCTCTCCTGGCTTATCCTATAAGCCACCTATTTGCTGGAGCCCCGGAGTTGGTGCCCACCGGTTGTGGTCCACTAGGCTAGTGTTCTTAACTGCCTTTTGTGATCTTGCTAATCCACGAAAGCCGGATGACTCTGCACCTCACTGTCCACCTATTTCTTTTTCCCGCCTCCTCCTTGTAACCATCTTCCTACATTGGATTTCCAACTCCTCTCCTCAGCTGGCTTTCCCCCTCCCTCTTCCTGGTCACTCCTTCTGCAGTACCACCCTCCCTTTCCTGAATCTTGTCATCCTTTCTTCCAATGTTACTCTGTTTCTGGACCTTCTCCATCCCCCAAATTGTTTACTTTTCCCTGTCTTCTGCCCGATTCCTCCTTTCCTACTGCTTCTCCTCTCTCGCACACCTTCCTGTACCTGTACTACGCTTCCAGCTTTGATCCGACTCAGACCCTCCAACTTTCCCAACTGCCACATTATTATAATTTGGTTTTCAAACTGTTGGCCGTACTAAGTTCTTAAACAAGTGAACCTGCAGGGACTTTGACCTGGTCCAATCCATCGGCCTGAGCCCAATTGGCTCCACTCCCACATTCTGTGCATCTAAGGCACTAACCAGGTCGCATCTTTAAATCAGGAAACTTTGATAAAGTGACCTCCCAGTATTTGTTACCCGGACCTGGGGGTAATATCCCTAGGTCCTTAAAATCTCCATTACCACAAAGGAGACTGAGTGCACGAGTTAATCTGGCAGATTGCCAGTTTTCCAGGAGCCAAGCCTCTGGTTTAGCTTCCCAATATTTTGCCTTTAAAACAAAAGATCCTCCTTCTTAATGGCCGTGGGAATCAGCGGCCACTCCTCGATGCCCAGATTCATTAGCCTTGCCCTTATGTACTCCATTGTTTTCTTATCCCCATGATTACATCCCTATGAAGGGATGATTTGTGATTCGTGAAACCCTATTTACCAATATGATAAATGCCTAGCTTTGTCTAGACACACATCATGGGATACTTTTTTGGGTCACTAATAGGCACAGGGAAAAAAGCATTCTCCTTCTTGATTGGCTAAGAGTATTCCCTTATTCCCCACACTTCAGCTCTAGTTTAACCAGCAGAAACTGCCCTGACATTGTAGAGTGCCTCAATTTCTCTTGGCACAGGACCTCCCAGTCTTCTTACAAACCTCTGAACTCCATTGGCTGCCACTGTTTCTGCATTTTTAAATACCTGTGTCCTCCAACCCCCTCTTTGAAGAAAAGTGGATACCGACATAGCCAAATGGTCCACTGAGAACCAGAGCTATTAGCTCTTGTACCTAATGTGAGAAACCAGAAGGTGTCTCACCCGCTAGTCCCTGCGGATCTCTCGCTCTTTCTCAGGTGGCCAGGGCACAGCCATCGCCTTTGGATCCAGACCCTGGGGGTGGACCAGTGCGTGAGGATTACTTGGGCGAGGGGTCCTCTGGGAGTGGGACACTGGATGTTGAGACGCGGTATCCCTCTGTTCCCTGAAACTCCTCTACCCCATCCTACCCGATGGGATATTTATAAACTCGAACCCCCTCCTGCCCTACCCACTCTCCTGCACAAACACTTTTACACTGACAGCCAGCTCTGGGAGAATACAGACTCACAACCGAGCCATCAACCTGGCCTGTCCCAATACTATGGTCAGGCAATTATCGACAATCACTGTTAAGGAGAATTCTCAGAAATTTCCGAATTCCCTTCTACCTTAGAGACCCCCAGCACTGCTGGACTTTAGGACTTTTAATTTCTAACCTGGAGAGAGTGAGACTTTTTTTTCCCACTCTGTCATGTATTTTTCTGTGATTTGGACTGTTTCTTTTGATTTTGGAGTCTGACAAACTCCATATGCATCATCTTTACATTGTGACGGACAGCACCTTCAGTGCAGTGGCACAGGGAACTCTCTTAGATTTCCCAAAGGTTTAAATACCTTCTCTGGGTAAAACTCCTGCTTGCAAGAGCAGTAAAGTGAAATTGACTTTACTTACATTTTGTAACTTTCTAGACCCAGCACACGCTATTTTACGATAGGGTGCGGGAGGTGTTACTTAGTATCCCCTTTGTCTAGTTTTCACGTAACATTTTTATGTTACCCTTTCTACAATTAATGGCTGACGCCAGTGGTTTTACGTTTTCCTACCATTGTGTTTCTATCGCGGGCTGCATTTGCAGCTGCAGTAGAGCACCCATGGGTGCCCAGGGCCATTTTGTCAAAATGGCCCTGGTCTTCTTTTTTCGCCATTTTTGGTTGGAAAGCTCCTTCTTGAGATTTACTCTGTGCGCCAAACCAGGTTTGGTCCATTTGTTCATTTGGTCTTTGGCGTAATTCACTGGTGACGCGCACCTCTGGCTCCAGCGTGTCTGGCAGGGGCAGGAAGTGAGGGAGGTGCTTAATCCCCTTAGATACAGGAATGCACCCAAAGGCGATTGGCCGGCTGGCTGTCCTTGAAGGACAGCCACCCTGCTGTGTGAGTGACAGCTAGGCTGCGAATGAATGTGAGAAACCTGCATAAAAGGCAAGGCTTTTTGCTTGGAAGGCAGAGTCGACCACTGGACGAAGGAATCCGAAGAAGAACTTGGAAGAGATGCCTGCTGCAACTTGTGGACCGTTGCTCCCGGTGAAGCCCTGATGCTGTGCTGAAGCTCCAAATTCGCCTTGACTAGAGAAGCCCTGGAACCGACGACTTCCCCCGTTGGATTGGTGGAACCAATCAACCCCAAAGTAAACTCGTCTGGACATCCTCTCGGAGCTGGCTGTACTTCCATTGCTGCTGCAGGAACCAAAGTGCCTGGGAGAGGAACACCAGACTGAGTGCATCGCTTTTAAGTCAGACCCGAGCTTCATGAAGATCCTCCGGACTCCCTTCAAGCAAACTGACCAAGCCTGAGCCGCTTCCACAGAGTGCTGGACCCCAGATGCAAGGAAAGTCCATAGTGGTGTCCGAGAACCTGCAGTGGTGCTATTTGGAGAGACGCGAGGAGCTGAAACTGCAAAGTGCAGCTGATCTGAAGTTTGCCCATTGCTGCCACCGACCTTCCAGTTGTAGTGGAGGAATCCCCAGACGTCCTCCCTCTTGTCCCCACGATTGAGGCCCAGGAACACAGGATCTGCAGACCTACACAGGAACAGAAGCCAGCTGGAAGCAATTTTTCTTCTAACCAAAGGTACTGTAAAACTTAGAGGGCTTACCTCCTGTCGTGTAACCTTACTAGTTCTCAGTTGAGACTTGTCTTGGTTGCCTTTGCAGAGTTGCTTGCAGCTTTGCCCCTCACAAAAATCCCAGCTGGTGGCCCTTCAGTGATTTCATTTCTACAAACATTTCTAAAAACATTGTGCAAGACTTTTACTTACCTGCAAGAAGATCTCCATCTCCCCTAGACTTTGCTCAATTACCATTGGCTGTCCTGGCTCCCTGAGAGACTCTTACCTCTGACTTTGTGCTTTTGCCTCTCCCCCAGGAAAGGGTTCATTTACTTTGCATTGGAGCGTTTACCAGTTGATGAATTATTTGCTAACCTTTGTTTTATTCCCCTAGCTAACCTTTGCACCAAACTCAGTATTGATCTAAATGCACCAGTGATAAATCAATGTCCACAGTGTCCTAGCTATTTAAGTCACCTAAGGGTGTAGGAAGTGTCTGTGTGCCATCCCCAATGGGTATCATCTGATTAGAGAAACTAAGAGTGTGTTTTGAAGTACATTTTAAAGTGTTACATGTTTTTCTCCCTTCTAAAGAAGGCTTATTCAACTGACTGTTAAATTAATAATTGTTAAATCACGAAACCTTGAGTGTAAGAGTTTATTTGAATACTTGTCACTGTGAAGCTCTGTGTAAAAACCCTAGTGCTCAGATTGACCCCTCTTGAGACCAGCCTGGCTGCTCAGCCACACTACCAACCTGTGTAGTACAGACGTATAGCAAAGGTTGGGTTACCTATTGCCAGGAGGACACGATTGGTGTAGTCTCCCAAAGGGTACTGCCCCCAATCTTGCCTAACAATCACTCGCACTTTACTTCCATTACACTTCCCCACATGAATAAAAGGCGAAGCATGAGAGCACACTCGAGTTGGCAGCTGAACGAGAGGAGAAAGACGGCCAGGCACAATAGGTTTGTGAGATGGTCAACAACCTTGACCTTGCTGTCAAGAAGCCAGTATTTTCAAGAAAACTTCAAGGCATAAAACGTAAGACCAGGGAACCAGGCTGAAGAATCCTGCATTGTGTGTCAGAGATACCAAGGGTCGTCAACAACCTTGACCTTGTTGTCAAGAAGCCAGTATTTTCAAGAAAACTTCAAGGCATAAAACGTCAGACCAGGAAACCAGGCTGAAGAATCCTGCATTGTGTGTCAGAGATACCAAGGGTCCTCCCGCGTAACTGACCAAGGTGGGGTGAAGCAGCAGATGCCGTGGTATCGTCCTTGGCTCCAAGAACAAAGAAGCGACTGAGAACAACACAGCCAGTGAGTTGGGGAGGCCGATGCCAGACCGCTCTGTGTTGAAGTCATGGTTGCAAGCAGCAACATTGTAAAAAGAGTGCTGGAAAGAACATTGTTAAACGCATGTGATGAAAGACATGAGTGAAGCTAAATTGTTGGTGAATATTTGAACATTAAAAGGAAAGATACTATGCCGTTGAGAGCATGGTTCGGCACTGTGAATGTGCTCAGTCGAAGGTTTCTGCACGGTATCCTGACAAGAGAAAGGAAAGTAGAAGATTGATGTGAAGTGTACATTTTGTGAAGGGAATCGAAGTGGTCGTGCAACGGTTTAAGCAAAACCCATTGCACATTCGTAAGTCTTCGATTCTGGTATCACGAGGGATCTGAGCCCGGACTAGGGGGACCTGTGGTCCGAGCCTGAAGAAGGGGGAAGTGTCTTGAATTTGTGAAAGTGAAAACCCTGACAAAGGAAAGGAAGGTTTGTGTTTTGTTTGTTACATCAGGCCCTCTGCAAATAAGAGACTGTCATTGTGAGAGAGACTTTGGCGGAAGGCCCTCGTGGATAAGAAGCCAGAGTGTGTGTGAAGCCCGCACGTGAAGCCTTGCCCCGTGCTGAAAACAGGGAGGGAGGGCCGGGGGGGGGGAGAGCCAACTGCTCAACTATCCCGACATATTTCTTGAACACTTTTCTTTTGCATACATTATCCCACACTATTTGGTATTTAGAAGTAAGGATTAGCAATATGTCTATTAGTATAGGGACTTTTATTTTGACACTCTATTAGGACTGCATTATTATTATTTAATGGCCGTAGCTTGCTCCCATCTTTAGATTTAGGGTTAGATGAGCGGTCTACCAACCCATTGAAGTTCAATAAACACCCTTGAACTGTGATCACGTGTCTGTCTTCACTGTTTGATACCATGTCTTCCTTACACTACCCACTGAATCCTCTATTTGGACTCACCAAGCACAAGGTGACTATACTGGCAAAATACTTGTGCCAGTATTATATGGAGGCAAGAGCACGTCCTAGCATTCGAGAAGGCAATGCCTGCAAACATAAAGGCCAGCATCTCTAATCCCCTATTTGTTTCACGAAAGTCACCATCTGCCGCGTTTCCAAGCCTTTTCATCAATGCATGACAAAGTTTGTTTCAAATGTAGGTATTGTTTTTGCTTGTAGTATTCTTAATATATATCCACAAGTATGGGTCTATCAAGAACACAATACAGAGAAACAAATGCAGTACACACAGACATGTCCAGCTAGGCACAGAGGGGTGGCCAGGTCAACTGGATCACAAGTGGCAAAACCTTGAGGTTTGTTCATAGATTGAGTTCATATCTGTATTTGTCACTGGCTTGAATGAGTGACCATGGTTCTTATATAAGTGGGAAGGAAGGATTCTGGGTGGTAATTATCCCATTTGTTAGTCTTAATGGGATAGTAGTGGTATTGTGTGCTGTATGGGTCAGAAGAGAGGCTAAAACACAGCAGTGACATTCCTTGGGCTATAAAGCTTTATTAGATGAAAAACAGGGTCTGAAAATCACCTCTCTATCCGTAGTTCTAAGAGGGGTTCCCTGCCTCAAAACAATCTAACGAATAAGTTGGGATGTCAACTAAAACGTTAGTCACCGTCGTGTCCAAAAACCGAGCTTTGACCCTCACACAATAACAGAACACTAAAGTGAAGGGATATGTTCTTCTCCCTTTGTGCTGCTAAAAGTTCTTCAATAACAAACTTCTAGATTGTTGTAGCTTTCCCGCCCAGCTGGGGGGCGGACATGGGCTTTAATGGCCCACCTGCCCAAGCTTTGGTAGGCCCAGCCGGGCGTGAAAGCTATTCGCACCCCGGGATTTACAGAGTTGCAGATAGTTTAATTTCTTTTTTTTTTTTCATCCAATGGGAGATCACCTCTGCGCGAGACCATCTCCTGTCGGAGAAAAAAACTCTGTAAAAAGCATGTTGCAAAATGGCTGCCGCCAGCCTAATAGGGACCTAGCCCCTTTTCTATTTCAATGGCGGCGGCCAGACGGGAAGATAATGCAGACCGAGCGCAAGGCTCCAGTCCTGCAGGGCAGTTGGGGTGGGGGTAGGGGAGGCAACAGGGAGAGACTCCCTGTTGCCTCCCCATGTTCGGAAAAAGGAAAAAGTGGCACCCGGGGATTGGCCTCAGGTGACTGGAACAGGGGGCAGGGATTATGAAGGTGTAGGACTTTGCAAAGCAGAGCGCTGTGGAAGAGAAGGGTTATAACATGTTCTCTGGGGAATTTCGTCCTTAATCCCATAAGGGACTTCCTCTCCCATATGATCCACCTCCTGTGCACTATGCCCAGGGGGATTATCGTACTGTGGACGTACCACCCTGGCCCCATGGGAAACATCTCCCGCCAGGCTGCGGAGAAGGAACAACATCCTCAGATTCGTCACAGTGCCCTTTGTTTTTCTTCCTTACATAAACTTGTAATGTATTTATTTCAGGGTTCTGGAACAAATGAACATGCTCTTACAGAGATCATGGCTTCAAGGAGTGCCAAACAAATGAAGGAGATATCCCAAGCATATTACACAGGTAAATGTTGTTTTTAAATAAATCAACTAAGAATTGATTGCATCCAATATCTTCTCTACTTCCAACATACCATATAAAACACTTAATTTGGCTGGTCTTTCATAAAATGAGAAATAAAAATATGAATTTGTCTCGGATGGCTGACAAGTGGGGGTGAGGTAAGTATTCAACATAAGGGGTGATTCTAAAATACATGCATTAATGTTTCAGAACAACAAATTAATGATGTATCACTTTATCGCCCACTTGCTGCTGGACTCCCAACACAGATTGCATCAAAACCTAAATATTCCCGACTCTTTTGCATTTCATTATTCAAGAGATTTGCATGGAACCATTCCCCCTTTGTCTTGCAGCCCCAAGTAAGCACTAGGGGCTTTAGACAGGTAGGTTTACCCGAAGTGTGGTTGGTGAAGAGAATGACAAGAGATTTAGGCAACCTGTCCTTTTGAAATAACCCGACAAGTGGTATAGCTCATTTTCCTGGATCCCATATTCATGACCATGGTCTGTATTGGAAAACTAGTGTACAAACCACTGCTTTCCAGTTTCCGTATTGCACCCCCTTTATCCTGAAAAGTTAAATATTTTGGAGAAGAACCAGCAGCATTCTCTTTTCTTCACAACAAAAATCTTCTGTGAGTTCCTGGGAGTTGGGTTATGTTTTTTTTTAAGTGTTCATACTGCACCAATCACAAAGTGATCTTACAGGGCCGGTACTTCATGTGAAAAATCGGTCTATTGTTCAGCTCCCACAGAAGTAACTGTACCATAATCTGTGGAGGAAGGAAAGGGAAAGGGGCAAACGTGAGGGTGAGTGGGAAGCAGGAATAGGAAAGTGGTGTGTAGAGCTAACAAATTTGGAAGATGGGATGGGTTTGATTTGGGGGGATGGGATTGAGTAAAGGTGCATTTGTAATTGTAGGCAGTTGACCAAACAATGTTTATCTCGAAAGAGGGAAAAGGGGAAATTTTATGGTAACCGGCATTTTCTAGTAATATCGGTTTCTAGTAACCTTTTAAGGAGATAGTAGAATTAATGGAATCATGGTTGTGGGATGTGTCCTGGAAGTACAGTAAGTGTGCCCGAATGATCACTAACCATGTTTTCGGTGCACCCTGCAATCCGTGGTGAAAAAACCTGAAACTAATAGGCCAACTGTCAAGGCTGGCAAAGCCAAGGATTGACTGTGTAAAAAAGTGAATGCAGTGAACCACAGTAGGGTAGAGAGAATATTGACGAAGGTTTGAAAGACACCCCAATAGCGCTATGCATGCATGGCCCTTTCATAAGGCTGGTTTGACTGTCAGTTGTTGGAGCTGTGTTTTGTCATTGCCCCAGGCTCTGTTGCTCTTGTTCGGGGCGGCGTGGGAGAAGTCCCTGCTGCTTTGAAATGAAGTCCTAGCAATGAGCCTTATTGAGTGTTATGTCAGGACAGGCTGTTGTCGAGAACCAGAGCTAGTTGTGCCTGAAAACAAGTGCATGTTATCCCATAGGCCTACCAGACAAAGCTATATCCTAGTGAGTATGGGGACTAGCACATACTTTACCAGCAGTCTTAGTCCAATGCATAAGGAAAGAGCAAAACAAATGCAGTACGAAGTGGTCCTCAGCAAACATGCAGGAACATATAGCAAGATAGAACTGCAGACCCTGACCTCCAGGACCTTCATGTGTATCACTTGAGAAGTTAGTACAAGAAAGAGAAAAAAGCACAACATTAAAATGGAAACAAGCTTACTTGACTACTCTGCATATCTCTCTTTCTGCTGCATCCCATGATAACCATACAATTTCAAAGGCAAAAGTCAAAGGTTAAGGAATTTTCTCCCGAAACGGTCCAGGAGAAGACAGTCCACATGTATGAACTCTCCCCAAGTGGTTTGTAGACCTCATCAGAGATCCAAAGACCCCAGGGGCCCAGGGAACAAAACCGCTCGGATTCCGGAAACTGACTAGCATGAAGGCCAGGTTCCCTTCTACACAGATTAAAGGTCCTGATACGTGTCCTCAATCCCAGGAGAAGGAGCCCCCTCACTTAACCATTTGTTTAAAAAGGCTCCCTGAACAACACTTCCTACTTCCACCCTAAATCCAGTCCCCTTTGCATAAAGATTGTATAACACACCAACTCCAGCTGCATATTTGTATTTGTATTTATTTATAACGCGCAAACCCACAGGCCCAGGGGCATCAGGGCGCAATTTGTACAAGGTTGCAAGAAAGGAACATACAGGGATATAAATTACAATAAAAGTGTGTCAAAACAGCAAAAAACAAACTTAATAATTACAAATATTACACAGGGTACAGTATCCCTAGGCTCAGCAGAGGAAGTATCCCTGAGGTAGTTGGGAGGGTAGCAGCCCGGAAATCATGTAAGGGAACAGGCTGGCTGGGTAAGCAGGACAAATGTCTGACACAACTATTGCTGGTCAAAGAGCCAGGATTTGGTTTTATTCTTGAAGGTGTTGAAGGAGTCTTCAGCTCTGATGGCAGCGGGGAGGGTATTCCAAAGTTTGGAGGCTAGGACAGGGAAGCTGGTGCCTCCGGCTTTTTGGAGCTTAAACCTGGGGATAGTAAGGCAGTTAGTCTGGGCAGTTCTTAGTGGCCGGGCAGTGGAGTGGCGCGAAAGCCGACTGCAGAGATAGATCGGAGCCTTGTTGGCTAGGCATTTGTGCGTGAGGGCAAGCGTTTTTAGGGAAATTCTCTGCTTCACGGGTAACCACTTAAGGCTAGTTCTGGCTTCTGAGATGTGGTGGTTACGAGGGATGTTCAGGGCTGCTCGAATTGCATTGTTCTGGGTGGTTTGGAGTTTGGATAGGTTTTCTTGGCTAGTGCCTAAATATAGCGCACTGCAGTAATCTATTTTTGCCATGATAAGTGTTCTCGCTAGTGTGACGCTATTGTGGGTGGTGAGGAAAGGTCTACAGGCTGAAATGAGTTTGCACGTGTAGGCGGAGGTGGACCTGACTGCATTAGTTTGTCTTGACAAGGATAAGGTGGAATCTAGGTAAAAGCCTAGTGTTTTGGTGTCTTTCGAGACTTGTATGGAGTTGCCGTCTATGATGAATGACTGATAGGATGGCTCAAGTTTGCTAAGGCGTTGTGAAGTACCCAGGATAAGTAGCTCCGTCTTATCGTCATTCAGACATAGCTGGTGCTGGGCCATCCAGGCTTGGATGACCAAGTAGACGTCATTGAGGGCCTTGGTGTCAGCAAGATAATCACCAGAAATGGGAATGAGTATCTGGGTGTCGTCCGCATAGTTGGTGTAGGAGACACCCAAATAGTCAAGCACATCAAAGAGTGGTTTCGTGAAGATATTGTAAAGAGTAGGTGACACGCAAGAACCCTGAGGAACACCGCAATGAATAGGGGAGGGAGCTGCGGCAGCGGAGGGTGCAAAGACCCTCATAGATCTGTTGCTCAGGAAGGATTTGATCCAGGCCGCTGCGGAGGGTGAGAAGTTGGCAGCAGAGTGGAGGTGCCTGCAAAGGATCTGGTGGTTAACCAAATCAAATGCGGCGGAGAGGTCGAGGAGTAATAGCATAGCTAATTTGCCCTAGTCCTTCAGGACTTCGATCTGGGTTTTTAGGTCTAGTAAAGCCGTTTCGGTCCCATGTCTGGGCCGAAATCCGGATTGTCGTAGACCTAACAGATTGTTAGATTCAAGGTAGTTTTGGATCTGCAGATAAGCTGCCCGGTCCAGTATCTTCAGCAGAAATGGTACTGTAGTGATGGGTCGGAAGTTCGTGGGTATGCTTGGGTCAAGGGACGGTTTTTTTAGTAGCGGGATCACCCAGGCGTCTTTAAGGTTGTCCGGGACAATACCTGTTTCAAAGGATGAGTTAATGAAGGTTGTAATGAATGGGGCTAGGTCATGGGCGGAGTCCTTAATGATGGGGGCTGGGCACGGGTCACCTTGGCAGTTGGAAGGTTTCATCCTGAGGATGATGCTTTCTACTTCGGTGACAGTAAGGGGTGCGAAGGTGAAAGGTTTGATGTTGGCAGAGTTGGAGAAGTTGGGCCTAGTGGGGGAGAATGAGCGGTTGTCCCGCCTCAGGCAGTCCTGTTTTTCATTTATTTTAGATTGGAGCGTAGAGATTTTGTTTAGAAGGGCTGCTTGAATGTTAGCACACCATTTGCTGTCTTTCGTGCAAGTGTCTGGCGTGGAGACTGGGGTTTCGAGCTCTTTTAGGACTCTAAAGAGTTCCTTGGAATTAGAGTCGGCTTGCATGATACGATTATTAAGCGATTCTTTTTTAGCAGTGATGATGGCGTCTTTATAAGTGAGGGAGGCGAGAAGGAAGCTGTCTTTATGCTCATCAGAAGGGTGGCTTTTCCAACGGTTTTCCGCGCAGCGTTTGGCTTTGCGGAGGATTCTTAGCTGTGGAGTGAACCATAAGTTGAGATGTGCTCGTGGTTTAGCCTTCCTGGTTTTAATTGGTGCTATGGTGTCAATGGCCGTGAGCATCGTTTGGTTGTAGATGTCTGCTAGGGAGGTGGGATCAGCACAGGCGTTGGTCGCCGCATTAAGAGAGGGGAGTAGCAGTGGGAGGAGTTGTTCTCTTGTTATGTTTTTTTTATTACGGGTGGGGAGGGCTGGGGCTATGGGTGTTAGGGCTCGCGGGGTAGCTTCAATGTTAAATGTTATGATGTGATGGTCAGACCATAAGCAAGGGGAGTTATTGAGGACCTGGATGTTGCAGTTGGAACCGGCTAACCAATCGATGGTCCTACCTTTGATGTGGGTCGGTTCTTGTAAGTACAAGGTGAGGCCAAGGTCGGTAAGAGCATATTCCAGATCAGTTGCTACAGGATCCTTAGGGTCACCGCGACCAAGATTGAAGTCACCTAAGATGATTGTTTGGGAGTTGTTTTTAGTTTTGTCAAGAAGAAGAGTGGAAATTTCACTGACAAAGGTGGGTGCCGGCCCTGGAGGCCTGTAGATAAGGTGAAGGGTGGCCGTTTGGTTAGGTGTTAGTAGTAATTTGATTGTCAGCAGTTCAGCTGATTCAAGTTTGGATTCGGATACCACTCTTAGGTCAAGGGAGTTTTTGTGGATGAATGCCACGCCGCCACCTCTAGTATGGGTAGAGGAGCGGTCACAGCGAGTGATGCCATAGTCAGGCGGTAAGGCCAAGGATAGAGAAGGGCCAGAGGCGGCATGTAGCCAGGTTTCAGATATGGCAATGAAGTCAAGGTCGGCAGTGGTGATAAGGTCGGCTATGTCAAGAGCGTGTGCTGTGAGAGATCTAGCATTGATGAGGGCACACTTGAACACAGGCAATTTAACCCCTGTGGTCTTAGTTTTGCAAGTGGCGGTGGGCGAAGGTGGGCTGGGTGGAGTGCGTGGGGCTTGCTTGGTAGTGTTGGTGCGGGAAGGACGAATGCGGAATCTGGTGCCTAGTCTCGTGTTCCTGAGAGTGAGAGGGCAGGGTTGGTTGGGGGTAGGTTTTGTGGCAAAGTGTTTGAGCCAGAGGGCTGGGTCATTGAGGTATTGGTTAATCTGGTTGCAGGGGTGGTGAGCGTCAACGGTAGTTACTGAAGGACTCGTTGAGGGTGTCAAGGTCATGGTGGGTGACGCTAGGTCAAGTGGGTAAGGGCAGGCCAGGTTATTAGCCTCAATGGTAGGAGTGGTTGACTTGGGTGGTTGAGTGAATAGGGACAGATGTGTGGTAAGGAGGTAGTGCAATAGAAGGCGCACGCTGATGTGCATGATGGTGATGCTGGCTGCCAGAGTGGGTTCCCCATGAGCTAGTTGGCAGGGACAGGAAATGGTCTGTAGGCGACCAAAAGGCACAACACAATTGAAGTGGTCTGTAAGAGACCTTAAGGCACAACACAATTGAAGTGGTCTGTAAGAGACCTTAAGGCACAACACAATTGAAATAGTCTCTAAACGACCTTAAGGCACAACACAATTGAAGTGGTCTGTAAGAGACCTTAAGGCACAACACAATTGAAGTGGTCTGAAATAGACCTTAAGGCACAACACAATTGAAGTGGTCTGTAAGAGACCTTAAGGCACAACACAATTGAAGTGGTCTGAACTAGACCTTAAGGCACAACACAATTGAAGTGGTCTGTAAGAGACCTTAAGGCACAATACAGTTATAAGGTGGTCTAGTAGAGGCCCAGAGGCACAATATACTTGTGATATGCTATAGTTCGAGAGTTTCAAGGGTGGCCGGAAGCACGTTCAGAAAATAGTGGCTCAGAGAACATGGCTACAGTAGTATGCCCGGTACTGGCATGCGCGATTATACTCCTTGAAGTGACGGTCCACGTAGTAAAAGGGGTACTGAAATAGGCCGACTGAGGAGGAGTCGTAGCATTGCAAACTCAGTAATTGGACAAGGACAGGGGCAAAGTACTTACAGCAGGAACTCCTTGTATGAATGGAGATGTTAGGATGCTTGGATCCGATATCTTGCCTCGGGCTTTGCAGAAGGCGGTCGGGGAGGCTTAAATTGGGCAGGGGGGGTGGCCACGCCGCGCTCTCATGCGCGTAACAGGCGCAGGAACAGGCCTTTGTGTGGCCTTGGTGCTGGCCGCCGGCGGTTCCGCCTACCGGCGGATGAAAGCAGTGTAAAACTGCTTCGAGCGAGGATCAGCCTCGCTTTCGTGCCGCGCGGCGCCCGGCATGCGGGAGTCAGGCACTCTTGAGGACAGGGTCAGGCAGGCCCTTCGATGGTGCCGGCGAGGATGCACTCCGTGTGCGTAGAGTGGATGGGAGGGGGGGCTCCTGCCCTCTACCCTCAGCGAGGAAGGATGGAATGGGGGCACAGGCGCAGGAACAGGCCTTTGTGTGGCCTTGGTGCTGGCCGCCGGCGGTTCCGCCTACCGGCGGATGAAAGCAGTGTAAAACTGCTTCGAGCGAGGATCAGCCTCGCTTTCGTGCCGCGCGGCGCCCGGCATGCGGGAGTCAGGCACTCTTGAGGACAGGGTCAGGCAGGCCCTTCGATGGTGCCGGCGAGGATGCACTCCGTGTGCGTAGAGTGGATGGGAGGGGGGGCTCCTGCCCTCTACCCTCAGCGAGGAAGGATGGAATGGGGGCACAGGCGCAGGAACAGGCCTTTGTGTGGCCTTGGTGCTGGCCGCCGGCGGTTCCGCCTACCGGCGGATGAAAGCAGTGTAAAACTGCTTCGAGCGAGGATCAGCCTCGCTTTCGTGCCGCGCGGCGCCCGGCATGCGGGAGTCAGGCACTCTTGAGGACAGGGTCAGGCAGGCCCTTCGATGGTGCCGGCGAGGATGCACTCCGTGTGCGTAGAGTGGATGGGAGGGGGGGCTCCTGCCCTCTACCCTCAGCGAGGAAGGATGGAATGGGGGCACAGGCGCAGGAACAGGCCTTTGTGTGGCCTTGGTGCTGGCCGCCGGCGGTTCCGCCTACCGGCGGATGAAAGCAGTGTAAAACTGCTTCGAGCGAGGATCAGCCTCGCTTTCGTGCCGCGCGGCGCCCGGCATGCGGGAGTCAGGCACTCTTGAGGACAGGGTCAGGCAGGCCCTTCAATGGTGCCGGCGAGGATGCACTCCGTGTGCGTAGAGTGGATGGGAGGGGGGGCTCCTGCCCTCTACCCTCAGCGAGGAAGGATGGAATGGGGGCACAGGCGCAGGAACAGGCCTTTGTGTGGCCTTGGTGCTGGCCGCCGGCGGTTCCGCCTACCGGCGGATGAAAGCAGTGTAAAACTGCTTCGAGCGAGGATCAGCCTCGCTTTCGTGCCGCGCGGCGCCCGGCATGCGGGAGTCAGGCACTCTTGAGGACAGGGTCAGGCAGGCCCTTCGATGGTGCCGGCGAGGATGCACTCCGTGTGCGTAGAGTGGATGGGAGGGGGGGCTCCTGCCCTCTACCCTCAGCGAGGAAGGATGGAATGGGGGCACAGGCGCAGGAACAGGCCTTTGTGTGGCCTTGGTGCTGGCCGCCGGCGGTTCCGCCTACCGGCGGATGAAAGCAGTGTAAAACTGCTTCGAGCGAGGATCAGCCTCGCTTTCGTGCCGCGCGGCGCCCGGCATGCGGGAGTCAGGCACTCTTGAGGACAGGGTCAGGCAGGCCCTTCGATGGTGCCGGCGAGGATGCACTCCGTGTGCGTAGAGTGGATGGGAGGGGGGGCTCCTGCCCTCTACCCTCAGCGAGGAAGGATGGAATGGGGGCACAGGCGCAGGAACAGGCCTTTGTGTGGCCTTGGTGCTGGCCGCCGGCGGTTCCGCCTACCGGCGGATGAAAGCAGTGTAAAACTGCTTCGAGCGAGGATCAGCCTCGCTTTCGTGCCGCGCGGCGCCCGGCATGCGGGAGTCAGGCACTCTTGAGGACAGGGTCAGGCAGGCCCTTCGATGGTGCCGGCGAGGATGCACTCCGTGTGCGTAGAGTGGATGGGAGGGGGGGCTCCTGCCCTCTACCCTCAGCGAGGAAGGATGGAATGGGGGCACAGGCGCAGGAACAGGCCTTTGTGTGGCCTTGGTGCTGGCCGCCGGCGGTTCCGCCTACCGGCGGATGAAAGCAGTGTAAAACTGCTTCGAGCGAGGATCAGCCTCGCTTTCGTGCCGCGCGGCGCCCGGCATGCGGGAGTCAGGCACTCTTGAGGACAGGGTCAGGCAGGCCCTTCGATGGTGCCGGCGAGGATGCACTCCGTGTGCGTAGAGTGGATGGGAGGGGGGGCTCCTGCCCTCTACCCTCAGCGAGGAAGGATGGAATGGGGGCACAGGCGCAGGAACAGGCCTTGGTGCTGGCCGCCGGCGGTTCCGCCTACCGGCGGATGAAAGCAGTGTAAAACTGCTTCGAGCGAGGATCAGCCTCGCTTTCGTGCCGCGCAGCGCCCGGCATGCGGGAGTCAGGCACTCTTGAGGACAGGGTCAGGCAGGCCCTTCGATGGTGCCGGCGAGGATGCACTCCGTGTGCGTAGAGTGGATGGGAGGGGGGGCTCCTGCCCTCTACCCTCAGCGAGGAAGGATGGAATGGGGGCACAGGCGCAGGAACAGGCCTTTGTGTGGCCTTGGTGCTGGCCGCCGGCGGTTCCGCCTACCGGCGGATGAAAGCAGTGTAAAACTGCTTCGAGCGAGGATCAGCCTCGCTTTCGTGCCGCGCGGCGCCCGGCATGCGGGAGTCAGGCACTCTTGAGGACAGGGTCAGGCAGGCCCTTCGATGGTGCCGGCGAGGATGCACTCCGTGTGCGTAGAGTGGATGGGAGGGGGGGCTCCTGCCCTCTACCCTCAGCGAGGAAGGATGGAATGGGGGCACAGGCGCAGGAACAGGCCTTTGTGTGGCCTTGGTGCTGGCCGCCGGCGGTTCCGCCTACCGGCGGATGAAAGCAGTGTAAAACTGCTTCGAGCGAGGATCAGCCTCGCTTTCGTGCCGCGCGGCGCCCGGCATGCGGGAGTCAGGCACTCTTGAGGACAGGGTCAGGCAGGCCCTTCGATGGTGCCGGCGAGGATGCACTCCGTGTGCGTAGAGTGGATGGGAGGGGGGCTCCTGCCCTCTACCCTCAGCGAGGAAGGATGGAATGGGGGCACAGGCGCAGGAACAGGCCTTTGTGTGGCCTTGGTGCTGGCCGCCGGCGGTTCCGCCTACCGGCGGATGAAAGCAGTGTAAAACTGCTTCGAGCGAGGATCAGCCTCGCTTTCGTGCCGCGCGGCGCCCGGCATGCGGGAGTCAGGCACTCTTGAGGACAGGGTCAGGCAGGCCCTTCGATGGTGCCTGCGAGGATGCACTCCGTGTGCGTAGAGTGGATGGGAGGGGGGGCTCCTGCCCTCTACCCTCAGCGAGGAAGGATGGAATGGGGGCACAGGCGCAGGAACAGGCCTTTGTGTGGCCTTGGTGCTGGCCGCCGGCGGTTCCGCCTACCGGCGGATGAAAGCAGTGTAAAACTGCTTCGAGCGAGGATCAGCCTCGCTTTCGTGCCGCGCGGCGCCCGGCATGCGGGAGTCAGGCACTCTTGAGGACAGGGTCAGGCAGGCCCTTCGATGGTGCCGGCGAGGATGCACTCCGTGTGCGTAGAGTGGATGGGAGGGGGGGCTCCTGCCCTCTACCCTCAGCGAGGAAGGATGGCATAATCCAAAACTCACCAACTGGATTACACACCCACCAGATACATTGTCAGGTGCATTAATGCACTCTTCAATGTCCACTTTGCAGTACAATTCTGCACCATGTTGACCAGTAAATCCATGAATATGTAGCAGAACACCCAACAAGGGTCAGGCCAAATCAAAACATTCATGCTCTGCAAAGTGTCTGAAAATGCCAAAACTCCACCATCACTATTTAAGTGGAACTGGAGGGATGGATCATTTGTAAGACACTGCCATAATCTGACTGGTGGATGCAGACACCAACCCCAAGCTACAAACTTCATTAAATTCTTTCATCCAGAGAACACAACGGGCTCTCATATCAACGATGAAAATGTGTCTTCTGTTGGTCTCCGACCCTTAGATGTAAGCAAATGCAGAAATAATCCTCTTCTTCCAGATGCTAGCAAGAGGAGCACCAAATCAGAGTCTGCCAGTAGTATACGGCCCACCGCCACCCTTTCCTCCTGTTGCATTCTACGGGTCGGGCAATAATCGGCACAGAGACTGGTTGCTTGCTCCTGCTCCGCTGGAGACTTTCCTCACAACTGCAAGCCTCTTTATTTAACCTTGCAGTGACCTTTCCCAACACCTGCATGTGTGGTGTGTTAGTTAAAGGTGTCTAGCCAGATAGAATCTGGACAGTTTACAAGGCTGAACAAAACATCTCTCCAAAAGTCCAGAATACAGTGTCTGGCCAGAGACGTTCATGGGAATCCGCGCTACCTCTTTCCGGGGTTCAGGATCTCTTCGGATGTCAGTAGGCATAGAACTACCTGGCTCCTCTCTGGCGACAAGCTATGGTTTGTAGCCTTATGACATCCTATTTGCTGTTTGCCCCTCCGCATCCTCATGGGACAGTTTCAGTGTTCGGTTTTCCACCCAACGAGTACTACTCAGTCTCTAAGTGATGGCCTTGTGTGTTCTCCGATGTAGAAGAGTCCCTTGGCAGTGTACTAGCTGCAGGGGTGTAGCATCAAAAGGCAGGTGGGACTTGGCGGGTCTATTATTTATCAACACCATGTCTTGAACTCCTGTCTGAC
This sequence comes from Ambystoma mexicanum, assembly GCF_040938575.1. Lineage (NCBI taxonomy): Eukaryota > Metazoa > Chordata > Amphibia > Caudata > Ambystomatidae > Ambystoma > Ambystoma mexicanum. Next base: position 1,501,363,944 of record NC_090935.1, read on the forward strand.
ACTCATGTGATCGTTGGCCTGTTTCCTCCTAGTGGCAATATCCACCAGGTCTGGCCTTGGGGGAGACCATGCTGTGTGAGTATGGATGGTTGTTTTCAAGGGGCAGTCATAAAGCATGAAAAATGGGCTACACCTGTTGATGTGTGTGGAATATTCTACAGGACTCTTTACCGCTCCTATTCGACATCCCTCTGGCTCCCAGTGGCAATCCTGATCAATGTGTTCAATGTGCGAATAAAGCCTACCATCTCGACTTACAGATATCACTGAGAAGTACATGCTCCACTGCCATCCAGGCCTCTCTTGCAATTGAATAGTTGATGGCGGGTTTCTTCTTCTGGAGGCTTGACACATTAAGCCGGTGCACACCATTGCCCCCACCCCTTTGTCCACATTCGGGAGACAAAGTCTCTCACACAAATGGGTCTTAATCTTGACAATTCACTGATATCCTTTGTGTGCGAGTTGTCTCACCTGATCATTGAAAGTAAGGGACCGTGATACAGGTATCTCGAAGCAATATGCCTTTTGGGAGTTGGAAAGCTCATGGCACATGGCCATCATTGCAGATACTCTGGCCTTGTACTTGGGTGCTCTATGTTTGTGCTCGTAGTACAGTATTCCAGAGACCAGATTTTGTTGGGGCTGCTTGAAGGAACTCGCCTTTACTGGCCTTGTGTACCAGCTCTTGAAGTGGGGGTCTTTCTGGGTTGCTGCTTGCGTAATTATTTGCACATGCTCAGCCATCTGGTTGGCTTCAGCTGCTTCTTAAGCAGTAATTAATTCATCTTTTTACTACGTGCTTAGCACCAGAGACCAGTCACTAAGCATGTGACCCGGATTCGAGCCTGTGTTGCTCTTCCATGTCTTGCTTCCAAGACAAACACGCTGCTCCTCAGCTATCCTCCCGGCCCAGCAGTAAATGCTCTGGGGGTACCTTGATAGAAAATCTGCAGGTTTACTGGCACCTGGTTGATACTCCAAGGGGAAATTGTAACTCGGTAGCATCAAAGTGGATCCATGGAGGATAGGTAGCAGAAAAAATATGTAATAAAGGGTGCCTGGCTATGTCCTGATATGCCCAGGGGGGTAATTAGTAATACAAAAAAAAAAATCAGGATGGGAGATCAAGACAGCAAAATTATGGATTAATTTATTTAATCTCAAAATAATCGGTTTTTACTTTTTCACAAAGCAACAATGGATGGACAGGTTTTTCACTTAACAATGGGGGGCACTACTGAGTACCAACCGCTTCAATATTGAGGGTATTTACCTCACATTAGTGCAGTCTCTAGCGAACAATTTTAACATTTCAATACAATAACGAGTAAGTGCTGCCCAGAGCTACTGGTATTCCATGGGTTTTGTAAAACATAACGCACAACAACATGTATAAACAGAAAAGTAGGACAAGGTGTGTCACAGATCGGCACTGTAGTGTTTCGGCCAACTGTAGCAGTTGATTGGAGCTACTTGTTTGGGTGGCCTTCTTCAGGATGGGGTGAAGGGTAACTCGGTCCATATGGTATCATCAAAGGAGCAATGTGGCGGTGTAGCTTCTACACAGCGTCTCTCATTTTTGCATGATGGAGCCGTGTGATGAATACACTGCTTAAGAAAATTGAAGAGTGTGATAGTCACTCTGGGTGTCCTGGGTACATTTATTTGGCCATTATGTGGCGGCTCCCGTAAGTGGCGTGTTAAATCCACAGGTTTGTTTGGACTGAAAAGGTCTGGATCTCACTGCGTAAGCGTCAGGTAGCATAGACTTGTGGTCAGTGGTGCCCATGGGTGAATTAGTGAAAAAGTGAAAATGTTGGCTCAATCTGAGAGTACCTTTGCTGCATCAGTCAGCGGTTGGCTGGTCCTTTTTATCGAGGTGTCCGCACAGTGCTAAGTACCGAAGGGAGTTGGGTCTGCCAGTAACTATGTCGTTTTTTGTGTGTTGAAGTGTGCCAGGGACAGAGCATCATTGGTATTCCGGTAGGCTTTCTGATGCCTTTCGGTCCACTGCCATGGTGTGTTGGCTTGGTGAGCTCGCAGAAAGGTTCAGTCATCTTTGATAATCCAGGGATAATATGGTCACAGTAGTTTTCGGTTACTAGGAAGCTGCATTGTTGGTGACGAACTGTGGGACAGGGGCTTACTCAATGTGACTGACTTTCTTCCGGTCCTGTTGCATACCTTGTTAGGCAAAGATGCACCTGAACAACTCTAAAGTTGTCTTGAAGTGTCCATACTTTTCTGGGTTTTCTATGAGGCCATTCTCTCTTAGTCTCTGGAATGTCAATGATAAGTGTTGGAAATTAACTTTTTTAGAGCTGTAGTATACAAGAATATCATCCATGATTTTACATCCTTGAGGCCAGTGAGGGTGTACCTAATCACGTTTTTAAAGATGTTTGCAGACAAGGAGACCCCAACGCTTAGCCTCTTGTACATTTTGGTGTCAGTCGTATGTCGAGAAGGTGGGGTTCACCCTGGGTTGCTTGCCTAGTTTAAGATGGTGTTAGCCAGACTTGAGATGAAACTTGGAGAGGAATTGAGCTCCACTGATTTTGGCAAATGGATTGTTGAATGTCATGAGTGATGTGCCTCTCTGCAGATCGTTTGGTGTGGAGATCCCATATCCATACATAGGCAGATTTGGCTTTTGGGCAACCAGTATTGGGGGATATCCACAGGGTCGAGTTAATTGGTGATCGAGTTGTTTTCTCGCACAGAAAATAAAGGGCGCCAGCTTTGCTCATTCATTTTATCTTGGTTACCATAACATTAACTGTCAGACTGACACTAAAGTCTGGACCACAGTCAAAGAAGGTGGGTGGGGTAGTGGAGTGGCTGCAGCACCTGTGCATCTTCAAGTGCCTCACGGCCGGGCCGATCAACAAGGCGTGCGCAATCGGGGGTCATCAGTTGCATTAAATAGTTGATGCCTAGGCATGAATTGGCTGCCTTGTCCCAGCAGAGGAGCAGACGCATGTCGGAGTGGGAAATTGACACAGTTGAGACCAGGAGCCTGCATTCTAGGTGAGTCAGTCAATGACTGAACTGCTTCTCAAGGGAGGGCTGAACATGGCAACACCATGGGTTAATTGTTTCTTTATTTCATTTTCTGATTTTGCAACCAACATAGCGGATTTATAATATATTATTTAATCGCAGCTGGCGCTCACTATAAAAAGCAATTAGCCCAGAGGAAAAGGGAACTCTATCAAAATGCCTGGCAGGAGTCAATTGATGCTACAAATGATTCGAGAAAGTTCTGGGAACTAGCTACCTTGGGCCCACCGTATAAACGTATCAGGACAGGTCTGGAAACAATAGTCTCCGACCAACCTTGGGTTGACCATCTCCATAGTGTATATGGGGATAACACTAATAGTGGGGTGTCAGGTTCTGTTTTCCCTGTAGTAACCCCAGCTGCTGAATTATCTCTATTGGGGGACTAACAATCTGTAGCTTTTACTATTGAACAGGACCAGGAAGCTTTGATAAAACAAAAGGCTAATCACTGTACAGGCCGAGATGGCATACCTGCCAATCTTTTTAAAGCTCTGATAGATCTTTGGGCCCTATACTACTAATTGTATTTAATGCCGTAGCTCTTTCTGGACTTATTCCAAAACAGTGAGGCTTACTGCTCATTCAACCGATTTATATAAAAATAGGGGTTGTTTCTCCTGTACCCCACATCACCAGACCATGAAGTCGCTTCAAGCAGGTAATTGGGGGGGCGGGGGGGGGCGCTGCCGTTTTGATTATGTCTAATGCCAAACCCATAAACTTATCTGAGCAAAGCCATATCAGTTGGCAAGAATTGAATTATGGGTCTTTGTTAAGGCTAAATGACATCCAAGCATGTGAAAATACCATTTTTTTTTATTAAAAAAGAAAATCATTGGCTTATACCGAACGTCTGCTAATTAAGGGGTTCATATGGAACTTAAGACTCCCACACTTGGACGGTCTAGCTGTTTTACCAGTTCTTTATTGGAATTGTCTTTGGAACAATGAAAAGGCGACAGTCACTCAATATTTGACCAAAATTCTTTTGCTTAAGGACTAGGCACTGGCGATACCTTGGCTTACACATGTAAAAAACCTATACACTTAATTGAATGCACCAAAACACTTTCATGCACCATGCACTTTACCACGAGTTATAGTAGAGCATGGGCTTGTTTTTTCTTTGTTGTTTTGCCTCATTTTATTCTATTTGATGTATTTTTGTATTAATGGATGTATTATACAGCTTTTCAAAAAGTTTTCTCTAAACCAAATACAAATAGTGTATGGTTGCCTGTATTCAGGACAAGAGAAGTGATTGAGCTTTTGAAACCATTTAACCGTAGCCATATAGTCATTCCGACAAGTACTCTGGTCAACGTGTCCTGGTTGCCAGGGCCAGATTTAATTGTTTGCCTTTAAGAGTTGTTCAATCTCTATGAATAAATCATGTAACTAATAAATCATGTCCCTTATGATCGTTCTACCTATAGAAGATTTATTACATTTATATTGTTCTGCCCTGCTTATGCAAGCATTAGGAACTGTACCTTGAAATACATTTTAAGAGGGTCGGGTCTGAGACAATGTCGGCCGCGTTATTATATATGTTGTGGTTGGATTCCATAAAGGTTGGCTGGTTCCTATTACCGTCTTTAAAGATGGCACTGCATAAAAGGAAAATGTTATTGAATTTAACAGGGATGGACATTGTGCTTTTAAATAATATCAGAACCTGAGATCTTAATGGTTATTTATATTGCTGATATGTTTATACTATTTTATACACTTTTTGAATTTGGTTATTGAATATAATATATGCAATTAATTGTTTTTATGCTAGTGTTTGTATGTGATTTTGTATTGTACTATATGTAACTGGTTGTTTTTATGGAAATCTCTTTTCCCCCCCCAATAAACATATATGGATGGATGGATTAAATGTTTGCCCTTTTTGTTGCCTTTTGGATGATTTAGATAGGGTTTATAAACACAAACACTGAATAAAACTGGCTTAAATATGTCCCTAAATTATTTACAGAGCTCCTCTTGTGGTATTTGCCACTGCACATGTTCAGGAGCATGTGATGTGCCTGTGAAGAGTGGATGTTGCATTACCCTACACAATAGCTAGAGACTGACTGACCGAGAATATAATGTATGGTTTGTAAAACCATTACAAATAGAATCTTGGCCCTAACATGTTCTGAAATCCTAACCACATTTTCAGCAGCATTTTCACTTGTAAACCTACACATTATTGTTTCCGATAGACCACCTCCAATAAAGGAGAGTATTTCAGCTTGGAATGATAGTCCAGAAGGCATTGGCTTACTAAGAGCTCCCATTTCCCGACCCGAGAAATTGTTATGGCTGGAGCTAACGTAACAGATATATTCTTGATAGAGGTGAATGTTGGTAACTCTCAGAGCATATATTATTTCAGATCTGTTTTCAGGATGATATGTCCTCTGTTAAGCCAGAGTTTTAAAAACGATTAGCTAAAGGGACATAATCACTTCTCTTAACTTCATCCTCTCATTCGAAAAACTGAGTGAACAGAAAAAGTAGGGATGATGTAGATGCAGAATGTATCTCAATTGCCACCCAGTTAAGGTTCCTATGAATTTGAAACTATAATGGAGGATCACCCAGATGCTAACAGTGGGTGGTTTCTACTGCAACCTGTTATCTTTGCTGCAGTAAGCAGTCCAAAGAACTCAACTAAGTCTTCAGATCAACCAACAACATTGGAGTCGAAATTCAAAGTTGACTGTATAAATAGTTTACCTTGTGCTAGAATAAAAACCTTTATTCATAGCCATTCCCAGTTGTCACCTAATTTATAAAAGTCTGTTTAGTTTGTTAGCCTCTGTAATTGAGACTGCTATAACTGCTGATTTCTCCGTAACTGGTTCATGAGAAAGCATTGCTTTTGCTTTCCCATTAGCCATATCAGTACCTATATTCCAGCAGAAGAAGTCTAAGACAAAAAGAGATAAAGGGTACCAAGCTGCTAAAAAGGGTTCCAAGCTACTTAAATGACCCCAGTCACCCTTACATGCTGGATCTCTTTACTTCAACCAAACCACAATGATGTAAGGTGCAATTTGAAACCCGACCTAGGGCTGTTTGTCACCCGAGCCAAAATGCAAAAAATATAAAGTTCAGTTCAGATAACAAATACAAACCATGTGGGCTCTAACCTCTTTATCTGAGCCCAGAGTCACCGGGAAAAATAAAAGGGCAACGTGCAAATTCACAATGGTTCATAGAGTTCATGGAGGCTTGAAGGATATGCATTCCAGACACTTCTCATGGATCTACTGTGACCCGGACAATGTGCTGCGTACATCTTCAAAGTAGACCATAAAGTTTGTAAAATACTGTAAAGAAATATGTGCTCTAAGCCCTCTGTGGTTACCCTGTTAGAAAAATGCAGTGTGCAAAAGTGGATCATAAATCAGTAATTCAGCAGCATAGGATCCAAATCCCACAGTCAAATCATTACTTTAGGAAAGAAATATGCATACAGATAACGAAAATCATTACCTTCCCGGGGAAGAGGCCATTTGAAAGCCATGTACCACATATCAATTGCAGAAATCAATCCATCGGAGTTCAGCGCTATATACAACTATCTCAAAGCATAGATGATGAGCATCCCATATCGGCTAATTCACAGGCTCCTTGCCCTGTCATTGGCAGAAAATAGCCAGCATCTTGGCCCAAACTATTCAAACTGCAGTGTGTCCTTAGTGCAGGCTTCACCTCCTGCATATTTGCAAGAGCACGTAGGACATGGCGATAGGAGCAGAGGCCCTACTAGCCGCAGTATCTTCCATCTAAACTACAGCATGTCCATAGTTGATTGTTTGGCTTGTATTTTTAGTCTCCCTTTACAATGATGATGGTATTCTGTCCCGACAGACTTTTTTTTGAAGCCTGTTAATTTTCTAAAGCATACTGATATGCCTCTGGATATGGCTGAAAAATGCTTGGAGAATAAGTTCTATTTACATATCATGTAGTTGATGGGATGAATAGACCAGACACACACACAAAATGATAGTTTATTTGGGGACCTTTACAAGGCAGGTGTAAAATAGCAAACTGGTTTGCTATACAGTGCAATGCAGAGATTCAGCGTACTATGGTCTCTCAAAAAAAGATGGGTAACTAAGTTTCTTGGGTTTCAGATAGTGCAGGCGATCCCATCCTGGGGTCTTGGAAGTGGTGCATCAAAAAGTCTCCCCAAGCATCATCTCTGCAGGTGCAATGGTCAGTCCTCAAGATTAATTGATGAGAGAGGTTACACCGGCATTGCAAACTTTTTTCCAGGGCAAGTCGTGCTGTCTGTCGCTTTCAGCAAATCCCCAAGCATGTCATTTTCACTGCCCCAGCAAGGGCATGAAGATGTTGTGAAATGGGTGTGGCACATTCCATAGTGCAGCGAGGAGACTGGGAGCTTTTGGAAGTCAGTGTGTGACCAATTCCTCGAGTCTTAGGCTTTCCTCTGGATGTCTGAGCCTCAGCTGCTCACACCCCTTGTCTTTCTTGCTTTCAGACCTCCTTCTTTGTCTTCCCTGTAGCATTGTCCCATCATCTCCGCTTTGCCTGTTCTTATCTCAGTGTTCCAATAGTCTATTTACCAAATAGGTTATTGCACAATCCCTCTGTATCTCTCTTCCAGCTCCCTCTTTCTTAACCACCTCATCACTTTCAAGGTCACCCCCACCACCCCCTGATTTCTATTGTCCTTTTCACTCATTTGGGCACTCCTCATTCGCCAAAGTACCCTTTTCTTGTCTCCTCCCTCTCCTTCACCATTGCCCCCCCAGTCCCCAGGGACCACCAACCTTCCAACCAGAAGCTATCTCAGCCACCTCACCGGCTTCAGCCCTTGTGCCCCCAGTTTTACTCCAAGCCACTCTTCACCTCCTTACCTTTTCACTCATTCAGTAACTTTTTCCGATTCTCAGTTACTCTTGAGGGTTTCCAGAACTCCTACCCCTTCTTCACAGACTATGCTTTCTGCTAATCTCCAGACCCCTTCAGTTTGTTCACTTTCTGATATTCACCTCTTCCCCTCATCTTGGCCAACACTGCAGACCTCCTCCTGACCAACTACACCAACCACCTCCTGATCAACTTCTGTGTTCTTCCTTAGCAAAGTCACAAACCTCCTATTGATGTTTACCCTCCTCTGCCTTAGCAATCTCACCTCTCTCCTCCTGCAATCATATCCTCCAGCTCATTCTGATAATAATCTCCCTTTGATTCCTGATGTTTACTACCTTTGGCCACCTCTCCTCCGCACCTTTTCTTCTATTTCCAGTCTTCCTTCCAATACCTGGGCTCCTGCTTCTAATCACACTCTTACCGCTCCTTCCTACGGCCTTCTCAAAACCCACTTTTTTCTCTGGTCTCCAACTCCTTCTCCAAACACCTAAACTGACAGACTGGGACTGTCTTTAATAATACTGGGTTCGTCCTTCTAAACTCTCTCCTTTGAAAGAAGGGGAGTTCAGGGGTGTTGGCTAGTATGGGGTTTGGCTCTCTGACTCTGGCTCCTGGTTTGGCTTTCATCCCGTGTATGAGACTTTGCATTGGCTCATCCCTCCCCTTGGGTGGTCCTCTGTCTGCCTACCACATCCTGGTCCTGCCTTCCTGTCTGTCTCTCTCTGTCTCTCTCTGTCTCTCTCTGTCTCTCTCTGTCTCTGTCTCTCTCTCTGTCTCTCTCTGTCTCTGTGTCTCTGTCTGTGTCTCTGTCTGTCTCTGTGTCTCTGTCTGTGTCTCTGTCTGTGTCTCTGTCTCTGTGTCTCTCTCTCTGTCTCTCTCTGTCTCTGTGTTTCTCTCTCTGTCTCTCTCTGTCTCTCTCTGTCTCTGTGTCTCTGTCTGTGTCTCTGTCTGTCTCTGTCTCTCTGTCTCTGTCTGTCTCTCTCTCTGTCTCTCTCTGTCTCTGTCTCTGTCCCTCTCTCTCTCAAGGAAATCCAGATGTCTCTTCAGACTGCTTGTGTAGTGTTTGGCTAGTGGCCCCCACCACGGAGGATGACTTCCAGCTCTGATAGGGTAGTTTGGGCTTACACTGGCCCCACCTATTGGTGGTCCTCCGTAGGTTCCCTTAACTGGCAGTCTCCCCTTCTACTTCGGGTCAGTCACCTTCCTTCTGTATGTTTAGATGTAGATTTTGATGAGATACTTGCACTCACAAGCTGAGAGCTGAGGACACATGCACATCTGGTTCTTGGGGGGGGGGGGGGGGAGGTAGGGGGATCACCCCTTCAAGGGGCAGTAGCTATAGATACCTCAGCTTCAGTGAAACAAAAACACTGACTTTTGATGCTTAGGTGAGTCTTTTTCCCTGATCCTGTGTGGCCTCTGCGTCACAGGTTGAAGGGCTACTTCCCTTAAAATGACCATCTCCCAAGTGGGTCTCGTGATTGTCTCCTGCCCTATGGTGGGGACTTGGGGCGACAAGGTATTCCCTTTGTTTGCCAAATATTATGTAGAGCTGCAATATACTGCCATGGTTTCATGTTGTGCTCCCTTCTATGCCAATCATTCGGTTGAATGGTGGGTGCAGACATGGGCCTTTGCAGAAACTGAATAAAGGTGGATGGAAAATATTGTATTGTGGCTATGCTACATTGACGATAGTCTGGAAAAGGGGCACGCCTCAACAAAGATTTTGCAGATAATCTAAGTTAAAATAGTGTAAACGTGACGCTTTCCCATGAATAGTCTAAAGTGGAGGTTATCTACCTGGATGTAGAAATTAAGGCTGTAGATAACCAGGTAGATTTGTGCATTTTTAGGATGCCTACTGCATTGAAATCTACCTATATGGCAGTAGCTGTCCTACTTTCAACCTTACAATGAAAAACACTGTATTCAGAGAATAGCCTTGTGCAAGACGAAAAGAGATTTTAGTCAAACAGATAAGTCATTGAACCCCTATTCAACTATGCACTTTTCCCTTTCCCTCTACTCTTTGCACTTGCGCGATCTGAATGACACCTGGCCAAGTAGGATCGTTGTTCTGTCTCCCCTTGTCCCCCCCCCCTGCCTCGTCGCGCCTTGAAACACTTATGATATGGCATTTGTAACGCGCCTATACATATCATTCAACCCATATTGGGTAAAAGTCTTGATATGTTTAGCAAGTCCCTGAGTTTGGAAATACGCAAGTGAGTAGCTACTTCGGACATAAAACGACTTTTGTTGCTACTTAATGGGGAGGAGGAGAGTTGGAGGGATTTTTGATAGGACAACTGCTGTCCTCCTGTTGTTAATAGGCAACATCTGTGGGCCAAAGAAAATATGTTTAAAGGTATGGGTAATGAATGTTTGAATTGCAGCACTGATTATTGCATATAGATGTTGGTCTAACTGTAGGTAAGTAATATCGTAGCCTAGAAACCCTGTTGTACAGGCGTGTTAGAAATGACTTATCGTATCATATCGAGGTAGCACTATTAGGAAGGGTAAGCTACGCATTCAGGCATACATTTGGGCTATTAATAATATAAATATAGGCAATCAAGTAGCCATAAACATTTTGGGGATAATCACAATAGGAATTATACACTGTTAAAATTCCTGATAATTTAAAGTGTTGGTCTCAAAGTGAAAGATGGTAACCATGAATTATCATTGGAACAGAATCAAAATAATTGAGGTTATCCTGTATTGGTCAGTGAATTATTTCACATGAGGTGTGAATCAATGTTCAGGATATCTGATGTCTTTTGGCATTCCTTAGCTTGAAATGTTGCATTTAAATTAAATATTCTTTTCAAGATGTGCCTTTTTTAGTTTTGGCTATTGGGCATCTAAGCAGATGCTATTGCATTGGAGTACTGCTAAGAGGGAAATGTCATGAGAGAAGGGACACAGTTTTTCCCACCCATTGACTACCCGTGGCCATGTTAATCACAATGGCCATTCCCACCCACTATCGGCTCCTGCCCACCCAAAACACATCCTCCTGGGATCTCTTGAAGCTACCTCCATCAAGCAGAAAATCAAACTTTAGACTGACACATTTTTTTTCTAAGCAGTCTAATGAGTTAATGCTTTAGTTGCAGTTGTAAGTGGCAACTGGTGTAATACAAATGTCTTCATCAAATGTGTCTTAAACCCCTTTGTGTATAGCTCTTCTGTGCGCTGAGGCCCTGTTAAAAAGAAGCAACAGCACAGCCAGCAGGTTTGACTTAAGGTATTAGATGGGCATTGAAAGCCAGATGTTGCCATGATATGCCCATGCAATCCCTTCAATTTCCAACTGTTGCAATGTTATGGACAGGTAGTACCATTATAGCAAAAGCCTATCCCATACCCACACAAAAGCCCAACATGTTGGCTTTGCCAATGTTGGTTTGATAGGTGACAGGATATGCAATTGAGTGGAAACATGTTCGTGTAAAAGTTTGCATGTGGAATACGATGGAGTGTTGACAGTATGCGTTACAACAGCTTTAATTTGTTTCTATTTTAGTATGGTATTGATATTTTATTTCTATCGCACTCGTACACAGGCGTTTCAGAGTGCGACACTTATAGCTCACTGTATACTATAGTCATTTAGATAAGATTGATGATGTTTATCTTTTGCAGTGTCACTTAAAACTCATTTGTGTGGCTTGTGTCCCACTGATGCTTTGATTATTTTTGTACTGTCAATTTAAACATTACATTTGTGGTTGCATTGATGCTCTGATTAATTCTGCGCTGCCACTTTAACTGGTGGTGACTAATTAAATTGCCACCAGGAAAGAAAATGGCTGCTTGGTCAACCTTTGTACAGGGCGAATTGTGTGTTGGACGGACACAGGGGACTGGCTCCCACAGTTCTTGCATGGCTGAAGTGTGGTTCCTTTGTTTGGATGGGCCAGTGCCTCGTAGCTTTTGTCAAAGCAAGTGTCTATTCGCAAGGACACCGGTGAATTGCATACATTCTGTTACCCTTCGTCCTTGCCAATGGACACTACTTCTGTCAAATGTTCAGTAATCTGCATAAGCACATTGCCATACTTGAAATGAGTCTGTTTTTACTTCTGATTCTATACATGTCATCACATAGCCAAATCTTGGGCTTAAATTCAATCGGGACATTTTCTTTGGGCCCTCTGATTAAACAGGTAGTTGTGTCCGGTCCTTTACAACTGAATGTTTGAAGACATGTTTTTGCTTTTCCGACACATTCCTGGTGACAGTCCGATATCAACAGGACTACTACACAGCCACATATTTGGCTTGACCACATACTTCTTCATGCTTCTCTTCTTCTAGCTGCTTCTCTCACATCTTCTCTGTCCTGCGTAACCTGTCCTGGCTTCCTATTGAACAGCATCATGTTTGCATACATGCCAACATTCTGTGACCAAAAATCTGTAGGAATCTTAAAGTTTCAAAAATAGTCAGGCGAGGAGGTAATGATAGGAATAGGGCGCGTCAGCAGCCCATTGTCATTGAATGAGCCCGCCGCTGCGGGTGCATTCAATGACAATGAGGCGCCTGCCACGCATTCTGCCATCACGCCAGCTCGGGGGAGCCCTTGAAAGACTCGGCGGAGTTGACGTGGTGGGGGGCTAATGGCGCCTTTTGTGAAAGGCACTCGCGGCGGAGGGGCGCCCTTAGCCCACTGCCGTGGGCGCCTTTTACATCAAAGGCCTGCATGCCCCGCCTTCTCCCGCTACGCCAGCTGGGGGAAGTCCTTGAAAGACTCCCCCGAGTTGGCGTGGTGGGGGGATAATGGCGCCTTTTGCCAAAGGCACCCGCGTCAGAGGGGCGCTTTTAGCCCACCGCCGTGGGTGCCTTTGACATTAACAGCCTGCATGCCACGCCTTCTCCCGCTACGGCAGCTCGGGGAAGTCCTTGAAAGACTCCCCCGAGCTGGCGTGGTGGGGGGCTAATGGTGCCTTTTGCCAAAGGCACCTGCGGCGGAGTGGCGCTTTAGCCCACTCCCGTGGGTGCCTTTGACATTAAAAGCCTGCATGCCGCGCATTCTCCCGGTACGCCAGCTCGGGGGAGCCCTTGAAAGACTCCCCCGAGCTGGCGTAGGCAAAAAAAAAAAATGTAAAAAAAAAATGATTTTTTAAAATTTTTTTTACAAAATCGTTATTTGGTGTAAAAAAATCGGTAGGCGGTAGGACTGCTTAAAAAGCGGTATCCTACCGCCTAAATCGGTAGGGTTGGCAAGTATGAGTTTGTTTCAAAACCTTGTGTCGCCTCTCACGGTTTCTGTGACAAAGCACCTACCTTATTGTCGTCTTACTTATCTGACCTCTTCATTCAACACTCTCTGCTCTCTGCTTCTGAACATCCTCTGCTTTAAATGTTCTTGTGGAGACGCCAGGTCCTTCTGTCCTGCCTCCCCGCTATGGAATGTTCCGCCCCTTTCTCTGCATTCAATCTCTAATATATTTTCCGTTCACAGCGCTTTTAAAAACCTGGATTTTCTCTAAGGCTCACTTACGCACTTTTGGTGGGGCAGCGTGATATTTCTTTATTCCCTGGCGCCAATTAGTACATTTGTGGGTGCGCTTTATGATGCAATAACCTTGGCTAACCAAGAATTCAGTGCGTTGTATTTTTAAAAGGTGTCACTGTCTGGTGGCTGCCTTTCAAGCAGTTCATGTTCATAAATTGCTGAGCATAGCAGGGGCATCAAGGTTTGAGCATCAAATACCAAGGTATGACACTGGAGACAGTTTTGGATCCCTGCAGAATATGAAATATTACTTTAGTAGGCGGGTACTATCAATGGGAACTCGTATGGCTGGAGTTTAAAGACGAGCGGTACACCCTTGAAGTAGCACAGCTTGCCAGGCCCTTTGGGGAGACAGGAGTTGGAAATTACAGGCCATGCATTTGTAGCAGCCAATTGGTGCAGAGGCCTTTTGGTTTGCCGTTGCTGCGACTGCTTGGTGAATCGAAGCACCCAGGAGCCATACACTATAGTCCTAACCGGTAATAACGCACCTTCTATGGGTTAGACTACCATAGGGCGAGTGATGAAGAGGAGAAATTGCCTGCCGTCTTGGGGGAGCGGGGAGAGGAGCAAGGGCCCACCATTCCAGAATGTAATGGATTCCAGACAGGTTGATGTTCCAGGCTCCTCTCCCTACCATGTAACTTAATAATCGGTTAATTCCCAACATTTTATATTGAATACAGATCAGCTCACTGGTCTTGGGGTAGCTCTATAAAACTATAGAAGGCATATTCCTGCTTCATATGGCAGGTGAGGAATCACTGATTGTAGGGGGAGGCTCTAGAGAGGTGAAATGGCAGCGCCCGATATCTTGTACAAATTTACAATGGGAAAATACAAGACTTCCCATTCCCTTGAGTATAAGTGGTGACGTGAGTGGAAAGAGAAAGGCCATGCTCCTTTAAACCAACTGACCTGAATTGGCAGCATGACCCTCGTTATGTACCGATTCCACTTCGAGCTGTCTGCATGTGTCTACCTAACATGTAACGCCTTGTATATTAGATTGCAGGGATGAATATTTTCTAACCTATTATCCTTGAGTGTCTCTCCCTCCACCAGAGAGGTCTCAGATTATCCAAAAGTTAAGCCTCTTTTCAGGACGTTGTTCCCCGGAGCAGGCAAGGGAAGCTCATGCGGTGGTTGGACGAGAGGCTGCTGTGATCCTGAGAGGGGATTTGAGTGGTTGTTTTGAAAATTCAGTTGATGTTCGATGAGGACTATGCATTATGAAATTCGCCAGAGTGTATACAGGGGTTGCACAGATCACCAAGCTCGCAGAAGTGGCAGAATGCTGGAGGCATTGTAACCTCATGGAAGACCCGACTATGACACACAAGCTCTGGTCGTTCCCAAATGGTATGGGCGGATGTATTTTAGACGATTGGTGCAAAAGTGGGAATTGCTGCTCCATGTTTACACTCAACGAGGGGTGTTGCTAGGTCTGGAAAAGACCTGGGGATACACTAATGTTGGGACGGTCAGGGCTAGCTAGCCTCTTGGTTGTAGCCCCTGAACTTCTATCCGGAGCTACAACCAAATAGCCCCCTAAACCCCCCCTAGCAACGCTTCTTCCCTCAACTGTATTCATTGTGCTGGATCATGGGTCAATTAGACACATTGTTTTTACTGAAAAGACTGGTTCGCCATCAGCAGGGCGAACTGGTGCATTAAAAGGCTTGTGACACCCCACATGCCAAATGTGGCTGCTAATGGCCCATGAGCTTAAAAAGAGCAAAGCTCATGATATGAAGTGTCTATTTGCTGAATAAGCACCTTGCCAGCATCAGGCTGGCATTTAAAGTGAAACTGCACATAGAGGCTGGGAATAACAGCTCTACAGATGAGGCTTGGTTGGTTTGGATAAAGCACATGGACTTGGAGGGGCGGGGGCTTGAGGAAACCACATTGCAGTTAAGAGTAGAGGGGGCAGTTGTCCATCTTTTTTTTTAGAGACTAAAAGCAAACTGGGCAAAGGCACCCATATACATTGCATTAGCCCCTTGAGTGCAAGAGCGGGCAGGGCTTATAGTGATTTCCTATGTAATTCAGGACCAACATAGATGCCCTTAGTGACCGTAGGTTTGTGTTTTCTGAAAACCTTGATGTTAAGAAACAAACAAGCACTGGCAAAGCCAACAGTTTTGGCTTTTGTGTAAGCGTGGGAAAGGCATTCGCCATGCACTGCCATAATGGTCCTACCGACCTGTAAAAAGGCAACGGCTGGGAAATGGTGTGATCACATGGACATATGATAACAGTAGCACATTTGCACCTGCAATTAAGCCATCAGATATCAGCAGACAGCATCGAAATAACCCCGGCAGGCAAAAGCTTGATGTTACTGTTTGATAGAGCTAGCTCAAAGAAATGCCAAGAGGAGGTGTGTTGGACAGGGAGGGGCAGGTTTTGGGAGGGAATCTTCATAAGGATTTGCATGGCCATGCACAGACAATGCAGGTGGGTAAATAACCAAAAACCTCTCTTCTCACATGTCCTCAGCCTCCTACCTCTACTCCAATGCAATATTTTTGGCTTATAGGTGGCAATAAAGTGCCACCTGATAACTAACACTAACAAAAAGTAATGGCTCATTATAATCCGTGGTTGGGCACAGTAGCAGAAAACCCTCTGAATCAAAAGCATTATTTGGGTACAACAAGATGGCGAGGAGCTGTTGTAAAGTAGTACAGAAATGGCGATTTTCCCCAAATTCGTTTGCTACATGGGCATAAAAGAGAAGTCCATGATGGAGTATTATCAAATCCATCCACAACAACATATTGAATCCTTTATCAACTAAACTGTAACGCCGTAATCCATCTAGTCTTGGCATCGTTGATGCTGGAGAACATGTCTGTCTTTACTATCTGAAGACGGCGGCCTATCAGCAGAGCCTAATTAGCTTTGGTAAACATTACGAGGACATAGTGTTAAACAATCTTTGTGTTTGAGATTTTGGCATTATCCGCTGTTTATCTTTTGTTTTTTGCAATTCTTTATTGCATTAAATTGTAATCAGAATCCAGCAGGTCGTTGCAATGGAATAATTGTTGTAAATAGCGTCACGAGAACACTGCATACCTGTTCGTCCGGTTGGGTTCCTTGGTGATGAGGCCAGACTGTCAGATGATCCGGATAGACGTGACTGATGACGCGGGGAACCAGCCCAACACCAGCCCGAATGGAACCGGATTGGAGGTGAGCCGGCTCCCAACGCCACGGGTTGGCTCACCCCTGATTGAATGGCGTCAGGACAGTGCAAGCACTGGCAGGGGGAGCCTCTGAGTAGATGGTCCGGGGTCCTTAGTGGGATTCCGACGGAAGGCAGGTCCGGGGACTGGAAGCAGAATGGTCCCTCCAGGGACGAAGACAAGGAAACAGGAAGAGCAGGCTGGTAAGGAGAGGAGCACGGAACTTGTGGGGGGTAGACTCAGAGCGAATAACAAACAGGAAGGACTGAACTGGGACCAGAACCAAGGAGGGCGAGCGAAACCTCTGGAGCAGGAAGGAAGGAGGAAGATGGAGCGAGACAGGAGAAGGTGGAAGGCAGGGGTCCCCCAGGCAGGACAAGGGAAGGTGAAGGCAGGGGTTCCCCAGGCAGAACAAGGGAAGGTGGAAGGCAGGGGTTCCCCAGGCAGAACAAGGGAAGGTGAAAGGCAACAGGCAACGGGGATACAACGCAAGGCAGCAAAGACACGATCCGGAACAAACCGCGTTGAGACGCGGTTTGGAAAAGGATCAGGGCTCCTTAAATAGGCCCGCCAGCACCTGGGAGGCTTGCAACGCAAGCCGTGCCGTCTCCCAGGCATCGGACACCCCACAACGAGGCTTGAGCCGCATACCCTCCAGAATCGAGCATCCTGCGCACTGCGCATGCGCGAAGAGCGGAGAGCGGACGCCCGCGCATGCGCAAAGTAGTGCGCGTAGGAGACCCGGAAGCGCCCGGGACCCAGGACACCCCCGGACCCTGAAGCCGAAAACGAGGATACAGCCTCCAGGACGGGGAGCGCCGTAGCGGGTAAGGAGACCCCAGGACGGGCGGCGTGACAATAATAGACAAGTGGATGCATTGCAGTGTACCATTTTGTAAATAAATATTGTGCCATTTGTTAAAATATCCTGTCAGTGAAAAAACATATATAGCCTGAAGAAAGTTACTCTTGAGCTACGGTCTTGGTATACTTATTTTGAATAATGTATTTCAGTTGTGTAGCATAACTTAAACCCTATTTGGAGATGCTCCGTGCAAATGCTGCGTACTGTAACACTGTGCTGTTGTAAGGCGGCCTGTAATATGAAAAACGCACATCAATAGACCAAAATCGACTAAGTTGTATGGAATAAATTGCCAAGCTGTATGGCGATGAGGCAGTGAATACTAGGTTGCTGTGATGCCGCTAATCTTGACGAAAAGTGGGGAGACATCGAGACACAGATCTTTGTAGCTGGAATATGAGTTGATGGACAAGGAGGCTAACCAATTAATCGCCTCTTTCATGATCAAAGCAGTGGGTAAGGTTTTCGACTGATTAGGCATTGCGAATTGTTCAGTGTTACAGAAAGTGAAGCCTAACCTTTTTGCACCACTTGGGACTTTTTGGGGTGGAGAGTGATATTTTTTTCTGGACGAGTTTTTCATGAAATAGTGTGTTGCATCGTGACACTTTTCTTCTTCTTTCTTTCAGCGTATGGCAGGAGTCTTGGCGATGACCTTAGTTCTGACACAAGTGGCGATTTCAGAAAAGCCCTGCTGAATCTAGCAAATGTAAGACAAATGAACGGTGTGCTTTTTTTTTTTTTTTAGAGCAACACTACTTTTCTTATATGTGCATGATATTACAGCCTTTGTTTTTGAAGTACACTATACAGTAATCTTGGAGTATTTGGGAAATTGTCCAATTTCTTTCTAACATTGGAGAGTGAAGGATAGAAGGGCTTTCAGTTTATCATAGCCATTGACCCCTGGTCTGAGCAGCCTCCCATTCTGTTGTATTTCTTCTTGCTGCAACATCACAGAAAAAGTTAAACATGTGCAAATTAGACCTTAGTCCAGCGCCAGCTGCTGGGCACACATCCTTTCTGTAGGGAACCATGAGCAACCTCAAAATATTTCGGACTCATTTGGTGTAGTCCGTGAGGTACAGTTTTGGACTTTAGACACAGAAGGCGCAGGAACCACAACTGTGTATGCGCATGGCACTTATGGTGACTTGCAATAGTAAAGAGTGATGAATGGAAAAGCTTTGGAATTATTCATAACCACTGGCAATTGCTCGAGGCAGCCTTCTATACCATCATTGTCGTCATGCTTTGCCATCTGTAGTTTGCAAACGGATTTAATGGCGGTATAAACATTTACGTGCTAACATTCTCTTCTATTCGGGAGACTTCCAACCAGTCCTGGTTTTACCTTTGCATTCTTGGACTTGTAGTCCTGCATTTATGCATTAAAAACCAAGAGCTACAAGTTGCAGAATGCAAAGTTAAAGTTAAAACCAGCACTGGAGACTGGTCTTCTGATTGGAGTAGGGGATGTTGGCAGACTTCGAAGACTGTCACTCATACCAAAACATTTGTTCATTAAGTAATTTCAGCAATAGTTCGATAAATAGCTGAACTATTTCGTTTAGAACATTGTTTTTCTTTATAAGGGAAGGCATGGTGGCTGTCTGGAATGTTACGGGAAATACCTCAGATATAAGGACATAATGAATCATGATGTCATGGGTTTATCGAAGGCGAGGTGAAATCATCTGGGATTTAAGAGTAGCAAAAAGCCTGGATACTAAACCTGGCAAATATCAGGGGTGAAAGTGCTAGGTTGTGAAGAAGTCAATGAATGAGCCAGGGTAGCATTGCTTGGACAAAATGAGTTGGGTGAATGCATGTTGGATGTCCTCACTATTGAAAATAAAATTTCAGATTACAGCAAAGTTCCTTGGGTGAAGAAGAAGTATATTATTGTATGATAGGTTATTTATAACGTGCTTAATACCCAGAGGTTTCTAAGCACAGACACGGGGATGGAACCTGTGGTGCTCCCTGTCGTCTTGCTCCCAAGACGAGCACTTTGCCACTGAGCTATCCTCCCGAGACTGCTGTGTATGCTGGTATGGAGAAGCTAGTGTTATAACTTCTTTTCACATAAAGCAGACACAGAAATGTATGACTGCTTCTGATGCTTGTGAATCTGCTTAGAATCACATGCTGTGCATATGGTCCGACATCCAGTGGTAACCGCAGAGTATTGCATCTTGTCTTTCGGGGACCGAAAGGGGACGTCGGCATAGGCGTGTCCGTAACACAATCCCTATCGTGACGTGTAGTGTACCCAAAATCCCTCACGTGCCGAGGTCCCTCAGATTGTTTTTTTCCACCCAGATAACTGGTCACCCTATAGCGGAGCTCTTACTAGAGACATTGTTTATCTCACCGAATTGTCGATTGTTCCCCGTTAAGTCACTTCAACTACAAGAACATCTTCGACGAAGTCTACGGGGGATTCGTCTACGGCTGTGGATTTCAGCGCTTAAGATCTGGCGGCCGGATTTTCCACGTGGTTGGGCCTTCTGGCCGACCTATACAGTAGGGAGAGTGGGGTCGGGGTGGCCATATTGTCGGTATGTCTTTCCTCCTTTACCCTCTTTTCCCTTTGGGTCTGGTCATCCTTCCCTTTAGCTATGGAAAGGACTCCTTTTAGATTCTGTGTAGGGTTAGATATCCTTGGAAGGACAAACACAGGACGTGTAACGCCTGTCTCTCTCCCCCTAGAGCACGACGAAAAGCGGTGTGCGGCCTGCAAACTCCTTCGGCCTAAAGCCCTTCAGGAGCGCTGTGTAAAGCGGTGGGCCACGTATGGTATGTCACGGGTGGAACCCCCTTCCCCCACCGCCACACTCGCTGAGAGTGATGGGGGTACTTCGGATGACCAAACATCATTTGCGGATGTTATAGACCTTGAGGCGGACGCTTCCAGGTCTGCCACGCCCGTGCCCGACCGTTTAAGGCCTGACTCTGGTCTCGCTACAGGGAAAACACCCGGTGACAGGGGCGTACAAGCGCATCACACTAAGCACACAACCCCTATACCGATTTTGACATCTTTGTCGAAAAAGGTGAAAGCGCCAACAGGGCTGCCGAAAACTTCGCCGGTTTCCTCGGATCGTTCTGATCCAAAGCCTTCCCCGCATCAGCAGCAGCGTCTTGCGACTGGGCAGTCCAAATCAAACAAGGACGCTACTCCAAAAACTGCAAACGTTGAAGCATGGAAATCCGACGGTCTCAAAGCCGCGGTAGGCCCAAACTATGGCTAGGCCTCTACCTGAAAAACTGACCGCTAGGCCCTCTAGTGCCGCGGAAGGTAGTTTACTTGCCGGTAAACCATCTGAGCCTTTGTTTCACGCTGATTCGTCGACTATCGAAGACAGCATCAAAAGAATTACAGCGGCGGTAGGTCTTACCCCTGTTCCACCCAATTTTATGTGACAAGCCGCAGAAAAAGTTTCAGATGCGGATTGGGATGCCGATTCTTAAGACGCTTACGAAGATAGCAGGAGCCTCTCTCCGACACCCTAAAGGACTCTTTTCAATGCTGTAGGGGGGAAAACGTCTCTTCTCCACCCGCAGGCCTGTTTGGGTCCCCTAAATGGACTACAGAGAAGTTCAAAGGGTGTATGGATCGGCTGGGGAGGATTATCAGGTTTTCTCACCATCCTCTGCCGAAAAGGGCTCGAATGGACCCTAATCTCCAGTTTGAAGAACAGTCTCATGCCTTCCAGCAGGAAGACGTTGTCTACATGGACACATATAGGGACATTTATAATGAAGAAAAGGAAGCTTAATTTAGTTATGAGGAAGAACAACAGGATACTACGGACAACTGGGAGGAAACCCAGCAGGAAGGTCTAGACCCATGGACACACAGCAAGATCAGGACTCTGGTGTTTTGTGCCTGGATTCTTCTCCGTCCACCCTGGCTCGCCAGGCCTCTCATGTGAATGACCAAATG
Source organism: Ambystoma mexicanum (assembly GCF_040938575.1). NCBI lineage: Eukaryota > Metazoa > Chordata > Amphibia > Caudata > Ambystomatidae > Ambystoma > Ambystoma mexicanum. The sequence continues at coordinate 1,501,385,465 of NC_090935.1, forward strand.
GCATTCAACTCCATGTTGAAAAAAGCAGCTGAATACTTAAATTTCCACTCGGGAGGCGGTGCCTGAGTAGGATTTTGTGGAGGATATCCTTAAGGAGAAACCTCCATCTAGCCAGGCCATACCCCTCCTCAACTCTGTGAAGAGAAGAGTGGCTCCCTCATAGGTATCACCAGTTCAAACCCGGGCAGTGAACCCAAGAGTTGAAAAATTATTTCGGCCTTCCCCTTCCGACCCTCTATACATCAGAAGCACACCATCCCAGATTCATTGGTAGTGACTACCACTCGGAAAAGGGCAGGGGTACCCCTTGCCACGGGGGAGTCACCGCCGGACAAGGAATCTAAGCGACTGTATGCCCTTGGCAAACATGTCACGTCAGCAGCTGCATACACTATGCAGATTGCTAATAATACTACACTATTGGCAAGCTATGCTGACGCCCAACGGAACTTGCTCCAGGAAGGCCTCCAAGAGGTTCCTGAACCTGCAAAATCAAAGCTTCTCTCTATTGTAATGGAGGGGAGACAAGTTAACCAGCATGTGATCAAGAACACCATCGACACTATGGAAACTGCGGGCAGGTCTCTGGCCCAAGTGACCCGGCTGAAAAGACACGCTTGGCTGCGTACGTCTGGTTTTAAACCGGAAACTCAAGCCTCCCTCATCAACAAGCCCATTGAGGACTCAAACTTCTTCGGGAAGGTTTGGATGAGGCTTTGGAAACAGCCAAGAAGGAGCATGAGACTCTGAAGTCTCTGCAACAGATCACACAGAAGCCTTCCACCCAGAGGGATAATAACTCTCGGCGGTCCTTTTCGAGGGCAAGGCCGTGCTTGTCAAACAACTACGGCACAGGAAACTTCAACTCAGGACAGACTTCTGGAAACACTGCATACTACCCAGCAAGGGGTCAGAAACACGGCAAAGGCAGAGGCAGAGGCCCCAATCCCAGAGGAGCCATAGCCTCTGGTCAGAAATGACCACCAAATCCAGGTCCCCTCCCATGTCACCCCAGTCAGGGGGCGATTAACATCTTTCCTCATGGCATGGGAGGGAATAACTTCAGACCAGTGGGTCATAAAGATGGTCGCCCATGGTTACTGCGTGGAATTCACCCGACCTCCACAATTCAGACCGCCGCGCTCACTGCGCCTTTCACCGGACCATCTGGAGATCCTGAACCAAGAGGTGGAAGCGCTGTTGGTAAAGGACACCATAGAAGCCGTCCCTATTCTTCAGGTAAACAAGGGTATTTAATCAGGGTACTTCCTTGTACCCAAAAAGGATCCCACCATGCGTCCTGTTCTAGATCTGTGCCCAGCAAACAAGTTTATAAAACGCCAGAAGTTTTGCATGGTAACATTGCAGGAGGTGATTCCATTGCTGAAACAAGGAGATTACATGGCAACATTGGACATGAAAGACACATACTTTCATATTTCAATGTTGCCGGCGCACAGAAAATACCTGAGGTTCATGATCCAGGACAGGCATTATCAGTTCAAGGTACTCCCCTTCGGCATCGCCTCGGCCCGAAGGTGTTTACCAAAGTCCTGGCAGTGGCGGCAGCACACCTGCGCAGACTATCAGTCCCAGATTACCCTTACCTCGACGACTGGCTCATTACAAGGGACTCGTTCGACGTTTGTTTTTCGAACACCCAAAAGCAGTAGATCTCCTGTTCGGTCTGGGTTTCTCAATCAACGAAAAGAAATCCAGTTTAGTCCCCAGTCAAATAAAACAATTTCTGGGAGCTCTAATTCGGACAAAGGATGGTCTCGTCTTCCCCTCCAATGAGCGGGTTCAGAACATGCTTTTTCAGATTCCTCAATATGTAGCCAGTCGGGAGGTGACGGTGCGCAAAGCCATGCGCTTGCTAGGAATGATGGCGTCATGCATATACTTGGTTCCCCACGTGCGGCTGCGCATGCATCCCATGCAAGAGTGGCTCAACAGCCAGTGATGTCAGGCAGCGGACAATGGGAAGATCTGGTAGTTGTCTCGCCAGCCCTCGTTCTCTCTCTGCAGTGGTGGTCAAGAGAAACCTCTTGAAGGAGAAGACCTTCACCACCCCTGCAGCGGAAGCCACTCTCGCGACAGACGCATCTCTCACAGGGTGGGGGAGCTCACCTGCTTCAGCAGACAGCCCACGGAGTGTGGTCCCCTCAAGTAGCGTCCAACCATATAAACTTACTGGAGCGATTAGCGGTGTTCAAAGCACTGAAGGCCTTTCACGTGCAACTGCAAGGGAAGACAGTGCTGATCCTAACGGACAGCACTACAGCAATGTATTACCTAAACAAACAGGGTGCACTCACTCTCCAGGGCTATCCAAGCTGTCCCAAAACATTTGGATATGGGCTCTCAAACACAAGATGTTTTTGTTGTCACAACATGTTCCAGGGAAACTCAATCTTCTGGCAGACATACTCAGCAGAGATTTTCCTCTGCCAGAAGAATACGAATGGCGCCTACACGAAGACATTGTATCCAATGTCTTCGCAGAATGGGGCTTCCCAGAGATCAACTTGTTCACAACTCTGGAGAACGTCCAATGCCAAGACTACGCCTCCAGGCACCCCCAGAACCGATCCAAGGGGAACGGACTCTGGATAACATGGTCGGGGAAATTTGTCTACGCTTTCCCCACCGACTCCCCTTCTCAACAAGATAGTGTACAAGATGCACCAGGAACCAGTTACCATGATACTGGTGGCCCCCTTGTGGGCCCGCCAACCCTGGTTCGCTCACCTGATGCAAATGTCCCTCTCCCCACCAGTAAAACTACCCTGCCCGTACAGCATGTTGTCTCAGGACAGGGGGGAGACCCTACACCCATGCCCACAAACCCTGAATTTAGCAGCTTGGCTCCTGAGATCATAGAGTTTGGACACCTGCAACTCCCTCAGAGGTGCATGGACATACTCAGGGAAGCGAGAAAAGCGAATACACGTTATTGCTATGCCAGCAAATGGAAACGTTTTGTCATCTGGTGGAATTCCAAGGGCGTCAATCCCATCGATTGCTCACCCACACACATTGTGCTGTATCTAACCCATCTGTTGGACACTGGGTTAGTCTTCAATTCCCTAAAGGTTCATCTGGCTGCTCTGTCAGCCTACACCACTTCACAACAAAAGGTGTCGTGGTGGAAAATACAGGTGATTAAAGCCTTTATGGAAGGGGTTAAGAGGATTTATCCTCCCATTTCTCACCCAGCCCCTGGATGGGATCTGAATGTGGTTTTGACCAGGCTCATGGGAGAGCCCTTTGAGCCTATGCATAGAGCAAGTCTGAAAGACCTGACTTATAAAACAGCCTTCCTAGTGGCTATCACTTCTATCAGAAGGGTTCGCGAACTACAGGCTCTTTCTGTTCTAGACCCCTTTGTTACAGTCCACAAAGATAAGGTAGTTCTGCGTACACATCCCAGATTAGCACCTAAATTCATCTCAAAGTTCCATGTGAACCAATCAATCGAACTACCCACTTTCTTCCAGAACCCTACTAACATGGCCGAAAGAAGCCTACACACACTGGATGTGCACAGGGCAGTGTTGTTTTACCTGGAAAGAACTAAACCACTGAGGAAGACTAAACAGTTCTTCGTTTCAGTGGCAGCTGGTAGAGAAGGGGATCCTGTCTCTAAATCCGCTATCTCAAGGTGGATTGTCAAATGCATCACACTATGTTACACTCTTGCTAAGGGAGAACTGCCCTTCAAGCCTAGAGCATCATTCATTGCAAATGTTCCTCTCGAGTCCATTTGCAAAGCGGCAACCTTGAGTTCTGTACACACCTTTACAAAACACTATTGCTAAAACACTCATTCTAGGTCTGATTCTCAGGTGGGGCAAGCAGTACTAAGACATCTGTTCTCCTCTATTCCTTCTCACAACCCACCTCCAACTCCGAGTACTGCTCGCTAGTCTATGCACAGCATGTGATTCTAAGCAGATTAACAAGCATCAGAAGACATGCATTACTCACCGTAATAGCATGTCTGATGATTGTATCTTCTTAGATTCACAAACACACTCCCTATCTCCCCGCTGGGGGTAGAAGGAACATAGACGTCTTACTACTTTCTCTCTCTTTATGTACCCACTCACTAAAGCCTTAGGCTCCCTCATGGCAGAAAAAATACAATTGGAGGGACCTCGGCGCGAGAGCGATTTTGGGTACACTACATGTCACGATAGGGATAGTGTTATGGACACGCCTATGCCGACGTTCCCTTTCGGTCCCCGAAAGACGAGATGCAATACTCTGCGGTTACCACTGGATGTCAGACCATATGCACAGCATGTGAATGTAAGCAGATACAATCATCAGAAATACTACTACGGTGAGTAATGCATGCCATTCTATGAAGATAGGTTTGAGCAAACGCATGTATTAGCGGCCTTATGTTTTAAAAAGTCAGATACAAAATATCAGAAATCCCAAGGTTAACTGGGTTACTATTTGAACACCTCAGAGTATGTGGGGAGTAGGTTTACTATTCAGGCTTTGTAAGTAAAGCACCACAGAATGCTCATGGAAATGATTTTAATCAAAGCGTGTTTATTCGGAATACAAACATTCCATAAAATAGACGAATATCAAATGCATATAGGCAAATCAATTTGCATATAAAGAATTGATGATAATCTGACGTTGTAAACAATGTGCAATAAATAGGAAGATAAAAGAATGATCAAATACAGTTCAGTAGTGCATTATCAGGGGACGGAACCCGCCAGATTTGACGTAAATACAATAACAAGCCTTCTGCTATAAGCAGGCTTTCGGCCATTAATAAGCAATAAAGTGCAGGATGACATTGTAAATAGCCAGAACGTCTTAAAATATATAATAGCATTCTTCGTCTAATGTCATTAAGCCGGAAAAACTGAAAATACAATGTCTTCAGTATCACACGGCGCACATTATAGAACCCGGTCTAGCTGCCAACACAGTGCCTGTTTGTAAACAGTTAAAATGTACTCTGGTGATTAGACATCTATCTGGGATACAGTTACTCCAGAGTAGATAATCTTGGATTTTGTTTGAGGAAATAATCATGAGGGTACGATTTTTCATCTGGTCTGCTTCAGTGGCCAAGGAAATTCAATAGCCTACATTCTTTAAAAGTCTATAGCTGAGGAAGTATGGACAAGTGACCACTTACTCCTTGCTTCTTGAGGAACCCATAAAAGTAGGTTATAAATATCAGAGACTGGGAGTCGGGGGTGCAAACACTATTCTCAAACTGCACCTAACCTATTAAAATTTGAGTAGGGATACCTGGCTGCTTGTGGAGAGGCAAGGTGGTTAAATGCTCTAATCCACCAAAACTAGTATCCTACCACAAGAGAAACCTTAAACCTCAAAGTGGCGGTGTCAAGTAATCTGATGAACAAATTAATGCATATGCAACAAAATACTGAGAAAATGTATTCAATGTAAGCACATGGTTCATGGAACTAGCCAAATTACTGAAAACAGCTAACACATGTTTAGAGCCACTGGGGCCTTCAAGGCTGTGACCATGCAGTACAAAGACGAGCAAAAAAGACAATGTCACATAACATACATGCAAGGCAGGAATAACAGTAAAGAATGTAAATACATTGAGATCGGAGCGGGAAGAAGAGGGGAGGGATAAAAGGGAGAGAACACAGAGAATACATTAATAATCAGAATGACTTCTTGAACACTTCAAGATAAGTGCTCACTTGCATACGTGATTTTTAGAAAACAGAGCTCTAAAGAATTAGGCAATTACCAGAAAACTCAACAGATTAGGCAATTGAGTAATTAGTTATGCTAGGCAAACACAAACATGGATTATATCCTACTTGTAATAAATGAATGGACCATTTTGCATACACAGTTGCTTGTTTGGCTGCACAAAGGTAAAAGAATCATAGCTGCACTTTTGTGCCACAAGAAGAGGCATTCTTTAATCTCAACATTACCTAAATAACTTGAATCATTAAATCTATAACTAAGAGGATCTGCGGGACGCTACATCAGCCTAATCCTAAATTGTTGTTATGAAAAATTTAAAGAGAAAACGAGAATTGCAGTGGGTGACCATATACGCAAGTACCCAAAACAGTGGGAGGGAGATGGAAACTGGGTTCTTACAGGTATATTCCCTGAGTTTTCATAAGCCGCTGGGGAGGAAGCATTACAGCATTGGTTTCTAGCAAGAACATTTCACAACATCCAGAAATAAAATAAATCTATTTGTGAAGCGTAGCCAAAGACAAAATATCAGTGTTTGGGTCCGAAGAACAGGCTAATCAGACTACACTTAAGCATGTAACTCACTGAGATTGAGGGGTCTTGTTACCCCATTGAAGTGCCTGAACTCTGTTTCATACACAGGCGCCATATCAGCATTTCTGTTTTGTGGAAACAAGATCACGTGATATGAACTACATACGTCTTGCCACTTGAGGAACCCATAAAAGTAGATCATAAATAATATCATATGGTAATTGCTTGCTATGCAAAACACACAAGTACACACTGTCTCCCGAGCTCTTTCTCTGTTCCTATCTCCCTCGCGCACACCCACCCACCCACTTGTGTATTGGCGATCAGGTAATGGATGTTAATATTGTCTAACTCATTGCGTGTTATTTTATTGAGCTCGGAAGGATTAAAGACTACATTGACCATACTCTGATCAATTTCTTGAATGGTAAATATTTTATGGTGGACCCACTAACTTGTATTTTTAGGAAGTGTGTTGTAATTTTTGACTTGATAGCATAATGGCTTCACTGGTGGGAAGCAATGAGTGACTTTGTATTTGCCTTCAGGTGGCGAATTCGTGTTTAGCTCTCTGACAAGTTAGAGGCAATACCTGAATGAGACAATAGGATTTCAATGATTACTGAGACTGATAATCAAATGATCTAGAATCCACAGATTTGAATTTGGGGCGAGGGAATTCTTTTCCGAGGTCTGAATGGAAGGGTCAATATGGCTCTGGAAGAAAGAGGTACTTCTGACAGATATGTAGTTGCTTGAGAGTTCCTAGGCCTGTCTCTCAGAAGAACGCACAGCGACTTGAAACAGCAATAACCTTGTCTGAATAGTTGGAAGAGCAGAAGAGATAGTGAAGTTCCGACCGGTGCAATCTATAAATTACAGCACGATAGCACATCGAACATGTAATTTCCTGTCCGTGAAAATCACTCCTATCAAACATTAGATTATAGACTGTGCACGTAAATGTTCATGAGTAGGAGGATATTGTTTTCTAGTCTACATTCCTGCGGATGGGGAGCCTCCAGATGCCCACGCCTCCGCAAGGGCCTCTCCGCCTGATCAGGTTTTCATTCTACTCTTTGATATCTAAAGCTGCCAAGCTTTTCAATCTGGTGCCAGAGGAGAAGATAAGGGAAGGCTTCCTTTTTGAACGACGAGTCATCCAAGAATACCATTGTCTCAGTCCCACTGTTGGACGACATATCGGAGAATGGCCTAGTGGTCATGAAAGCTCCAAATACCACTCCTGCTAAAAATGACCAGTTGGAGAAGTAGTACCGGATCCCAGACTTGGCTCCTAGGTGCCTCAGGTCCCAGACTTTGTGGTCTTGGCCGCCGCTAGAAAGGTCTTCCAACCCCTCTTCTTCGGCCATGGTGCATCAAGCTTCTTACAAGGAGGTTAAGAAGCTAGATGCGGCTGGCAAGCGCATCATCTCCACCGCCAAAGCCCTTGCCATCCTGTCAGGGTACAAATGGGAGTTGTGATAGAAGTTGGGGACCCTCCTCGACTTGCTCCTTGATGGTAAGAAGGGCAAAGTCTTGGCCCTGTTCCAGGAAAGTGACGTGGCTTCTGACCATGCCATCACCATCGCTTTCAACATCGCAGACTCCAGCTTTCGCCAGATGAGGAATGACATGGCACTCCACCGCCAAGGTTGGTACAAGGCCACCAACTTCTGAAAAGATGTACAGACCATAGTTGTTGACATGCCGTTTGATGGCGACAATCTGTTTGGCAAGGCGGTTGAAACTCTTCAGGCCATAAAGACTGCCACTGAAACGGCACGTTCCCTGGGCACTCTTCAGCAAAGGAAGCCATCCTTTCACTTCTCCAAGGTGAGAGTCTCCAGATCCTTAAGAGTTTCACCGCCCTCGATCGTCAGCTCTCCCGCTCTAACACCCAGGAGACTTATAGGGGATGCTTGCAGGCTTATGGCAGTGGTACCCAGCATTTTCAGGACCCACACCCCAACTTCTGCACTCCAGTGGGAGGCCGACTATCAAACTTTGTCGATCAGTGGCAAAACATCTCCACAGTCAAATGGGTGCTGGATGTTCTTCAGCACGGGCACTCATCAGAATTTCAGGACAAGTGCCCACGCCTTCCTCCTGTGATGTGACAAGAACTGTACATGGCTCAGTTGCTGCAGAGGTTTCAAGCCATGCTGTGCAAAGGGGCAATAGTACCGGTCCCCCAGAACCACCGGGGCTCCGGAGTGTATTCAAGATACTATCTGGTAAGGAAGAAGACAGGAGGGTGGTGACCAATCCTAAACTTAAGACACCAAGTTCCTCAAATCCTAAAAGTTCTGGATGGTCACGTTACAACACATGCTCAACCAACTGGAGGAAGGGGATTTTCTGGCTACTCTCTACTTGGAGGACACGTACTTGCACATCCCCAATCACAAGCAACAAATGTTCCTGTGTTTTATCGTTCAATGGCGACAATTCCAGTTCAAGGCCCTTTCCTTTGGCCAGGGGGTGTTCACAACATGCTCGGCCCTGGTGGCAGCACACCTGCGCTGCAAAGGGATCAAAGTCTACCCTTACCTAGACGATGGTTAATCTGATCCCACTCCTACGCGCTGGCGACCCAGCACACCATGGAGATCATCTGACTTCTGACTTTGCTCAGATTCTCAATCAAGTATCCCAAGTCTTGCATCGAGCCATCGCAGAACGCACTGTTCCTGGGTGCCTGACTCAACACAGTCTCATGTCTGGTGACTCCCTCAGAAGAGAGGATGCACACCCACCCACCCACTTGTGTATTGGCGATCAGGTAATGGATGTTAATATTGTCTAACTCATTGCGTGTTATTTTATTGAGCTCGGAAGGATTAAAGACTACATTGACCATACTCTGATCAATTTCTTGAATGGTAAATATTTTATGGTGGACCCACTAACTTGTATTTTTAGGAAGTGTGTTGTAATTTTTGACTTGATAGCATAATGGCTTCACTGGTGGGAAGCAATGAGTGACTTTGTATTTGCCTTCAGGTGGCGAATTCGTGTTTAGCTCTCTGACAAGTTAGAGGCAATACCTGAATGAGACAATAGGATTTCAATGATTACTGAGACTGATAATCAAATGATCTAGAATCCACAGATTTGAATTTGGGGCGAGGGAATTCTTTTCCGAGGTCTGAATGGAAGGGTCAATATGGCTCTGGAAGAAAGAGGTACTTCTGACAGATATGTAGTTGCTTGAGAGTTCCTAGGCCTGTCTCTCAGAAGAACGCACAGCGACTTGAAACAGCAATAACCTTGTCTGAATAGTTGGAAGAGCAGAAGAGATAGTGAAGTTCCGACCGGTGCAATCTATAAATTACAGCACGATAGCACATCGAACATGTAATTTCCTGTCTGTGAAAATCACTCCTATCAAACATTAGATTATAGACTGTGCACGTAAATGTTCATGAGTAGGAGGATATTGTTTTCTAGTCTACATTCCTGCGGATGGGGAGCCTCCAGATGCCCACGCCTCCGCAAGGGCCTCTCCGCCTGATCAGGTTTTCATTCTACTCTTTGATATCTAAAGCTGCCAAGCTTTTCAATCTGGTGCCAGAGGAGAAGATAAGGGAAGGCTTCCTTTTTGAACGACGAGTCATCCAAGAATACCATTGTCTCAGTCCCACTGTTGGACGACATATCGGAGAATGGCCTAGTGGTCATGAAAGCTCCAAATACCACTCCTGCTAAAAATGACCAGTTGGAGAAGTAGTACCGGATCCCAGACTTGGCTCCTAGGTGCCTCAGGTCCCAGACTTTGTGGTCTTGGCCGCCGCTAGAAAGGTCTTCCAACCCCTCTTCTTCGGCCATGGTGCATCAAGCTTCTTACAAGGAGGTTAAGAAGCTAGATGCGGCTGGCAAGCGCATCATCTCCACCGCCAAAGCCCTTGCCATCCTGTCAGGGTACAAATGGGAGTTGTGATAGAAGTTGGGGACCCTCCTCGACTTGCTCCTTGATGGTAAGAAGGGCAAAGTCTTGGCCCTGTTCCAGGAAAGTGACGTGGCTTCTGACCATGCCATCACCATCGCTTTCAACATCGCAGACTCCAGCTTTCGCCAGATGAGGAATGACATGGCACTCCACCGCCAAGGTTGGTACAAGGCCACCAACTTCTGAAAAGATGTACAGACCATAGTTGTTGACATGCCGTTTGATGGCGACAATCTGTTTGGCAAGGCGGTTGAAACTCTTCAGGCCATAAAGACTGCCACTGAAACGGCACGTTCCCTGGGCACTCTTCAGCAAAGGAAGCCATCCTTTCACTTCTCCAAGGTGAGAGTCTCCAGATCCTTAAGAGTTTCACCGCCCTCGATCGTCAGCTCTCCCGCTCTAACACCCAGGAGACTTATAGGGGATGCTTGCAGGCTTATGGCAGTGGTACCCAGCATTTTCAGGACCCACACCCCAACTTCTGCACTCCAGTGGGAGGCCGACTATCAAACTTTGTCGATCAGTGGCAAAACATCTCCACAGTCAAATGGGTGCTGGATGTTCTTCAGCACGGGCACTCATCAGAATTTCAGGACAAGTGCCCACGCCTTCCTCCTGTGATGTGACAAGAACTGTACATGGCTCAGTTGCTGCAGAGGTTTCAAGCCATGCTGTGCAAAGGGGCAATAGTACCGGTCCCCCAGAACCACCGGGGCTCCGGAGTGTATTCAAGATACTATCTGGTAAGGAAGAAGACAGGAGGGTGGTGACCAATCCTAAACTTAAGACACCAAGTTCCTCAAATCCTAAAAGTTCTGGATGGTCACGTTACAACACATGCTCAACCAACTGGAGGAAGGGGATTTTCTGGCTACTCTCTACTTGGAGGACACGTACTTGCACATCCCCAATCACAAGCAACAAATGTTCCTGTGTTTTATCGTTCAATGGCGACAATTCCAGTTCAAGGCCCTTTCCTTTGGCCAGGGGGTGTTCACAACATGCTCGGCCCTGGTGGCAGCACACCTGCGCTGCAAAGGGATCAAAGTCTACCCTTACCTAGACGATGGTTAATCTGATCCCACTCCTACGCGCTGGCGACCCAGCACACCATGGAGATCATCTGACTTCTGACTTTGCTCAGATTCTCAATCAAGTATCCCAAGTCTTGCATCGAGCCATCGCAGAACGCACTGTTCCTGGGTGCCTGACTCAACACAGTCTCATGTCTGGTGACTCCCTCAGAAGAGAGGATGCAGGCCATCCTGGGAAAGGTCCCCTTCTGTAATAGCTTGGCAGGCTGAAAAACAATGGTGTATAGGGTTTCCCAGAGCTGTGCCAGTGGTTATGATTAATTCAAAACATTCCAGCCATCACATTTTTTATTTTGCTTAAGTCATCCTGGGAAAGGTTCAGTGGCTGTCGACTGCTTCCGTTGCAACAGCCCGGTCCATCAAGTCCCTGCTGGGGATATGTCTTCCTGCCTCCATCTAGTCCCCTTCTGCAGGCTACAGAAGAGACCCCCTACAAGAATTTCTGGATGCCAGATGGCCAAGTCACTGGCACATGGAACTACAAGAATACCCTCAATCAGGCTTTCCAGCAAGCACTGCAATGGTAGTCGGTTTGTCCACACCTCTCATAGGGCGCTCTCTTTCAAATCCCTCCGTATCGGGCTACAGTCCAGGATTCGACTGCCCTAGGAGGCACAGAGGGAGCTGTGCGCAGAGCACCATTTTGAAGTAACTTTTTCACTCATAGTTACTCTGTACTTTCCCTGACTTGCTAACTATATTTGTATGTTTGGAATAGAAGCTCAGCCTCCTAAAGACTGCAGCAACTTAATTCAAGTATACTTTATTGTTGTAGCATAACGGGAAGCAGGAAACCTAAGTCAAACCACGGGAAGTGAAATGCACATTAGCATTTTATTTTGAAAATCAGATTGAAGTTGTTGTAATTGAACAGACTGTGCAGGTTATCTTTGTTGTAGCCGCACTCAGTTATTGAATTTGTCTTCATACCTGCTGAGCATTCGGCATTTCTTGCCGCCGCGGGCATTTGAACACGCAACTCAGGAACTACAGTTCCCAGAGTGCTCTCACGGCAATATCAAGAAACGTCAGGCGCTTCAGTGCCGGCGCTTCTGCAACGAAGCCGGTCTACGCCGGTCTACGGCGTCCAACGGCTCACGGCTAGAGACGCTGCTGGATTCCAAATACAGGCTTCGTAGCTAAAAGCCAGGTATGGGTTACCCAAACCTTAACGATTTACTTTCCCGAACTACAATATTACAGCAGCAAGGACTGGTACAAAACTTCCCCAGACACAGACATGAGCCACTTGATCAAACTACAACACAGACCAGAAGCATAACATCTAAAGATGTCCCCAACACGAAAATAAGTCAAGAGGCAGGAGCGGACAATGTCCACCTTAAACGGCTCCAAGACCAAGCTTATGATATTCGGTACCACACAGGCCAGAAAAAAATTGAGCCCACCTTACTCTTCATTTTCTATCAAAAATACCCAAATTCCAACATCAGAAAAAGTGAACACTTTAGGAGTATATCTACAAGCTTCATTAGGCGCTGAAGCACACACAGACTCTCTCAAGAAAAACTGCCAGTACCACTAAATTCTCCTAAAAAAAAAATCAGACCATTGTTAGATCAAACAAACAGCACGATCATTGCTAGAGCCACTATACTGTCTAGATTCGATTACGGAAACTTCCTACTCTTAGGAGCCAACTAAATGTATAAAAAGATGCCAAACAATCCAAAACAATGCCATCAGAACGATCATAGGAAGAACTTGGAGAGAACATATCACCGGAGAAAGGAAGGCTCTCCATTGGCTGGCTATGAAGGAGAGAATCTCCTTCAAGTCTCTCACCATGGTTCACCGCTGCTTATATGGCAAAGCCCCGACTTTCCTCAAAAAACAATTCAAGTGGTACGAGCCACCCAGGCGGCTCAGATCCTCCAACACAGGTTTACTGCAAACCGCCAAAACGAAAAAGCAGCAGGGCCTAGGCAAAGCGTTCCCGACCTTAAGTATAGAAAAATGGAATGAACTTCCCACTTCACTGAAGCTTGAATCCAAATACACCCTCTTCAGGAAAAAATTGAAAACATTACCTTTCAAATGAATCCTGAAAGTAGATCAAACCGATTATGAAGTAACACTGGTCACTCCGTATCTTGTCTCGTCTTGATTTCCTGTTGTCCTGTCTTCTTGTAAGCGCTCTGATGCCCGCGGGCTTTAGCACTATATAACCAAATAAATAAATAAAAAATAAGTCGCAGCCGACGCCTGTATTGAGGGATGGCCAGCCCACACAGGACATTCTCACACCAGAGGCCTCTGGTTCCCAGAAGAAAAGGAGTTGTACATCCAACATCCTGGAACTGCAGGCAGTCTTGCCCTCTGGTCTTTACAGCCTCAGCCCCAGGAAAAGGTGGTGCGGATCTTCACGGACAACACCACCACCAATTAAATCGGGAAACCGGCGGCATGTGCACCCCTGTGCTCTCCCTGGAGGTACAATCTCTGTGATACTGGGCCAGTCTTCAACTCATGTTTCTACAATTTCACCTGGCATGTGTCCAGTACACCATCACACTCACTCAGCAGGGAGCTGCAGTCCTGCCTTGAATGGAAACTCAAACAAGCGCAAGTGTTGCATCTCTTCAGTGAGTGGGGTTATCTTTAGGTCGACCTCTTAGAGACGGCTGCCAACTCCAAGCGTCAGAAGTTTGCCAGCAGATATCCTCAGTCGAGGATCCTGGGGGGGATGCCTTTTCATTCCCTTGGGAGGGCCTCTTCCTGTACGCTTTCCCTCCCATTCCATTGTTGCTACGAGTGATCAACACACTTGGACATTGCCACTGCAAGATGATCCTCATTGCACCGGTGTGGCCCAGGCAGATCTGGTACTCTGACTTTCTCCATCTGTCGGTGGGCCCGGCCATCAAGCTGCCGCCACTTCCCACCTCCTAAACAGAGAAGGAGGGTCAATACTGCACCATGACCCAGTGTCTCTGAGCCTCATGGCCCTTCTCCTGCAACCTTAGAATTCGGACACTATTTGCTGCCTTTGAAATTCAAGAAGATCGTAGCTAAGACCAGGGCCCCCTCTATATTGTCTTGCTACAAGTACAATTGGAAGCACTTTATCGCGTGGTGCCAGCCACTGAAGATGTCACTGCTGGGCATGACTGCTCCGCAGCTGCTTCTATACCTGCTCTCGCTGGCCAAGGCTGACCTCACCCAGGCCTCCATCAAGGTCCACCTGGCCGCCATATCCAGATACACACGAACCCCAGGCAAACTCTCCCTGTGGTCACATAGGCTTGTTAAGGAGTTTCTCAAGGGCCTCTTCAAAACATTCTGTCTGGTGAAGGCTCTTGCGCTGGCGTGGGAGCTCAACGTGGTACTGTCTTAACTGATGGGGCCTCCATTTGAACCAGTGCATCGAGCCCTTTTGAAGTTTGTCGTGGAAGACTACCTTCCTGGTGGTGATGACCTCGGCCAGGGAAATACAGCTCTCTCCTGTAAGAATCCGTATTTGTCCTTGCACGCCGTTAAAGTAGATCTACAAACTCATCCTTACTTCATGCCAAAGGTTCAGTCAAACTTTCATCTCGACTAACCTTTGGTTCTGCCAGTGTTCTTTGCAAATCCTACTTTGCCTGCTGCAAGGGTGTTGCATTCGCTGGACGTTGCGTGTGCCATGAAGTTTTATGTTGCACGTACAAAGTGTTTTGAAAAGACTACTCAGCGTTTTGTCAATTTTGGACATGTGGGGCATAGGAAGGCTTCCATCTCCAGGTGGCTTTCCGGCTGTATCATGCATTGCCATCGTCTGGCCAACAAACCGCTTGCGTGCCAGCCGGGAGCCAATTCCACCAGAACCATCGCAGCTATGAAAACGTTTCTCTCTGGTGTTTCCCTGCTCGACATTATAATTATAATTGTTCTTTTATTGCGTGCTTAATACCAGAGATTAGTTTCTAAGTGCAGGATTGGGATTCGAAAATGTTGCGCTGCGTTGTCTTGCTTCCAAGGCAAACGCGTTGCCCTTAGTTATCCCCACTTATCGTCTGCAAGGCTGCTACGTGGAGATCTACCTACACCATCACAAGATTCTACTGCATCCACAGGGATTCCAGGGAGGAGGCCGAGGTTGGCCAAGCAGTGCTGCCCAACCTTTTTGAGGGCAGTCTGTTCTAGGGTAAGTGTACTGCTTCTCTGAGTCTTGCCACCTCCCGTGGTTGTGCATATGTAATGCTGTGTAATCCTATTCATGACCTTGTCAATCCATGCAAGATCCCATGTTGGAGAAGTTACTTACCTGCATGTGTCTTACATGGATTCACATGCAAACCCTCCCTCTGTCCAATCTTTGGTTCTTCTTGGTTCATACTGCCACTTAACGTGCGCTACCAAATCTAAAGATTGCCACCAGAAGTGGAGTTTGAGGAAGAGCGTCATTGGCTGGGGTAGTATGACCCAAAGTGACACTGATAGGCTATAGAGGAAACAAGTAGCTTTTAGCTTAAAGCTAAACTGCTTTAAATTTACTGAGGATTCTCAACCGGACAGGGAATATTCCTGAGCATGTGAATCCATGCAAGCCCCATGCTGGAGAACAAGAGGTAAGTAACTTGTTCCATATTCAACATGTGATAAAAAGGAATTGCTGGATGTAAAAGTAATGATTTTATTTTCAAAACACAGGCATTTAATAAGGTCCAATGCATTTCTTACTGCAAGTCCATATTCAGGGACCACTATCTGCCTGTCTATCCATCTAATGCTGTGTCCTCATTGCTGGAGTTTCCAGTATTACTCCCCATCAGTGTCTATATTGGTGCTGCTATATAGTGGCTGGCAGTTCTGAAGTAGAGTTCTAAGATGTGCGAGAAAATTACCTCAACAGCACAGTGGAATAATTGGCATGCAGTCCAAAATGCATGGGCCCAATTATATGCCTGTGTTTTGAAAATAAATTCATCATTACTCTTACATCCAGAGATAACGTTTTCACATGTTAAACGTTTGGTGAAAATCAGTCGCATGTATTTACACGAAAGGCTCTTCCAATTCTCCTGATAACCCAGTGAGGACACCGTTTGTATCACTTTTCTGGATCCCAGTGCAAAGGGAGCCTCTTGACTACAGGACCATAGAATATATTGGCTCCAACTAACTGGTGAACAATCAGCGTGGTGCCCACTTATTTCTGTTTACACTGATTATTAAATATGGAACAACTCTATAGCCAGTGAAACCATGAGTGAGGCTTTTTGAAGAGTGTTCCTTAAGAACTATACCACTGCTACATGCAAGCAATTTTGAAATATTTGGAGACTGACACATTTGACAGGTTTGGCACTATATGATCAAATTGTGTTTCCTGTGACCCCATGTTTAAATGGTGAAGCAGGGATTCAGACCCAGTCTGCAATTTCAGCTCTTGACAACGTTGTTTACAGTTTCTGTAGCACAGCTAGATGTAATCTTTTGGCGAATGTTTGACTTTAATGGTTTCAATAAAATGTGACCGTGTTTTGTAGACCTGACTTGGAAAGTACAGAAGCCACATGAAAAACCAACAAAGCACTATTTTTTAAATATACATATTTTGCAAACAAAGAATGATTGTTACTTTATTTTCTCCATCATAAATGGAAATCTACAAATAATTGTTGAAAAAACAAACTTTTTGTGTCGAATAATCATGACCCATTTCCAACATGAAGAGCGATTAGGCAATGGGCTAGACCATATAGTATATAAAAACAATAAAGTGTAGTCTGAGCATCTCGGGGAAAATCGGGCTATGCACTTTTAAAACACGAACATTTGTCCCAGAGAGAACATAATATCTATCATATAATGAGCATTATAAATCATACCATGAGAACTCCGTGTTAACAGCAGGATTCATTTTTTTAAAAATGACTAATTTTGAATTAACCTCTGTCCCTGGTGAATAAGAAAAAAAAGAATTCACTCTGCATTCTCATTCAGAGCCATCCATACGGTCTCAAATAATGTATGTACATGTAGTTAAAGTAAAAACAATGTAGTATCAAAAGATATGCTAACTTTCTGAGTGGAATGTGACGAATCCAGGGAATGTGTCCCCTCTGCCCAAGGGAGAGCCACCCCCTTTGACTTGGGAGGCAAGCTCAGTGTATCACCCCTAGTGGACAGGGAAAGCAGTGTCTCAAAGAGGTTGCCCCCCGCCCCCTTACAGAACAGGAGGTCTCCAGAAAGGGATATCCTCCCTATTCCCGAGATTACAATACTACCTTAGTTGGCTACGTGAGTTGAAATGTCTGCTAACTTGAAACTTTCTAAATGGATGATTGGATTGGTTTCTGACAGTCTGTGTGCCCGGGATGTGCTAGGATTCAGAGAGCCATGAGAATTCCGACCCCGCAACAGAGGGATAAAAAGCCAGTCACCATTAGAACCAGAAGAAAGACATGTGTAGGGCTGGAGGTGCACAGAGCCCTGACCCTAGGAGGTGTGGGAAGAGGAGAGTGTACGCCAATGGTAGACCTGGCCGAGGAACCCCGACAGCCCTGCCGGAGAAGAAACTGTCAATGCTTGGCCAAGAGCACCAATGCGGAGCCCAAGCCGCGTGATGGGCACTGCACAAAGCCCACAGGTGAGAGGCGTAGCTCCGCAAGAAGCTGAGAAACCGGAAGACGTTGAGGAACCGGCAAAGTCTGTGCAGAGGAGCAATGCAACAAAATGAATGGTGAGGAGCGGCTACGGGAAGCCAGTGGTACAAGGCAGCACACCTAGAACCCATACCCGAAGGCTAGGTGAGAGAAGCAAGACCTCAAGGCGGAATGAGAGCAGCTATAATCCGAGGTGAGGTGAGAAAAGCCAGAACACAAGGCAGGGTGTGAGAAACCATACTGCAGGGCAGGGTGAGAGCAGATATAATCCAACGTAAGGTGAGAGAAGCAAGAACCCAAGACGAGGCACGAGAAACCAGAACCGAAGACGGGGAACACAAAACCATAGCACAAGGTGGGGTGAGGGAACCAAAACCCAAGATGGCATGAAAGCCAAAAGCTGCCTCAGGGAGATGAAGGCAGATAACTTTCTTGGTAAAGAGCACCAAGCATACCCTAGTTGCAGGGGTAGGTTTGCAAGGGGACGGGGGGTGGAAGGACTCTGACTAGACAGTCCCCAGAAAAGAGAAACCGGCACTTTTGAGAACTTGTTGGAGCTGTCAAAAAAAAAAAAACTGGAAAGCCATGAGGTTTTAGACTGTGGGACAGGGACAAGGACCCCCATTCAGGAAGACTTAGCAGGGTGGGGGTCATAAACCAGCCACCATTCCATTGCAAGGGCCTAAGTGTATCTTTTGTTGGATGTTAGTTTTTTATTGATAGTAGACGACAGAGCTTAGGTTGGTACAGGTATCTTGAAAGAGGACTTTCATGGTTTTGTAAAGACATCCGGATGAGCACCCTTTTTGATGTTTTCTTTATAGGTTAGAATCTTAGGGACAGCTTAGGTTTTCTGTTAAAAAATAAATTAAAAGCTCACTTGCACCACAATCGATGTGTTTATGGGTTTATAACGTTGCGTTTATCAATTGCTTAATAATTGCATATTTCAAGATCTGATTATCGAAAAAGGCATATGATCGACACGTTTCAACAGTCCGGAATATTTCTTTACTATGCTGTCTTCTTCAGGCTCAAACAATTAGGTATGTTATCTAGAATGGTGTGTTGTATACCCCATAATGGTGTATATACAACCTCACATTTTTTAATGCCAGAATTTAGATAGTTGGTACAGAAACTAATATCAATTCTTCTGGGATGCTAGTGTAGTCCTGTACCAGATTAGTGGATGTCACCTCATGCCATAATGTACGTATAGCAGTCCAGGATTGATAAAAAAAAACACAAGCATCAAGGACAAGATTTCAAATATTTCCATTTTCTGACTTCTTGTAAGTGAGCATGCTTTACAGGGATGTTAATGTGTTCCTTTTTAAGGATTCCTTTTAATCAAATCTCTGCATCAATCATAAGGTTGCAGCCGTGACCAGTGTCCACACAGTGTTTCACGGCTGCTACCTTGGAGTTTATGCAACCCTCGTTTGGAGGAACTGAGTGACAAACCCGCACCATACTCATGCCATGTTAGTTTTCTGTAGCGCTTGCTGGTGCAGATATATTTTTTGTAGCACAGTAGGGGTTACTGTCACCAACGTTTAAATGTTAAAGTTCATCAATCTCGTATAGGTAGAAGGCAGAGTCTGCCTTGCAAGGATTTAGAACTGTGATGTGTATGACACAGATCTCCGCAATGTATCTCCTGAAGCTTCTTTGCACTAAAACTTATCAGTATGCAATTTAACTTCGGTTATTACACGTGATCGATATATATTGCCAAGAGAAAAGTGAAAATGCTAGACAAGCTGGGCTATTGTGAACTGAAAAAATGTATGTGCATTCCTCCAGCAAAGATTCCTGTTGATCACAGGCCTCCCTGCTGCTCCTCTCACAATTGTGTTCTCCTTCTCATTTTATACACCTGCAGCCCTCTAACAGGTTGCAGGTGTGCTTTTTCAATTAAACTTGCCTGACCATGATTAAGGGGACATGCCTGACCTTCACAAAACATTGCAGGCGTCCTCTTCGTCCCAGTACTAAAGTGGCGAAATGGCATAGTTTGCATTACTCTGTTGCCTCTTCTTCATCTCAGTACCAGTACTGCCAGACATCACATTAGGCAAAATGATCGGCGCTGACTTATATTAACCCATAAAGGTCGGGGAAATGTTAGGTTGGTTGTCAATAGAGAAAGGGGGATACCATGCCTTGCCTCTATTGTACCCCACTCCGAATCCCCAAGGACTTTCCAACCAAGTGATCCTTCCTCGCTTCTCCACCGCCACGGTCGGTATCCAAGAGTGATGGCCTTTCCCTTGCCATCTGAGAAGAGAATCCAGGGGGTTCAGGAGTGAGCATACACTTGGGTTTCTCACAATAAATAATACACAACAACAAGCTGTTGTAGAATGGCTGACAAAAAGAGGAACAAATAACTTGCTTGTTATTTCACAGGCCTCAACCTACCCCTGTTTCATCCTCGTATAAGCCATTTGGAATTGGGGGAACCTGCAGGGACCCTTTACATTTTTTTAAATCCATATTTCCTGAAATTATTTCTTCCCACAGCCATCACTCTTACCAATAGATGTGTAATTTAATATGTTCCAAATGTACCAATGAGCACATTCTCTTCTAGGGACTTGCTATGGAAATGGGCGCCTTGTTTGTGAATCACAGGGCTGCTTCAGGCGAATTGGTAAATGTGTGCATGGCATTCAATCACAATGTGCATACATTTTGCACGTGGCCATATGGGCAATCTGTGGCAGCCACACTTTGATCCCAGTTTCAAGCATCTTTGTGAATCTAGTAAAGCATTTCTAAATACAATCTAATTGGAAAGTGCTATAAAATATTGTCCTCTCCACATTCTGATTTTTTTTCTAATAATTGATTAAACGCATGGAAGCAATTCAGTTGCTGATTTATGCTATTTTAAAAGTTGTACCACTTTTTATTGCATTTAACTGTTTAGTCATTTCTTTACAAATGTCTAAAAGACATTTAATTTTAAAGTAAAAAAATTACCTTAGTGAGGATAGTTCCTCCTCAGGGGTGATAAAGATCACTAGCCCGACTTTACATTTTGAGCAACATGTTTCAGCTATTGTCTTTTCATAAGGTATTGAGCTAAATTATTCAGTCATTAAGCATGAATTTAAACTGTTCTATTAACAGTTGTATTTTTTAAGATTAATGTAATTCATCATATACCTATTTTTAACAGGCAAGAAGAGATGAAAGTGGTAAAGTGGATGGACAACTTGCAAAAAAAGATGCTCAGGTATGGTTCACAATGTTGGGGATATGTAACTGTTTTAATTGTATACTCACACATTGGGGTTCCGCTACTCTTGTTCCTATAGGTCCTGCTCCATTTTAAAAACATGTTCTAAATTTGTATAATCTCCATGATTATCCGGTTTTGAACCACTGTTGTCCTTGAAACTCCTGTTTACCTTTTTTCACTAGCAAGATGAATTTCTTGGGAGGTCTGTACAAAGCAACTAGATATCTGGTCAAACCTTTCTGTCAACATGGTTGCTAGGGTATCCATCATATTCATAATCTGTATATGCAAAGAGTGGTTGAAAAATTCTACATTACATGTTTGAACAAATCAAATCCAAGCTGATTTGGAGGACCAAAATGTTCGAGAACTGGCTTTGCCAGCCTCTGTGATGGAAGGAAGGCTTTATGAATAATCTGCAATCATGTTGATGTGTCCACAAGGACATCTAATCCGTGTAAAATACTTGACCTGGATTAACACAAAAGCCAAGACAACACAAAATATGCATGACAAAAAGACTTACTTTGGCTTGTGTACAAATTGGACCAAAATATCAAACTGGTAGGGACTGAGCTACTAAACCCAAGTTGTCAGGATTATCAGTGGTCTGTAAGAATTTCCTGAAAAGATTTCTTTTTTTGTATTGGTCATTTATTATGCACCTATACACACACACCTCTCAAGGCGCAACAAGGCAAGGGGCCAGTTAGATGGGGTGAATGATCCTCCTAGGCCTTGTACATTCAGATCGTGCAAGTGCAGGTTATTTATAACTTGCTTAATTCCACAATTGGTATCAACTGCGGATCCGGGGTTCGTCCCTGTGTTGCTCAGCGTGGTCTTGCTTCCAAGACCCACGCTTTGCTACAGAGCTATCCCCCCTATCAACAGTTACTACTTCTACGGCAGCCATAATCTATAAAACATGATAATGCAAATGCAACATCTGGGTGGCAGTTATTCTAACACAGTACAAATGCTTATTTTACCAACCTTCTTGAAATTATTTAAAATTGACTTCAACCATCGTTTCCTAATATGCTGATGTCTTTGGAAGATAAACTTAAAATGTATGCCTGATTCTATTGTTGATGGACAGAAGGTGCAGCATTTCTCTTTAGCAGCTAACCAGTCTGAAATCAATTCTGCTACTAGTAATATATGTATCCTAACTTTATATACAAAGATCTTTTCTGTACTTCGAAAATATCCCTTAAGTATGGTTAGGTAGAAATTGAATCTTTGGAAGTCAGCCAGTCTTTGTGACTCCCTTATTCTTGGAAAGCTTGTAGCTCACTGGTTGGCATCTAAATTTGAAGAGATTGTACCAACATGCTTCTAACGATGTATCTGGAAGCCAAGTACCTGTTTGGTATTGCCTGTGACACACTCACGTCAGCAGCAGACACATCTTCCTCCACGGTGGGAAATAGGGGAACATTTTTTCTACAATGCTGCTCAGATGTCTTCCTTTAATAATCTCCCATTTACGTTAAAATAAATTGCTTAGAGAACAACTCCGAAAATCCATGATGCACTCAGCAAAAGATCGGAACTTTTGCAACCCTGTCGGGCCTAGAGTATGCTTGTCTTCAAAGAATAAATACACTACAATGCATCCTAGCCACCATCTAGAGGCAGAGGAAAAAGCCCAGCCGGATCCTCTTAATGTAGATCCAATGACTCTAAAACAACCTCCTTAGAAATCCTGGCTATCATTGGTGGGATAAAAATGGAACAATGGGGGGCAGGCTTCAAAGGTTCTTCGCAGCCTGGCAGCAATCTGTTTAGAGTTCAATGGGTAGTAAACTTCATATGCAAGGGCTACGCCATCGAGTTTATAGAAAGCTGTGTTAGGAAAGATTTCTCTTACAGCACCTTTTCTTCCATTTGTATTGACCCCCACACCGTTTTATTTTATTTTTGACTACCTGGGGTACCCGGCATTGCCCTTGTCCTGATGAAGTGTTGTCTCAAGTGCCCTGGAGGATGTTGCTCTTGTCCTCTCATCGGCAAGTCGTGCTGCTGTTTGTTGTTGTGTTTCATAAGCTCTTGATGTTGATTTTTGCTTTGTATCAGAAGGGGCTTTTCCAAATGATGTTCGTTTTTTGTGTGGCAGATTTCAGTCACTTAATGGCTCCAGCACATTTGAGAAAATGTCCAAGAAAGATTGATTGTGCTTTCTTCTCGTGAATGAAATTAAGTAAACTGTAACCTTGCCATTTCCCATATTTAGATTGGCGTGATAAAACATTTTTATTAATTCCCTTACAAAATGCTTTCATAAACACTTTCTATACAGTAGCGATACATTTCAAAGGAATAACCAACACTTTGAACATTTTGCTTCAGACACTCTTCCAAATTTTGCCTCCTTCTAGTACCTACTGTAGTTAATCGGGGTGAGCATCAGTAAATGAGGGTGTCTATGGAGTGAATTTTGTGCATCCAAACATAGACTACAATCTTGCCCCAGACAAATGAGGAATCTATGCAAAACTTGGTTGCAGTAGGTTCAACGGTGTGGATTTGTATAGCCGGACAAACATACATATATACACACACACACACATACATGCATACATTCAGCTTTATAGATAAAGATTCTGACCTACTCTTTTTGCTTTGCAGTTAAGCCTTAAGCTTCACTAAATTTGCTTTTGCTCATTTGACGTGTGGAAACTGACATGGCCTTCAGGCTGCCAGTAGTGGGAAACATTGTTCCCCTTAGTCTTGTTACTACCTTTGGTAACTTGCTATCACTTCAGTAACCTTTTAATCATTGTACAATGCATTTTACAATGGGGTACACTTTTTTTTTGCCCTAGACTTAAACAACGAGGAATTTTGGTTACTTTAGGTGTGCTAAAGGGACAAGCCGGTGGCAGCAGTTACTTTTTGCTATTTCTGGGTGTATATCGTTTTAGCCTGAACACGTTTGGCTTCTAACTGTGGCTAGTGGTCAAACATGGCCATGCCATAAGGTTTTTGCCTTGTCCTTTGGCTCTCTTGTGTTTTACCCTTCTTCCTGGCCTGTGAAGCCAGGAAAATCCTTTTATGGACTTCCAGTGCCCGAGAAAGCAGAGGCTTTTGGTGGGCTACTAGAGGGCTATGTGTGTTTGCTGCCAGGAAGTGGGTTGGGACAGGACTGTCCGGTCGTAATCCACAAACTGGTTTCTGTGTGTCTCAGTAGTATGCATGAGTTTTGCCACTGGTCGTGATTGGAGCACTACTAGGGTAGGTGTGTCTGTGGGCAATTTGGATCATTGGCTAGTGGGAGTTTCAGCTCTTACCTGGTTTTTGGAATAAGAAGACGACCCCTGCACCCACTCTAGAGTGATCCTGGAAGAAACCAAAGGAGCCAAGAATCCTTTCCAGCCTTAAGACCCGCGAGGAGACCGGAGACCCATTGAAAGAAGACCTGGTGACCAATATCTGCTGCTATCCTGGTAGAGCCCTGTCCTGTGGAAGATCTCCAGCAGTGAAGGAGCTGCAACCATCGGAATGAATCGATGTCCTACGAAGAAGAGCCTTCGGAAGTGCCCCTGGGCTGCCCAGTGGCTGATCATTTCTGAGTTTGGGCTACCGTACTGCAGGGGGAGCTACAGCTCGTGCAACAAGACTTACCTCTTTGAAATGTCATGGTCCTAGCCTCAAGGGGACTCGAGATGGGTGGCAAAGTCGGACCGCAGCAAATTAATCCCTTTGGGTTGATGTGCATCAGTGACCATCGTCTGAAACTGCTGATCTGCATCCAGTCCTGTCCTGAGAGTGGCTCTGCATAGAGTTCTTCATTTTTCAACTGTAAGACCTTGCACCAGCATTAGTCACCGACCAGAGAAGTGATCGAACTTGCAGTCCCTGTCAATCAAGGGCTGATGGCGGGAAAAGCGACCTCGGACCCTCTTCAGCACCCTGCCAAGTCCGGTAGCCAGAGATGAAGGCATCCAGGGTGTGTCCAGCTGAGTGGGTCTGACTGGAAGGAAGGAAGGAAGGATAGTAAGCGAGACAGACTTTCGGGGGTCACAAAACTGTGAAGTGGCCTATTCAGAAGAGTTGAGGTGGATATTGAAATAATCTATGATAGAATTCTGAGGGCATTCCCCCATTTAAAACCCTTGGGAACACCTCCCAGGTAATCGAGGGAGGATCATGTCTCGTTATTTCTCCTGAGAGTTCACAAAACCCTGAGAAGAGGAAGATGACTCCGGGAGCAATTAGATTACCGATGGGACATACTAGTATGATACTTGGGCGAGGAAGAGGGCACTAGGAGCTATGAAGATTACCTCCTTTTACATTCAAGTACTGACCTGTAAAAGAGGGCCAAAGGTCAGGCTTGTCCCTATAATTTGCTTAATTGGGGTCAGGTAAACCATACCAGTGGAGCACACCTGAAAACACTGAAGGAATCTCAGGTGTATAAAAGGTGGAGGCAGGAGGAGAGGTAGGAGAGAAGGTCACAGCAGGGAAGCCATTTCAATCGGTGAGTATCCCTAGGCGAGCAGAGCACCGAGAGGCTGAAGGATTGCAGAAGGAAAGTCTGCTGTAATCTATTGGTGAGGGAGACTTGTCTCCAGGGAGTCAGTGAAAGAACCCGGAGGAAGCCATGGGAAGTTGGTTCATTTAATAAGGCTAAAGGCTGCTAGTTAACCTGGCTGGAAGAACCAGCCCATTGTGGTCTGAGGGGCAGGTGGTAAAACCCTGACCTCAGAAGGAGCCTATCACTGGGTAGCCAAGAAAACACAACCGGTGAGTATAAAGCAGACAGCAACCCGGTGTGCGTTTTCATGCGATTGAACACAGTCTCCAAGTACGTGCGAAAGGAAGAAAGACTTTGCTTATTGAAATTGAGATGTCAGTCTAACAATGAGGGGAAACTTAGTCGCCAAGTGATCACATGCATGAAAACTCAATTTGAAATTCCTTTGTGTGAAAGCTTGTGGTGAAGCTGAAGCAGTTGGGATGGGGGGGGGCTCAAGGTGGCTCAATGCTTTGAGGGGCAATGCTGGCTATGAAGCCAAAACATGGGAGAGGTGCAGGCCGGGGAGAAGGGGGAGCCAGCCCTGATACAAGATTTTAGGGGATTACCAATGTATGTGGGGCCATCGCCACAATGAAGGTGGTGAGGCAGTTTGCACGGTCGTGATTCTGGGGGACACTCGCAGTCCTACCAGTCCTGGACAGGGAGAGCCTCTGACCTTAGATGAGGCCCTTTGAGGGGGCAAACGATTGCATGCCGGTTCCGGGGTCCGCCTCTGTTACAGCGGTCGAGCCATTCTGGCATACGAGGAGCGGAACGCACGTTCATCTGTTTTCCTGACCACTCGGGCGGCCAGCCGGCTCCGGAGTATGCCTCTATTACAGAGGCTCAGCCAATCCGGCGTGCGTGGAGCAGAAAGCAGAATCCGCTTTTTGACCGTGCGGGCGGCTATGTTGGAAAGCCTTCGCTGGTCCAATTCAGATCAGTAAGCGCAAGGTAAAAACCAGATAAAAGATAAGTGCAAAGGACAAGAGAGCTGGACAATAAGCGCAACAACCATTGTGAAGGTCATATAATTGAATTCCAAGAAGGCAGGAAACATTTCAAAAACTATGGGAAAGTAAGTCTCACAAAGCTGGTTTCCTCATGCAGGCAAGGAGAGGAATCCCTTGTAGATGAACAGCTGATTGAAGATTTGAAGAGGCCTGGCATCCCTTACCGCGTCTGGCCCGGTGAAGCTCTGTTGGATTTCCTGATCTCCGAAGACACTGAGCGGTGTTTGAGCCTCTGGACTAGTGGGGCCAACTAGTCTCATCTTTTCGAGTATCTGCCAAACTGGGCCAGAAATGTTCCTGGACCACCTGGTGGACTGACCAGCTCTCTTGTGGGCTACTTTGCCAGAAGTGCGCTGATGTTCAGCGGTTGAACCCAGACCTTTGGTAGTCAGCTGCTTGTGGTACAAGTCGACTTCCATGCAAATTTCAGCATCCCAGCCTCCAGGGATCCTGTCCTAGAGGAGCTTCATCAACCACGACTGGAAGGGCAACTGCCATTGTCTATGTGGGGTGGGCGTTGCTGGAACTGACCTTCCCCTGTCCTGTGAAGTGTTCTGAAGAGGCCTGCATTGGTGAATCTGGAATTCATCAATCGCCAGGGGTTGCATCTTGCATCTGGACCTGACAGCAATAATCCTTGCACCTGCAGCTCCTGGGCACCTCTCACCGAAGCCAACAGTGGTTAATTCAACCTCCAGCAACAAGACCCCCCTTGCCCCAGTCGACCCATCAAGTCATCTGTGAAAATGAGGGAGGTAAGTAAACGCAAAGCATTTGTCTCTCCCTGTTCTCCATAGGATAACCCTGGGAACGACTCGCTTAGTATCCTAACATTCCATTCCTCTGCCTTTTGTTCGTCAAACCTGTGTACTACCCCCTGAAAGATGAGAACACTCACTCACCTAGCAACCTTGTTGAATATTTTATTTGAACTCAACAAAAGTACACTTACCTACATAGACTACATTCTGGGGAGAAGCTTTGTGACTCCTGTGACATTTCGGCACAAGGCCCATTCTACTTTGGGATTGGGATGCTGAAGTTAGGGACATTCACTGGTGAATTGGTTCCATCTTTACAGCATTAATATACATACCTCTTATATTGATTTAGTCATTTGAATTCATTTGAGGAACCTATGGTGAATGTATATATGTTTATTATTGAGTATTGTGTGATATCACCTGCTAGGTTCATTTTTTAGTGAGTGTAAAGGCCTAGAATACATATTTGTGCTTTTATACATTACCTTCTGAATTGAATTGTGTGAGCCACTGTGTGGACTCATTGTGGACCCCATACACCACTCAAACACTCCTGAGAATAACCTTGACTGCTCTCCACATTTACCTTGATTGAGTTTTGGATAAGCTCTCAAAGTTCCCTGTTCATTTTTTTTTCTCCAACTTTATATTATTTTTACACAAAATTATATCACATTAGAACATACATGTAAGAGTGAATTTGCAGATAAACCACAGAATCAGTTTTTACATGACACATTCCATATCAAAGTACCTTATTATATTTTTATAAGAAACCCACCCCCACATCTCATCTCAATTACATGACACAATAAAGACAGCACAATAGACAAGACAAACACCCTCCCACCACACACGCCGAATATTATCTATACACCTATAAAGCAAGTTGTACACTTTAATCAAACTGCTGAATGAACCCCACATCTCAGTATATTCATCCGCCCAATCATGCTTCAAAGCTTGTCTTTTCATACCATGAAAGTGTTTGCATATCCGATAACCAATTTTCATAGTGAGTTTTTTTTCTAGATTACCACACCTTCATTATATGTTACATAGCCATCAACAACGCTCTGCCAATCCAAACCAAAGAGTCACATATATCTCCACTCCTACTATTAACTGAAAGAAATACTACTGACTTAAAAGTTCGAGGGAATAAATTCTCTACCACCAAATCGACTCGATCCAGAACATCCTTCCAAAAATCTAACACTCTACTACTCTCCCAAAGCATGTGTTGAAAGGTTCCTCTCGAACAATTACACCCCAACACAAGTCCGTATCTGCCAATCCTCTCCTATTCATTCTCGCAGGCGTCCAATAAATATGTCCTAAAACGCGCTGATGAATGTATCTCGGGTTTAGATCAACTTTGGCTTTTACTGGTACTTTCCAGGCATCATTCTATGATTCCTCAGATAACTCTGTTCCCATTTCTGACTCCCATTCCATTCTTAGCTTGTCCCAAGAGTTCAACATACATTCCTGTAGAGGCATCAACTTAATAAAGGTCGAAACCGCCCTTGGTGGTGTAGTAAACAATACACAGATTTGAGGTCTACAATTTGGCTCATCCAACATCTGTAACCTTTCCCTTAGCAACTGCTCCAGAGATCTATATCTCCTAAACTCTCTATTGTTCAGATCACAACAACTAACCGGATCCTCAAATGGAACCCTCATTCCTTCCCTCCAAACATCTCCTATCTTTAAAATACCCTTGTTGGCCCAAACTCTCCAATTAAGCATTTTATTTTCAATTTGCAGACCCGGATTCAGCCAAATTGACGCTGAATCATAATAAAAAGATTGTCCACATCCTTCAATCCAAGAAACAAGAGCAGATTTTGAAACCACCATTGTTTCCAATTCTGTTCCAGAGTTCGGTATCCTTCCATAGGAATATAAACAATTCACAGAAAAAGGATATAATCTCTCGTGCTCCATCAAAAGCCATTAAGGATCCGAGTTCTTTCTTTTTCCAAAGTAATAGGATGATTTTTTTAATTGGAAACCCTTATAATAATTTTCCAAGTCTGTGTAACCAAAACCCCCATCTTCTACCCTACGTATCATAATAAATGGTGAAATCTTTGGCCTATTTCCCTTCCCCCATAAGAAATCCATAAAGAGCCTATCCTTGAGCGTCTTCTTGGTAAACCGGAGAGGGAGAGACTGAATGTAATATAAAACCTTAGGCAATATAAATTTTATTGCATTAACTTTAGCCCAAATGCCCATAGGCAACCTATCCCATCATTGTATATGCTTAATAAGCACTTATTTTAATTTTCCCACATTATATTCAACCATTCTTCTAATGTCACGCACCAAATAAATAACTAGATATTTCACCGAAACCTCAGCCCAATGACAATCCCAGTCCAACAAACTTCTATTTGGCGTGTTTATTCTAAGCGGAAAAAACAGTTTTCCCCCAATTTAACTTGTACCCAGATAATTCCCCTATTTCCTGCAACATATCCCTTAGCAATGGCCCCCCTATCTCCGGATTTGTCAAAACCGCTGTCAGATCATCAGCATAAACCAAAACTTTCACCTCGCCATCCCTTAACTTCCACCCACAAATATTCTGTTCCTGTCTAAGATATATCAACTATGGCTCAAGAACTAAATTAAATGAGAATGGCGAAAGTGGGCAACCCGGTCTAGTTCCTCTGTATAACCGAGCAGCCTGACACGAAATATCATTAACCCAGATTTTTGCTGAAATATTATACTGCAAAGCACCTATTGTATTCAAGAATTGTGGACCAAAGCCCATCCGAAGTAATGTAAAATTAAGAAACGACCAATTAACGCAATCAAATGCTTTTTCAGCATCAAAGAAAACGAGGAGTACTACTTCTACCTTCTCACGAGACAAACCTAATATATTTAATAACGTCCTAATGTCCTATCCATTTCTGTTGTCCAAAAACCCCACTTGTGAACAATCTATTAACTCGCCTATATATTTTTGTAACCTCATAGCCATAACCTTTGCAAAAATCTTTACATCTACATTTAGCAAAGAAATAGGACGATAATTAGCACATTTTGAAGAATCCTTCCCCTATTTAGGAATTAATGTAACAATCGCCTCCTGCATCGAGGTACATAATACCCCATCCAAGAGAAACCGATTAAATAAAGCACACAACTTGGGGACTAAAACTGAATGAAAGAACCTATAAAACTCCACAGGTGATCCATCTGAACCCAGAGACATACCCAAATTGAGTTGAAAAATAGCATCCCCTATTTCAATTTCTGAAATTTAAGTGCCGAGTGCCTCTCTACGTTCCTCCGACAAACGGGGAATTTCAATTTTAGCAAAAAACTGTAAATTGCCCATATCCAGAGCAATATGATAAGGTACACAAGTACTGAACCCTACTACTAAACTGTAACCCTAGAATCCTATGCCCAAATATTTACATTAAAAATATAACCTCTCCCATTCTATTTCCTAACTAAAATAAAAACAAAAAATAAGTATGTTTTAAACCCTATCCATACTCGCATCCTATACCACTCATTAGTCAATGTATTAGTCACAAATATACACTTCCCCTCCCATTCCATCCGTGCAACAATTCTATCCCATCTTAATTTCTCATACTATTGCATATGCTGGATTCAGGCTATAAATGGACCAAAGCCATTGAATGTTACACCTACTTAATGCATTAATGCATTCTATCGCCATTAAATATGTTTGACATCCTTACAACATAAGCCACCAAAACCACACTTACATTTTCACGCTTCAAAACTTGCCTTATACACAATCTAATGAAGTAAATAAATAACTGAATAACATCAGTTCCATTAGTCATCAGACCATGTATCAAACCTTTCCTGAGAATATACTCATTAATAACTCACCCACCACTATTGCAATTTAAACAACGCAGTAGGACACATCATCCACCTCCGCCCATGATCCATACCCGTCATGAATGCCATCATTGGTTACCCACAGTACAACCTGTATTTTAACTGTGAAATGAACCTTTAAATACCAAAAGTGTATCGGTAGGGATCTGAATCCCCAACCAATGCAAGAGCCACCACACAACAAGAATTCAAAGGCAACACCAATCCACCATAAACAATCCAATATAAGCATCATATATATAAACAAGCCAGAAACAATCGGACAGCAACTATGTAGAATGACATACCCAGATATGTGATCAGCAAAACTGCAAATGTGTCCAGATGACCCTGACAACTGTGCACCAATATAATAGACTTAGGTGGAAAAATGAAGCCTAGAGGAAGTCAGAATATCGCTAAAAACTCCAACTCTGTTTCTACTTGTGTGTTTCAAGGCGCATCTTTACAAATATCCTTTTGTCCAAACTGTTGCTCCTTTTTATCCGTGCAGGCGTTGCAATGAGTTAGGTGTTATCCCGTGCTTGCTGAGGGGCTGTGTGAAAACATTGCTTGACCAAGTCAGACATGTATCTGCCATTCGTATATTCCGGTGTTGTTTCTCAGACAATTCCTGCATATATTAGTTATTTCTGGCTTGCCTATACATGTTTGAAAGCGGGTCAAACCTGAAATGGCCCATGATGCTTTGAGTAAGGAAAAAATACACTAGTCACCACCATTCTATCACATTTCCTCACATTAATGTGTCAATTGATGAAGTTGGTACATTCTAAAACCCTTAATGAGCCTCACGTAACACCGCCAGTACAGCCTTGCAAATAGAATATATCTCGTAGTCCAAAGGCCATGCCTCCCTTAAAGACTCACCCCATTGATCCGGGCCCACTTCGTTGGCCTAGCTGCTTGCTTTCCTTTGAGAATTCATGGTATCCGTGAAAATGCAATCCATCTTCAATCAGTCTGCTCATGCTGCAAGCACCGGAACAGTCACCCAGTGTGAGCGCAGCTGCGCAAGAGCACACAATCCAATAGCTCCTATTCTCCTCTCATTCATGCGACTTTTTCCAATCGAGTCCGCACTCCGGCACAGCCGCGTCCCGTCGCCATCACCGAGCGCTCCATTTCCTTCATATAACGTCACATATCATGTGACCGACCCTTTACGCACCGGGTACCTTACTCAAATCAGCTCCGAAGCATTTTCTGAACAACCCAAGCATTCCAATGTCAGTTAAATTAGCGAACTCAGCTCAGAAAATAAAAAGTAAAGAATCAACACATTACAGCAAATTGCTCCTCATCATTTATCTCTTCTTCTTTAAAGATGCATTCTTCTGAGGTTCAGGGGCAATATCCATGGGTAAAGTCTCTAAATCAGTTAAAAAGGCCTCAGCATTTTTATGATCTTGAAAGGAGTGGGTTTGACCATCAACCACCACTCTTGGGATCGCCGGATAAACCATATAGTACTTGAATTTCCTATTCCTGGCCTTCTCCTTTGCAACATTAAATAACGTCCTCTTATCAAAATCATCCTTACTTAAATCCCCAAAGATCATGATCTTGTTGCCACCCCAAGAGAGATCACCCAGTTCACATGATTTCTTCAGGATTAGCTCTCTTGTGGGAAATCACAGGAATTTCACTACAAAATGTCTTGGCCTTTGACCCAAAGCTGTTTTTTGGCCCAAGGACCTATGAGCCTGTTCCATCTCTAGGGGGGTGTCTGGAATCAGTTTTAAAATTGAGTGTGATCGGAGCTTTTTCCAGGAAGATTATGGGGTTTCCATGGTCCACATTTTCAGGAAAACCGGCTATCCTGATGTTTCTCCTTCAAAAGTTTTCCTGCTCGGACAGTTAAGTGGCAGTTTTCCATTCTGTACCTCTAGATCTCTAATTCTATCATGTAGTTTCACTATCAGTTCATCGGTGGTAGTCAAATGATCTTCAATTGTAGAAACATTGTTAGTTCAGTAAGATCAGAGTGTTTTTCATCAGCTTTGATCATCCTTGCTTTAATCTCAGCAATATCCAAAGTTACTTTTGTAAGGAGGTCCAAAATCTTGTCATCTCTGGAATCATTGTCCTCTTCTCTTCCTTTTTGCCGCTTAGCTGGTTGGGAAGATTCAGTTGAATTTATCTTGGTCATATTGGCAGAGGATATAATTTCATTCAGGGCACATGAGCACAGCCTCTATGCTGCCATCTCCTGAGCTAGCAGTTCTAGAATCCTTCATTCCTTGTTCATTTTAACTAGAGTAGCCTTCTAAAATATATCCACCAAGCCAGATTGTTACGCTCACCTGATTGTGGTGCAGAAAGTGTGGCGATCTCTCAGGAGCATGGGGATATGTGCTCCGAACTAGAGATAAAGGTGCCCACTGATTGGAATATACAATACAGTGTATGCCTTTTTCCGCTGGCGGGAGTTTTAAATGACAAACCTTCTAACAGAACTTTAATGGGGAGCAAAGGAGCTGTATGGGAACAAGGGAAACACTGTAAATATATGAAGCCCCCAAAGTATACACACACACACACACAACATAAGATGACAGTTAAATGAACTCCTGGCTTACCCTCTTGTCCTGCACTCCAGCGTTGTACCTATTCTCAGGAAACAAACAGGAGTCAAGAAATGAAGGAGCAAAGCTCCAGCAGTAACAGAGAATCCTAACAGCTAACCCTAAATACCTAATGTACAATCAGATTTACTGGTAAACGATATGCATGATCCTGGTTCAACAGTATGAAACTGTTGCGAGAACGCCGCAGCATCTTTTTTGAGGCTTTTTGTACTTCCTAGCATGTCTTCACATCGCGCACACTACTCACAGACGTAGTAAGGCACGCTGCGCTCCTGCTCCGCGAATGGCATGGGGTAGAGCGTCGTCTTCTGCTGCTTGGCAACCGTATGCTCGCGCACATTGCACAGCCTTCTCCGTACTAGACGATAAGCGTCTGAGTAGTAACATGGAAATGTACGGAATTGTGTGCACAGGTGCCTGAGTGTTGCCGCCTCCCCCCGAATCAACCATACCTCCATTCGTCCAGGGACCCGGCTTATCCGGGTGCTTAACATGGAACCGAGAAACCAATCGTGGAGCATTCCCATCTTCCACAGATACCCAAATACTGTCCTTCTTGCCATACCCTTCCCAATATACCAGGTTCTGTGGTGCAAGTCTATAGAAGGGTGAATCTAAGATTGCTTCAATTTCGGATTCTTCTGGGTGCCTACAGCAGGTGGCCAATGACCTGGGTCCCTAGGATATATTAATGAGCGGGATTCTGGTTTTAACAAGGAGACATGAAAGACGGATGTATTTTATAGGAATCTGGTAGCTTAAGTTTCATGGCTACAGAGTTAATTGCACGATTAATCTTAAAGGGTCCTATGTATTTGGGTTTTAGTTTCTTACCACTATAGAAATTGTCAAAGCCTAGAAATCTCTGGAGTTCCTTTAAGGTTCCTGGAGCCGGACAGTCCATGATAGCTGAGCCCTTTTTAGGGTCCATTTCAATTGCTTGAGGTGTGAGAATGTGACCTAGATAAGCAATGCAGTTCTGGTGAAAAGAACACTTTGATAGTTTTGCATATAAACTATGCTTCCTTAAACGTCGAAGTACTTCCTTGACATTCCTCCCAGGATGATATAAGAATCTCTTCGGGGTGGATGATCGCATAATTGTCCAGGATGTCTCTGTAGATGCCATTCAGGAAGTACTGTAACAGCAGTGGCATTACATAAACTGAAAGGCGGCGTACTGGTAATGCCCATACCATGTCCTGAAGGTGGTTTACCATTCCTCTCTCGGGGCCATCCTAATCCTGTTGAATGCTCCTCATAGATCCAATTTGGTATAAAGGTTGCTAGCTTGGGCTTGATCTAGTAGGACATGGATAAGAGCTAAAGGATAGCTATTCCTCATGATGCTCGCATGGAGTTGCCGATAGATTTATCAAAAAGGGCTCCTGGATAAACCTCCTTCTGCCCAGGAGGGCTTCATCATGAACAGAAATACAGGTGAACGGGTCAAAGTGACGAGCATAACCCCTTACTGTTCGATCACCATTCGCACATAATAAACGAGTACCACACCTAAATGTTTTGTATACTGGTTTTCATATGTTGCAGTATCTACTTCAATATTGTTTTAGGTATAGCGCTGAACATCATGGGTTAAAGCGTGAGGCAATATAGATTTGCACAATACAACTGAAATTACTTGCACATATGTCTATACAGTCAACAAAATGCAAATTCCTACTGTCGATATATACCGACAGGGGTCGGAATCACTTAAACAAATGAAACAAATATACAGAATGTATTTCAGTACAATACAGTGAAAGAACAATGGTGACACTGTAGTTGGAAAAGAGATTTGTCTAAACCAGGGTGTTTCAGCCGTCTATGGGGGCTAAGTGTGCCACAAATTTCTTACTGCCTTCGTCAGGACGGAAAAAGACAGTCTTGTCAGGATGTTCAGAACGTGCTGTGGGGTATTAATTAGGCCACAGAAGTAACAATGGGAACGGCAATGTCCCATCGGTGAGGGTCGTAATGGACTCCTAGATTTGGATAAGGCTGACGATACAATCACTTCATGTGTAACTGTACTGGATCCAGGAAAAACCGTGGACTGTAAAGTGCCGTCCAATGCCTTATGGCTGAGAGGCAGTTGCAGATCCTTTATAAGGTCATGTGGGATAGAAGGAAATAGGTTTTGTGTGTCATTTGAAAAAAAGTAATGGGAGAACCCAAATGATAAGGGAGAGGGAGGATGTTTAGAGGCTGCAGGCCAGTGGACCTGGATTGAGCCTTGGCGGACTCACTGGTTGGCGGTGGAGGGGGTATAGTGGGATCAGACATCTCGAGGTTCCAAAAGATTTAGAAGCAATGCCCAGTGTGGTATGAAGCGATCCAGGTGTGAGCAGTGTTTTAGATTCCAAGGTTAAAGGTATGTTCATAAGATAGATGGGCGGTTGACCATGTTAAAGGCTTTTTACAAATTGAGAAGGATGAGACTGTAGGACAGCTTCATGTTGTGACCAGGGGCCAAAGCCGAGGATGTTTTATTTTATTTATTTTGCATTTGTAGAGTGCGCCGAACCCGTAGGTATCTGGGCGCTGGACAGACATATCATATTCAAATACACAATGGCGGCATAATACAAATTTTACATAATTTGCGATTTTTACAGTATGTACAAGATTTACAATATCTGACTGGGTGGTGCATCGAAGCAGTGTGATGAGTAGTTTAGATAGAATGAGTGGCTGAGACATTAATCCTGATTGAGTGTTAGGAGCCATGATTTTAGTTTTCTGCAGAAGGGTATGTGGAAGGGGTCGGATCTGATGGTTAGCAGGATGGCGTTCCATTCTTTTGCAGCTACTAGAGGGAAGCTGCGGCCCTCAGCCTTAGCTCTCTTGAATTCAGGCACGGTGAAGAGACGGGTAGTCGAGACGCATGTGGGTATGGTGGTTTGGGATGATGTAAGTATGTTGGATAGATATTTCGGTGCAGTATTAGCCAGAAGTGTAGGTAATCGACAGTTTAATACCCGATCCTGTCCTGGACCGGTAGCCAGCATGCTTTGCGTCTCGTTTTGGAGATGTGTGCTCTCTTCGGGATATTTCAGGCGGGTCGTAGGCTGTTGTTTTGTGTGACCTGAAGTTTTTTGATGTTGCTAGTCGAGGCTCCAGTGAGGAGAACGTTGCAGTAGTCCAGTTTGGACAGGATGAGGGCTCTGGCTAGGGTCATGCAACTGTCTGAAGAGCGATAAGGTCTGCATGCATTAATAAGCTTAGCTGTGTATGTTGCAG
Organism: Ambystoma mexicanum; assembly: GCF_040938575.1. NCBI lineage: Eukaryota > Metazoa > Chordata > Amphibia > Caudata > Ambystomatidae > Ambystoma > Ambystoma mexicanum. Next base: position 1,501,422,696 of record NC_090935.1, read on the forward strand.
ATTAAATAGTAGCGTTGACTTGTCTGGTGAGCGATAGTGATGAGTCGAGGTACATTCCCAGGGTTTTTACCTCCTTCAAGACAGTGATGTTATTATCGTCTATAGTGAAGCTTTTGTATTTTGGGCCGAGTTTTTTTTTTTTTTTAGACATGTTTGGGTGCCAACCATTAGCAGCTCGGTTTTGTCATCGTTTAGACCTAGTTCATGTTGAGCCATCCAAGTTTGGATGATCTGATAGATGTTGAGTGAGGTAGAATCCTTTTTGTAGTTACTTGCGAGATGCAGTAGGATCTGCGTGTCATCCGCCTAGTTAGTATAAGACACTCCAAGTTAGTCTAAGCTATCGAGCAGAGGCTCAGTGAAGATATTGTATAATGTCGGTGATACGCACGATCCTTGGAGCACACTGCAGCAACTGGGGCAGGAGCGACATTTGCTGTTAGGAGACTCTCATTGTTCGTTCTGAGAGGAATGATTCCATGTTATGGCTTTCACAGAGAAATGGGCGGCACTAGATAAGTGGCAGCACAGGATTTCATTGTTCACTAAGTCAAAGGCCGCAGAGAGGTTGAGAAGTAGGATAGCTAGATTTCCATTGTCGATGATGGTGTTCATTTGATTTTTGAGGTTAAGGAGCGCTGTTTCTGTGCCATGTCTAGGTCAGAAACCTGATTGGCTTAGGCCCAGGAGGTTGTTTCAAGATGTATTTGAAGGTAGGCGGCCCGGTCGAGGATTTTCAGATGGTGATGGGGTGGTAGTTGGTTGGGATGTTGGGGTCAAGTGATGGTTTTGTTAAGAGTGGGAGGACCCAAGCGTCTTTTAGATTATTTGGAACGCTGCTTTGTACGAAGGAGTTGTTGATGAGGTAGGCGATAAATCGGGCAAGCTCCATGACACAATCTTTGATGAGCGGGGCGAGGCAGATGTCGCCTTGGCATCTGGAGGGTTTGAGGCTGGAGCTGATCTTGATAACCTCTGTAGTGGAGACAGGCCTGAATTCAAATGGTTGATTGTGTTTGCCGGTGTTGTGGGTGTCAATGGGGGTATCTGTGGCGAGTACTTTGTCTTTTTTTTATTAGCAATTTTGGTCTGGAGCATAGATATTTTCTCTAGTAATGATTTGGATGCCAGTGCACCAGGCTTCGTCTTTGTGGCAGGTTTCTGGTGGATTGACTGGGGATTTAAGTTCCTGCAAGATAGTAAATAGTTCTTTACTCCCTGATTTACCGTTGGCGATTTGCTTGTTGTACGTGAGGCTCTTCGCCTAAAGTACCGCTTGCTTGTATTTTTTTGCCGAGGCTAGGAAGAGTTCTCTGTTGGTTTTGGTAGGGGAGACTTTCCAAGTTGACTAGGCAGCTCGTTTGGTGGATCTTAGGTTTTTTAGGTTATGGTGTATACCAGGAGTTGAGGTGGGCTGTTTGTTTCGGTTTGCAGAGTGTCAGTGGTGCTATCTTGTTGAGGGCCTGTAGGAGGGTGGCATTTTATATAGCTCGAACATGGAGGCTGGATTAGCGGTTGAGTGGGTCTGATCTGTATTGGGAAGTAGCAAAGTGAGCAAGTTGGTGTGCTTAATATTGCGTGTGTTTCTCGCAAGTGAAGCTGGGGCAAGTTGAAGAGCGATTTTGATGTTTTGGCCGGACCAAGGGCAGGCGGAGTTGGTTGTGATACTGGCCGACCCATTCAAGTCGGCGAGCCAGTCTATGGTTTGACCTCGTCAATCACGATAAAGGGCAATGCGCTTTGTGAAGCCTAGAGAGGCAATTGTGTTGTATATGGCAGTGGCATTGTTGTCAGAGCGGTTGTGGAGGCCTAAGTTGAAATCACCTAGAATTATAATTCTGAAGGAGGTCTTCGTGTTATTAGATAGTGGGAGGGCTATGTCCTCTTCGAAGGATTTGAGTGGGCCTGGGGGGGGGGTGGGAGTTAATTCCTGTTTCAGTGATGTCATGGCTGCAGAACCTTCATTGGAGAGGGTTTCTGAGGTTGTTAGACTCCAGTTAACTAGTTATCTTTTTGAAGGCCACGTGCTGCAGGAGACTAGTGATGGTGGGTGGAAAGAGACTGGCTGGTTAATGGTCAGAGTTTAGATCTACAGAGGGCCTTTCAAGGACAGGTAGAGAGGACTGTGGACTCTTTAAAAAGCAGGTGGGGAATATTCTAAAGAGATGGAGAGGTTAAAGAGGGGAGCGAGATATGAACAGGATACTGATGCTAGCTCTTTCATATTTTTTTGGAGCAAAGGGGTCAGCTTCGCTGCATAATGGTTTGGCTTTCAGAAGGATGGGGCCAAATTGGCAAGGGTTGAGTCAGATAGGTGCAGGAGAGGAGCCAGACAGAGCAGTTGGTTAGGACATCATGGATCTTTGAGAAGTGTGGAGAGCAGAATCATTAGCTGAAAGGGATGCTCATGTAGTTACAGGGTGATTGGGAACTAATATGGCTTGGAGAGTAGACTTTGTCGGGGCAAGGGGGAATTTTCATCAATTTTGCATAAATGCAAACTAGGGGTCACAAACGCAACCGAAGACCAGGAGATATTTGGTTTCCAGGGGATACTAAATGCAATGCACATATAATCTGGGTCCTTTTAGAAGGACCTTGTTTCTTTATTAAAAAGGCTTGTTGTTTATCCATCGGCAGCAGTCTAGTATAACTAGTTTAGTTGTCTGCCTCAAAGTGCGTTTCTGACTGACTAGTGTGCATGCTTAAGATAACTAGGAAAACTTGCGTGCAGCCATGGGACAGATTTTGTAACCTTTTCAGTGGTGCCAAGAATGTAGCAACTGTATTCAGCGCAAGATTTGCTGCTTGTGCATGCAAAATGGAGGACAAAACTTGAAGCGGTCTGCTGTATGATCTAAAAAAACAGATTCTGTAGAACTCTCACATTGCAATAGTGGAACAACAATTTTTCTTGCCTACTGCAAAAGGAGAAAAATTAGAGTCTGCGCGCATGCTCCGTTACCTTGCCTTGATTCAAATGCTATGCAATAGGGTCCTAGCTAAACTTGGAGCAAGCCCATTAATGCTGGTAGGCAAAATGTCCACAATTGTGTCAAAACCTGCTTGAACATTTGCTTATGAGACACTGTGGGGCAGTGCAGCCATTCAGGATACATTCCCACATTCCAAGCAGCTCATTGCCTGCTCCTAGCTGTTCTCCTCCCATTTCTGCATCCTCCATCCAGTCTGTGACAACCGCCTCGCCAATCATGCGAGCTATCGCTCACTCCAGGTGCCACTTGATCTCATCACCACCAATACACCATCTCTATAGTCTGCACGTCCACCCACCATGGAAATGGGAGACTGGTTCCCCCTGTGGTGCCTGTCCCTGTTTCCTCGCAAAATGGCAGCCCTTGGAGCACTGGACATTGTGTTCTGGGGATAACGAGCATAAGGCTGTGTTTGGTAGGCTGTACAGCTGAGCTCAGACCTATTGTCTTGGGTGATGATCGCTGCGACTCAATGTGGTTTGCAAAACGTTGTATAGCCTAATTACACAAGCGACAAAACTTTATTAAGTGCATGTGTACACATTGTTGCACTGGTGCAAAAGCTAGATAATCTGGCCACTGTGTGCGCCCAATTTGGGCCTGTAGTTGTACTTCCTTTGCCCCTGCCTCCCAGCTCCCCCACGGAGTACCTTCTTGGTGCATTGTACTGCTTAATGCAGCCATTGTGTTGGAATGTTTCATTAATCAAATGCCTGCGCGGACACTGTTACGGTGGAGGACAAGTTCCTCTGGGAGCTTACATAGGAAGTGTGTGGGGGAGGCTTTTCCTGTTGATGCCAGGTCTTATTACTACGTGTTTGAGCCTGCCAGGCAGGCCCTAAATTAATCAAAATAAACCTAATGACATCTCACCGCCTTGTTCAACTATGCCCTGCAAGGTGGTTTAGGAGTATGTATGCCCTTTGTGCAAGGTGGTTGCAATTGCGGGATTTCAACTGTTCTCAAACTTGTGAAAATAATTCTCATGACTTTGTTGTGATACTTTTTGATTGTACAAATTACATTACGAGGTATCGGTAGTTTCCTTTTCAATCCCATTTTTACTTGGATCTAGGGACCAAACAAAAGTATATTGCCAGTTCTTCCCAATCTGTCACTTTGTCCAACGACATTAGGAGCGCCTATGCCTCTTTTTCTCCAAACTGGCGTAAGATATTTTCAGACTATTGCAAAATAACCAGTGGTGTACTGTGTAAAATGGGCACTAGGTGCACCCCTCCCATTATGCACAATCTATCACTTCCCCGTCATGCAAAGAACGCAATGTTAGGAAAATTCTGACTTGAGAGATGAATGGGGAAGGAGGTTGGGGTGTGAGATTTCGTCTGAGGTATGGCTGGATATGTGTGCGAATGTTAAACTCTGTGCAATTGATTTGGTGGAACGGTCGAGACAGATAAAGATCCTAAATAGAGTGTTTTGGAGTCCGGAGCGAATGTTTAAGAGGGGGCTATTGGATTCGGATGAATGCTGGTGTTGCGGGAATGGAAAGGGAAGTCTGGAACATCTGTTGTGGGAATGTGTGCGTGTACGGGGATTTTGGCAGGAGGTTTGTGGTGCCTGTTTGCGTGTTTTGGATTTGGATGTTGAATTGGATTTCATGACAATGATTTTGGGAGGTGGAGAATTGCTGGATGATCTCTCAATGTCACGGAAAAAGTTTTTACTCCGTGGAGCTTGTATGGGCAAAAAGCAGGTTCTCAGGGGCTGGAAGTCACGGAATGCGCCTTCTCTTGATGATTGGGTGGAGGGCATGTCTGCCCTTGCATCCATGGAAAGGGTGGTTTACAAGAGGCAAGGGAAGTTGAGGTTGTATGGAAAGGTGTGGGATGACTTTCTGAATATTTATTGATTTATTACAAGTTATGTATGTATAATATTCTGTTATTCAGTGTATTCTTGCTGAATATTTTTGTTTTGATTGTTTGATTGATTATTTATGTGTAAACGTTATAAATAAACAAATAAAAAAAAAAAAAAAAAAGAACGCAATGTTAGGAGTGATTTGTATGGCAGAGACTAATCAGACAGCCTGCAAGGGCAGAGGACCTACAATCCACCATTTGCTGCTCTGTAATGGCTGCATGCCTCCTGTATCTCTGTGCTTGTAGGCAGTATAGGGAGCAGAGGAGCACAGATCGTTAAAGGAGCAGGAGGCACCGCACCATCAAAATGTTTCTGAATGGCAACCCTGACATATTGGGCACTGACTGAAAGGCAGTGTTACAGGGCAATGACGTGGCTGCTTAAGATGTTTGAAGGGTGTGACACAGGGTGTCTAAGATGTGCCCATTCAGATGCCCTTTGTGAATTGGGCTGCTACCTTTTTGGGCGCAAGTGAGGCGATGCCTTAGCCTAGTGCTCCTTATTTTCCCTTTTTTCCCTCTCCCTTTTACCATACAACCTCAGTAGCTTGCCTCCTTGTTGGTCTTTCCCTCCTGGCACGCCGCCTTCTTCCTGATATCGCCTTCCTCCAAGCTCATGCTCTTCACTGTTCTCGTCCATAAAATCCAGTGTCCATACTTTCCTCACCCTGACGAAGGCAACAGACTCCTTTTTTTTTTTTTGTATTGTTTATTTTCTAGATTTTAGCACAACACTAGTACATGCTAATTTCACCACCGGTTACCTCTTTAGGAACCATACCATCAAGATCTTCCCCACCACCTCTCTATGCCCCCCCGCCCGAGCAGGCATAAGACCAGGCCATAGTTGAGGCACGAGTTGGACAGTCCCTCACTGTAGTTTCCATCCCATTCTTATTGCATCATGTTTGTATTCTTTGAAGACCTAATCCCATTCCTCTTTGGGGCGGCTAATCATCAGGAGAGGCCCTTTTCTTGCCCAGCTCAGTCAGTCCTTCGTGCTTTCACAGAAAGGCCCATTATTTACCCTCCTTTTTGTGTTTGACATCATGCAGGGAGACCATGATATTTTACATCAATATAAATATCGTTTTCCTTACCTACCCATTCCTTTTGAGATTGGAGCCATTCCCGCTTTCAACCAATCATTGAACAAGCCCTATCCACAAGCAAAAGGAAATGTGTCAAGTGCGGGAGAGATTGTCACGCCCCTTCTACCTCTGTCAGCCCAAAAAGGACCATCGGGGGGGTCCAGCCGTCCACCTCCCGAATCCAACCCAAAACCTTCTTCCAAAAGAATTGCACTTTAGCCAGTGGTCGAGGTGTACGAAAAGTAGTAGTGGAACTATGCTCCCTGGTGGCCTGCACCCACTCCCCACAAACCCGATTGCCACGACCCCTCCCACACACAATAAACCCCCCCAAACACTTGCACCTGCTGTTTAAGGGAACGTTTAGTGCACTGCGCTGAAAGTCAAGGTTTCAACTTGTTCCTACACTTTTTATTTTAAAAGGAAACCATTCTGGAACAGTTTCTTTTTAAAATAAAAGTATAGGAGCTGTAAAAGGTAATTTTAAAAAGTAGAGGAGCACCGCTCCCGACAGCTCCCGCTCACTTTGACCACTGACTTTAGCACATTTTTAACATAACTGAATCAGGTTTGATAACTGGTTCCTTCAGTTAATGGTTAACAGGATTGTGGGCTGTTTTTGTATGGTATCAGTTCTGCCACCTGACTACTATGAGGAACAATGTTATAGCCGGATGTAAGTTCAGGGATGTCATTCATCCAAGCATTGTCGACACCAGTTAATAATTCCTTCTCATAATTGTCTTTAATATGGTAGGAACATCCATCCACATAAACTCTGGGCATTCCCTGACATGTGGTCACATCATAATCCTTACAAGGAGAAGGTAGATGTGCCTCCATATTATTAGTTATTCTAAATTTCTCTTTAGCAAGGCAATTGTCTTTGACACAATTGTGTAGAATGGCTAATCCTGGTCATTGGACTCTTTTTATTTGACCATATCTGATCTCCATAGAGAAGCCTTGCATTGGCAGAATCCAGTAAGTGATCCTGTGCCAGTAGGATGGATTCTTGCCAAAGCAACACTAACAGCGGGGAACCACTGCCGAAAATACCTTTTGACAGCCTCACCAGAGCGAATTGCCACCTATGGAAAAGTTGTATTCCGTGCATCTTATACTGGCATGCAACAGATGTTTTCTGCGCTCACCTGCACATCGGCCCCCAAAATGCATCATCTAGCTCCCTGTTCAAATCTTGTTCCCATCTATTCCGGGGGGCTTCAGTGTTATCCCCCTTTGCCATGTCCAATGTCCAGTACAGGGCTGAAATCAGGCCCTTACTCCCCACATTCTATCAAAGACCATCTCCACCAGGGTCAGATCTCGCTGCACCTTGTCTTTCAATGTTTCTGCGGTCAAGATGCCCCTCAGTTAAAGGTATAAAAATACAGAGAGATCCTTCAAACCAAGTGGCGTGTTCCTGCAAGGAAAGCAATAGTTTAACCCATAGTTGGCCCGCTCTTTCAAGCCCCGACGCATACTGCTTCTGAAATCGCAGTGGCTGGGGTATCTTGTCCCTCACTTGTGGTGCCTATAAATGACTGAAACGGGACGACCATGTCATGACTCCCTTCATTGCCCCGCCCCTTGTCTCTAAATATCCATAGAACTGTCAGTGTACTGCAGTCCCTGACTCTCTGTGTGATCCAGTTATGTGAATGCACAGCCACTCACCATAACATATAGTTCTCCAAATCTACCCATTGCTTCTGGGGGTCCACCCGCAGATGTGGGATCACTACCCGCAGCTGCACCGCCTCAGAGTAACTATCCAGATCAGGGAGCCCCCCCCCACCCACACACACCCTCCCCTTGGACTGTATCAGCATTGGATACACTATCCGCCTCAACTTTCCCCGTCACAGGAATTGAAGCATTCACCCTTCTACACCATCTAACATTCACCCTGGTATTCTGAACTGCAACATCTGGAATACAAATAGAACCCTGGGGAGAATGTTAATCTTCATGGCGCAAAGTCTCCCAAACCACAAGATGGTTAATTTTGCCCCACTTTTCCATATTGTGATATAGGGACTCAAAGAGCGAGGGTAATTAGCCACCATGCGATCTGTAATCTTGATCACACAGTATTTTAGGGTCTCTGTTTGGAGGTCCAATCCCACTGATATAAGGGCGTCCTCATCCCTTTCCGAATATTCACCAAAGGGAAATGGAATCGATTATGAATCCCGAGTATTTCCCAAACACAATTATTTCAAATGCTCCCTGTACAGAAGTTAGAACTCATGGGTTTCTTAAGATGCAACACAAAATGATCTGCATACAGACCCATTTTAAACTGTCATGCACCCGTATGCCTTTTACTCTTGGGGAACGTCTGATTCTTTCTTCCATGAGATCTATTGTGAGCTTCATTAGGGACAGCTGGCAACCCTTCCTAGTTCCCCTGTGTAGGTCAAAACATCTAGATAGTTTCCCATTTACATACACCCTTGCCATGGCATCTCTATGGATAGCTTCTATGCAATTGAGAATTCCCTTCCCAAAGCCGGATTTCCAGAGGGCTGCGTACATGAACTTCCAGGCGACCCTATCAAATGCCTTCTCCGCGTCCAGTGCTTACCTCCCTCTCCTCTCACCCAATCCATAAGGTTCAGGGTCTTTTATAACATGTCTGCTCCTTGTCTACCAGATATAAATCCTAACTGGCCTGAGTGGACGAACCGCACCTTCTGCTGCCCTTCCCCACCTTCGGGATAACCAAAATCAACGCCTGCCCAAACGTGGTTGGGGCTCTACCCGTAGCTAGGATGGAATTAAACAACCTCCCCAAAAAGGGTTAAGCTTGGCAGAATACTTTTTTAAAATAAAATCCTACTGTAAAGCCATCCTCATGGGGGGGTTTTGCCGGGGGCAGCCTTGCATTTGCCCTCTGACCCTCTTTCTGTGTAATGGGAGCCTGCAGCTCCTGCACTTGCTTCCCACTCAATCTTGGGAGGCGTGTGTTGCTCAAATAACGATGTATACATCATCTGTCCTGTACAACTTCTGGCTTATTGAGCACTTCATAAAAGGCTGCAAAGCTCTTGTCTACCTCCCCCAGGTCTGAAATGAATCTGCCCCTCAGCCCTTCCAACTCTACTACCCATCGCTCCGCCCTCTGCAGCCTCAGCCGCGCTGCAAGCATTAAATAGGCCTTATCCCCCTTCTGATAATGTTTGTTTTAGGAGTTGTAACTTCCTAACCACTTCCCCTACTCCTAGATCCTTGAGCTCTTTCCTCTTAGCCTGAGTTTCTGCCATAATATGCCCCCCCCGTTCTCCCACTGCGTCAGACAGCCGTCCCTCTAAAAATGTTATTTCACTGCAAAACTTGTCCCCGATAAGCTGACTTTCCCTCTTTCTTATGGCTCCCACCCTAATCATCATCCCCCTCCACATTGCCTTGGCCACCTCTCATGCCACACATATGTCAACCTCACCTGTGTTGTTGTGTTCAAAGTACAGTTATTCCATTACACAACTCTGAGTCAAACATCACATCCTTCCAGAGGCATTTGTTATATGGCCACATTATGCTTCACGGTTCCAGCCCTCCTACGTCTAAATCCATGAGCATCATGTCATGGTCCGACCAGCCCATTGGTGTCACAACACTGGACAAGACTGGGGACGCGCAGATAGTCGATCCTGGTATATATTACGTGTGGCGGGGAGAAGGTATACCCACCTGTCATGGATTCTTCCACCTCCAGACATTCCTCAGCCCCTGCGCTTCCAACAACTCCCCCAATGTATTCCAGACCTGCAACCCCCCCCTATTTACCCCCTCTTCCCATTAGACATCATATCTAAATTTGGGTCTGCCCACATGTTCAAGTCCCGTCCCAGTATCACCGGACCTTGTGCTCTCCCAGAATTAGTTAGAGCTTGAGTGCAAACGGCTAGCTGTACCTGGTTGGGTGAACACAACATTGCGATTGTCATGCTGATTTCTCCCCCACACCCCCATCAATATAACCCAGCACTATCAAAACTCTCCCCTCCATGAACTTAATCAACCGTGGATCTATCGTCCTAAAATGCTTGTGGAACGATATTCCCGTCCCGCCCATCTTTACAGTCCCTGAGGCCCAGTATGTATTCCCGATGAGGACATTGGGGTTAGGTCTTTTCTCTCTGCCCAGTAGCTGTTTCCTGTAACATCAGTGTCCAACTTCCCAGGTAGGAAGGATGGCTCAGGGGCAACGCCTTTTTCTTGGAAGCAAGAGAATGCAGCACCATACAGGTTTGAATCCCGATCCCGCACTTAGAAACCACTCGCTGGTATTAAACGTGTTATAAATGAATAATTAAATAAACTTGAATCTCCTGAAATTGCACGTCACCAACACCCTTTTCATTGGGGAATTTAGTCCCTTCACGTTCAGGGTCCCTACCTTCATGTGGCCCCTTCACGTTTCTCCATCTCCCATTGTAAGTGCGTTCTGCTTCGCTGAACAGTGCGTGACTTGTGTCTGAGCTTAGAGATGGCCAAACTCAATACCTTTGCCCTCTCGCCCCCACCCTCCACCAGTTCCATCTACCCTGCGCCTCCCTAGCCCCCACCCCACTTTGAAAAACCCCAAGCGAAAGACGGGGCCACCTGGATTGTTGATCAACATCCATCTGCCCTCTTACACACAACTTTACTCAATACCTTGGACCAACAAGCCAACATTTCAACAAGCTGACATACATATATACATTCAGTTTGATATAGGGCATAATGCATATCAAACGCCTGCAAAGGAAAGGTTAGATCAGTATTATGCACTTATGGTCCACAGAGATGACCCTTAAATAAAATTGACCAGCCCCAACTTGTCTGTGGCCTTTTGCCCAATAGTTCAGGTAAAAGTTCCACAGAAGTTATGAAGCAGGACACATTTCAGGTAGGGTCTCTGGGGTCGAGTGAAGGGTTCTTTGGGTTAGGGTTCATGTAGACTAATGCTCATAAATAGCATTAACAGTCAGATGTCTTGCGCAAGCAAGCAATGGCAAAGCCAAAAGTGCTAATATTAAGCTTTATTATATGCCCATTGACTTATAACGGGGGTATAGGGGTAGGTTAGAAACTCGGTAACTTTCCCCCTCGTACTCTGATTCTTCCACAGACTTGGCAGAACAAAGAAAGATGGTTGTTGCTTTTCCCGCTGAAGTCCGTCCTCGAGTCATATGGGTTGAAGGTTTGAGTTGATCTCTGGTTGGTGTCTTTTACTGTTGCAAGAACTCTCGATTGAAGAATGCAGCAAAACTCGATGTAGCACACTTATCAGGTCTAGACTCGTGTCAGGGAAGCTATTTCGGACCGTGGTCACTGCAGCAGGGCGACGCAAAAGGACAGCAACCGGGGTTGGACTTTCCCTCCTATCTCAGGTCCCCTCGATGTTAGGACACCAAACATCAGCAGGAGGCAGACCTGTAGGGCCAGCTGAAGATCCCCCAAGTTTCAGGTCGAAACTCAGTACGGTGACGCCGGCAGCACGGTAGCCCAAAATCAAAGCTCGTCAGCCACAGGACAGTTCCAGGGCATTTCTGAAGGCTTCCTTTGACATGGCACCGAGTAGACGTCAGGAATGGATTGTCCCTCCACTCCAAGGGTCACAGCTCCTTCGCAGGACTACTAAAGATCACAAGCAAAACAGGGCTCCTCCAGGACAGCAGTAGAAGTTAGTTGCCAGGCCTCCTTCAGTCAGGTCTCCGGTTTCTTCGCGGGTCTCACAGCTGGAAAGGATATTTGGCTCCTTCAGGTTTCTCCAGGATTTCTGAAGAATGGGTGCAGGGGTCCTCCTCTAATCATAAAAGCCAGGTAAGAGCTGCTGCCCTCACTAGCCAATAGCAGGACTAGCGCCCTCTCCCCACCCCCCAGCAGTGGTCCAATCACGAGCACTGGCAGGAACATTCATGCATACCACTCAGACACACCAAAACCAGTTTGTGGATTGGAGTCCAACAGACCCAACCCACATCCTGCCAGCAAACACAAACAGCCCTCCAGTAGCCCGCCAAAAGCTCCTGCTTTCCCGTGTACTGGAAGTCCTTATAAGGATTATCCTGGCCTCTCAGGCCAGGAAGAAGGCTAAAGAACAAGATTGCAAAAGGACCGGCGTAAAATCTCATGGTACGCCCATGTTCGACCAGTATCCACAGTTGTAAGCGAAACGTGGTAAGCGCGGTAAGGCTAAAAATGAAAATTCCCAAAAAGTGGGAAAAAGTCACCGCTGTCACCAGCTTATCCTTTTGGCACACCTAGAGTTACCAAAAATCCTGAGTGTTAGTCTAAGGCAAAACAAAAATGCACCCCATAGTACTGCAGTGTAAGCCGCTGTGCACAATTATAAAAAGTTACCACCAGTGATCCAAAGTAACCAAAAGTAGTAACACGACTAAGGGAAACAAGGTTTCCCAGTACTGACAGCCTGAAGGACATATGAGTTTCCCCATAAAATATGAGCAAAGGCCAGTGTAGTAAAGCTTAAGGCTTCACTGCGAAAAGTACAGGTCCGATTCAAATATAAAAGCAAACATTTTGGGGGTTCCATAAAGATGGAAGGAAAGATGGAAGGAAATCTTTCCTAACATCCCTAACGCCTCTTGGCCCTCAAAGCCTGTATCCATTGTTCGCACGATCTTGAGTGGTCGGGGGTTCCTGGCCATCACTGCAAATGCGCCAATGTTCCTTCTGCCTTCTCCTTTGTGGTTACATGATAATCTTTGCCCCCCTTCTCAAATGTTAGCGAGAACGAGAACCCCCAGTGATCTCTGATCTCATGCTCTCTGAACCATTGGGTTAGGGCTCTGCAGTTTTTTGTCTTCTCGTCAATGTAAATGCTGACAAATCCTGGAATAACACCACCTTTGAGCCCTCGACACTGAGGTCTGGTTGCCTTCTGGTCCTATTGAGGATAACCACGTTATCCTTGTAGTGATGGCATTTGGCCAATATGGAGTGTGGTCCACCAGGGGGGCCTACCGCTCTATGAATCCTGTTCAAGCTGATATCCTTTCCCGCCATTTCACCCCCCAGCAAATAGTGCTTGTAGTATAGACTTAACCATTTGTTTCAGGCTCATGCTTTCCTCCATCTCCTTCCTTCACCTCTAGGATGCGAATGTTGCACCTTCTTTCACGGTTTTCTAAGTAGTCAACCTTTAGTGCAATGTAGTATTCCTTGATTTCAAGATCTTTAATCCGGGCGTCCATCTTCATTTCCAAAAGGTCGGAAGATAGTTGGTTGTGCTCGAGGGCTTCCACTTTCTCCTCCACTCTACCTCTCAGCACCTGCATGGATGCCTGAATGCCCTCCCCTTCATCAACTTTATTTCCATAAGTAAGGTGTTGATATCTGATTTGGTGGCTACTTCCTTGCCCACACTCTGTCCAGCCGGAGGTCTTTCCATTTCAACCTCCCCGTCCGCACTCTGGGGATTCCTTCTGAATCTGTTTAGCCCTGTTACTGTGCTCTCGGAGAGCATAGATACCTCAGGCCTTGCCCTCAGTCCATTCTAGTCCCAGTGGCTATTTTCAGCTGTGCTCCACACCACTTGCACCCATGGACTGTGGTCCAAGCCCTCTATTTTACAGGCCACACTCCACTCCTGTGGTCCGTGTCCCTCCCTGCGGCCTCACTTGATTTCACCTTTTGTGTGCCGGTGGTGCAGGCCGGGGCCTATCCACGCCACCCCTCTTGGGCTCCTGGATATGCTTTTCTCCTTGGTGGGTGGGAGCCCCGCTCAATAGCGAGCTGCCGTCTGCCCTCGGCAATGCTTCTACTACAGCTGTTTAAACTGATCAATTCATGATGCTCGATTCAGGGCTTAGCCTATCAACTGGAGCCCCTGTTTGTCGCCAGCCAGACTATCAGTTTGTTCCAGGGGTGGTACACCCTGCTCTGTCACCCCCGCTCGGGGCTGAACTCTCCGTGGGGAGGAAGCAACAGACCGCATGGTGGACCTGGTGCGCTTGGCCCCGCCGGTGATCCAGGCAATCCCCAGGTTAAACTATGAAAGCTCAACCCGGGCCTAGCCGGGTCCCATTCTGTACTCTGGCACCACAGTTGTCTGCTGGAGCAGGGCACTTTATGACCCCGTGGGCCAACCCGGTAGCAGAACTTCACCTCAGACACCCTTACTGGGCTGCACCAAGCATTCAGCTGCCTTTCCCCACAAGCTAGTGGTGGCAGGTTGGGCTTGTTGTCCTCAGATTCAGCTAATGATTGGGCCGATGGCGGGAGCGTGGCATTCATGCTCTCATCTTGCCTGCACCCACTAAACTGGGATGGGTATGAGTGTTCCAGTGATTTATTTTCTGCCCCCCTCACCCCCTCAGGTCTTCCATTTTCTCCATTACCTGCCCTGTTCAGGGATAACGTCACCAGCTATGCTATTTGGGTGGGATCCTCTCTTCAGTTTTTCAGATTGGCCTCTTGTGATTCTTCTGTTTTTCCTTCCTGTCACTGCACAAGCGGGGTCTCCAGTATCTCCTCTGCCGCGAAGTTCTTTGGATCTAGAAAAATGCTATTGGTGTAGTTCGTGGGACCGCTGGTCCACCACGGCTTGGTTGTGGTTCCGCCACCACTCGAGACTCTCAGGATGAGGACACCTTGCGCCCGCATTGGCTTTTGTTCTCTCTGATTTCCATCAATGCGCGTCTAACTCTGCATGTTACTTCCTCTCGATCACAGGATGTTGCGCGTCTAGTTTCATCTCTGTGAAAGCCGACCAGCAAGTTTGTAACTCACAGGCTTCCTCTTTCTCCAGTCTCCTCGCCTTTCTTTTTTTTTTTTGCACAGCCGTGTGACTTCCCCTGCTGTCTAATTTTCCTTTCTTTGTGTTTCTTGTGTCTTCTTTATTCCTCCACAGATCTTCCTCGTCTCAGTTAAAGTTGATTTGTCTTGTAAAGGAAGGAATATGTTTCCATTGTATGTTCCATTTGTATTTTCTTCATACATTTCTTTACTGGATGTATTTGAAGAGGTATGGTTGGAAGGTTTCTTAGGGAGTTTTCACATAGGAACGGGAGTTGTTGTCCCCAAAGTAGGAGTCTCCCCCGGTGAGTTCCCTCTTGCCAATTCCCCTAGGGAGGGTGTTGCATAGCAGGCTCACCTCCGTAGTGTTACGGGGGGGGGGGGAGGGCTCACCCTTGGGGAGATGGGATGCATTCCTGTGATTAATCGCACTGCAGTTAAGAGTTTAAGCAGGGGAATCTTTGAATCTTGAGGCCTCTTTTTTTTCCAGGGTCAAGCACGGCTGCTGAGCGGAAAGGGGATAGTTTTCCCTCTATTCTCTTCTGGCTATTCCAGTGGTGGTGACCTGTATATCTCCCTGTGGGTGTTATGTTAATATGAGGTGCAGGGAATAGGTGTTCCCTCCCTCTACATCCAATTTATGCAGTTCATGCATTATTCCAGTTTTTGCTATGAGAGAACAATGCATTATCGAAGATGTAGACCCAACTAGTTCTAGGTCTAAGGCGGTCTTGGGAGCTAGTTGAATGTATGTCTTGTGGTCTTTCCTGAGATGGTTTGCTTTCTGAGCTCCTACCAGGGTGCCCAACACTGCATACAACCTGACACCCTGAACGGTGCCTTCATTGCATCCAATGGGGGTGGATGTTCATGGGAGCTTGGAGAGGTTGGGAAGCAGCTTTTCTACCCTCTAATCCGATCAAAGGGAGGGCAGAGAACCCTCCCAGGTTTCGCCTGCATAGCATATCCCATCATCACAAGGGCAGTGCTGGCATATATTTGCAACAGAAATAATTAACTTGTGGTTCTTTTAAACTCTTGCATTTGTTGCTATTTTGTCCCAAATATTCAACTCTCTGGCTTCAGGCATTGTCACCCAATCTACGTCACTAAGCCACAGCATGGGCGCTTATGAAATTTCTCCAAGGTGCAACTGGAATAAGAAAAAACCTCTTGAGTGGGTTAAATTGAGAAATGAATCTGGTGATATTGGTTTTATTAAATTTATCAGTCATTTAATTTTTTTATGAGTGCAATATCTGTTATGTTTGTCAATCTGCAAAATGTTTACTACTTGATTGCGAATTTTAAAAAATCATTCTATTTTGTTTTGATTTCTTTTGGGTTGCCTGATGATACAAGTGGATTTGATCTTTTAATGTGTTTTATACAAATGATACGGTATATTTTTTTTCTGTATGTACTTTTATGGGAAAACATTTTTCCCGAAATAAAGTGATGATAATGAACATGGAAATACTGGCATATTTTGGATATAGACCGCATAAAGTGTCAAGACTGTCACATATATTGTGGACAGGCTAATATTGTGAACATGTGCTGGCGTATATTGTGGGAACAGGCATCACAATGTGTATTTTGGCATTGGAAGTATATATTGTGGGCACAGAGATCATGAAAGTGGGTTATAAAGTGGCAATGCTCGCTTTTATTGTGGGTTCAGGCATCGTGACGTGCATTGTAGCAATGCAAGCATGTGTTGTGGTCACATGGATAATGAAGCTTTTTGACAGTGGCAATTGTGGCTTATATTGTGGACACAAGCAAAATGAATTCACTTTCCAGTGGCAGAGTGGCATATATTGTGGGCACAGGTATCATGGCATTTGTATTAAAACTAACTTTAAGCAAATTCATGCATGCATTTCCTACAAGTATGCTTCATTTCTACCTCACTTGACATGTTAAGTCCTTGCCAGCCTGCTGTTTGCTTTGCTTTGGTAAAGGGGCAACACGTTTTCTTAAAACATTTTTTGTTTTTTACATCATTTTGAAGTGGGTCCCACTGCTCTATTGCAGTGATCTTCAGGTTTATCATGTATTTTCTCCATGGCTCGTCTTTCTGAAAGTCTCAGCATTATTAGAGTGGGCACCACATTAATTGCTTTAAATTATCTGTAATTATTCCACTGTATGCCAAAAAGCCTCATTTTCACCATTTCAGGTAAGTCATGCAAATCCCATTCTGTGTTTAGCTTCACCCTAGTAGTAAATACTACACATTATGTATACACTTGTAATAAGTGTTGCTGGATATCTTGGGGTAAAACAGCATTCCTCTTTTATTCACAATACTTCATTGATAGTGCTCGAGTGGCAGAATGAGTGACCTATGCATTTCAGACAAATTGTGCATCATCAGGACAAAACCCTTGTCTGCCAACGAGGCAATGATTCTGGCAGTAGAGCCCTGTCTTCGTGAAGGAATTGGTTTCCAGCAAAGATTCAACAGAAGAACAGCAGTATAGTGATATGTGTCCTCCTATATGGAAGCATCTAAGTGGCTATGGAAACGCATTGGCCACTCATTCTGCCACTCGAACACTAGCAATTAATTATTGCAAATAAAAGAAGAATCCTGTTTTACCTAAGAGATCCAGCAAAACGTATTACTATTGTATAGTATTTACTACTAGGGTGAAGCCAAATCTTGGAGGGGATCCCCTGGTTTTTTGTTTGCATATTTCTATAAGCCCATTGATTTTCACAACAGTAGTAATGCAATTATTATGGTACACTATACTACAATCTCATCCCATGTTGTTCTTTTTTGCGACAACGTGGCACATCTTTTCTATAGTGGTAATTTGAGATGATGAAATTATAAGGTTCTGCTAGTTACTATGTTTGTGGACCGATGGATAGCTGTGCCAAAGAGACGAGGGTTGTCTTCACCCTTACGAGGTTGCAAATTGAGAAACGCCAGTTGCGCGTAATGATTTGTTAATTGTGACACCTAAGTACTCTCGAACTATACAACACACTAAGTAGTAGAAGTCTTGGTAGCAGTAATAATTAATGCCTAATCACTTGAATGACCGGTCATTTGGTTCAGACTGCCACCAAACCCACCCAACGTATCACATTCACTCCGTATGATGCATAGTGATTTCGCTTTAAAGAAGAAAACATGATGGTAGTTGATATGCACTTGTACAATCAAAGCAAAGTTTGCAAATGAGGAGAGCTAGGAACTATTTAGCTCCTGCATGTAGCCTAGAAGAGCCCGGTTAGCGTTACAGCAACCAGGAGCTACATTTGGCTCCCCAACCTAGCTCGTGCTGAACAAACACACCTTTATGAATGTAACCATGTGTTTGGGAAATATATAAGTAAACATCAGCGCACATTTATTACAACATTTCAAACATATGGGGTCATAAATAATGGACAAAGTGACATGTTTGCATCTTATGTGGAAGTTAGATTTGCAGAATATGTACAAGCGCCTCGTTCTCCAGTGGTAGCTCCTAGTAACTGGTTAATGCTGGATACCTAGGAGCTGCTTTCAGCGCCTGCTTATCAAATCTTAATTTCGATCCCTGCAAAGGTACTCTGCTTGTGATGACTCCAGAAGAACAAACCACTCTTTTTTTAGATCTGTAGTTATTCAAATATCCATCATTCTATGTAACTATCAGTGTACCCATGATTCTCTGCCTTGCCTAAAGTCTGTGAATGTTGGTAGCTTTGGCTAACTCACCAATCATCCTTGTCCTTTAGTCTTCGTCACACAATTCATCACAAAGTGATATACCCTCTCTGACTCTTCACCAAAACATGCTCCCTCAACTTTTCTGGTCTCTTCAATGAGAGAAAATCTCAAATGGTCCTCCTTTGGTAGTATCTACCCACTTCTCTCTGAGTTATTGCTATCCTCCCTGACCCCCAATGGTATATTTTCTTGGCTTGAGTCCGATCTGGCCCTCCAGAACATTGCTTCTCTAAGTGGTTGAACTTTTCCCAGCATTCTGTCTCACGGATTAGTACGTAGATAAAATCTTGGTTCTATATTGTCCTCTTTCTCATCTTTTGTAAGCATAAATAACTTTCTTTTCACTCTCCTCCTCTTCCTCATATTGAGATGTCTTTCCCAACCTCCTTCCTCAATACAGCCTCCTTTGCCTTATAGGTCACCTTCATTTCTGCGACTGCCTCCTGCTCCTTATCTGTCACTGCGTCCTTTGTCATATTGGCTTGTTCTTATGGCCATTTACTCCTTGCTACCATGTTGGGCTGTTCATGATTTCACCATCTTTCTACCACCTGGAGTTCTTGTCTCTGCCGCATCCTTCTCCCCATCACCTTGCAAAATACCGTCATCACCACCACCTCCTCTCTACTACCCTGGGCTGTTTGTGCTTTAGCCCCTCGCCACCAAGTAGGTTCTCCAACTCTTCCACTACAACCTCTTAACCACCTCCTCCTTAGCTATTTCCACATCCATCACTCCTTATACTCTTACCATCGCCTTTCCGTCCGGTGTGACCATCTCATTCCCTTCTTATCTCTCCACCTCCTTCACTCTCTTGATGCCATTGGCTTCTCTCTCCTGCTGCTGCCTCGCTAGCTCTCCATCACCCCATCCAACTCCTTCTCCATTGCTCTCCAATATCCTGCTTACCCAAACCTAAGCTTCACCAAACCGAAGCCTCCTGCAATTCCTCAGTTTTATAGGGCTCTCCTTCCTCTCCTCATTTCTCTGGGTTGGACTTCAGGTGACAGTCTGCATCTGTGATTGCTAGCATCACCAAGTGCAGATGGGTCTATTTTGGGTAAGGGTGTGGGTATAAGACTTTAACTGGCCTGGCCACCATCTTGGAGGCCAGTAATTCCTCTGTATTCCTTACCTGTTTTGCTCAGGCTGCGCTGAGATTCTGCTTGCTCAACGTTTGAATTCAATATTGGAAAAACAGTGGGTACGCTTTTACATTCTTTGGTTTGGTGAATGATCCTTGAACTCGGGGAAACTGCAACATTGAGGGAAGCCCTGCCCGCTTGGAATGGACTGTGATCAAATACCAGCACAAGCCAAAAGGAATAAGTCATGGAGGATAGACTGGGACACTGCAACAGAGACCAGGGTCGATGAAACCCCACGCTCCTCCAATTATGGTGGCCAGAGCAAAGGGTAGAAACATTTTTCTGATGTTTGTTAATCTGCTTAGAATCACATGCTGTGCATAGGTCCGACATCCAGTGGTCACTGCGGAGTATTGCATTTTGTTTTTCGTAGTCGAAAAGGGGACGTCGACAAGGCGTGTCTGTAACACTATCCCTATAGTGACGTGCGTAGTACCCACAATCCCTCACGCGTCGAGGTCCCTCAGATTGTTTTTTTCCGCCCAGCTACTGGTCGCCTTTACGCGGAGCTCCTCGAGAGACATTGCAGATTTCATCTCCTCGACCTTTGGTCGTTTTTTCCTATATTAATATAGACATATCGATCCCCCCCTCGACGCTGTTGTGAAGCTGCCTCCGCCGAGCAAGATCTTCGACGGAGGGGACGAGCGGAGGAGATCCTTCGGCGTTGCCGAACACGTGGCCTGGCCTCACAGGCCAAATACAGTAGGGAGAGTGGGGGTCGTGGGACATCTCTAGTTCTTTTCTGAGAATGCCTTTCCTTTTCCCCTTCCTTTCCCTTGGGGTGGTTATCACGATTTATTGCCTCGGCTATGGAGAGGACACCCTTTAGGTTTTGCCCGCTTTGCAAGGGCAAGTTTACTTGGAAGGACAAGCATTCACGGTGTAACCGCTGCTTGCCCCTCGATCACAAAGAGGAAGGTTGCACGGCTTGTCGGCTTCTTAAGACGAAAACTCTAAAAGACCGTAGGGTTAAGAGGTGGGCGGCCTACGCTATGTCGAAGGCCGACGCTCCACCCACCGTCGCTACCTCCGACAGTGACGAGGAACGTGATACCACGACCTCCGCTACGGAAGTCGAAAACCCCCCTAGAGAGCGCACACGCGCTTCGTCGTCTGTCCCCGGCCCCGACGGGCTCGGCTCACGCCCTGCTTATGGGGATGAACACCCCGGCGACATGGACGCACACAAAACCACACATAAGCACACAACCCATGGCTCTTCTTCGTCGAAGGCGAAGAGAGCACCAGCGCCCAAGGAGATGCAGGTTTCACCGGCGGCCTCCTCGGACCGTTCGGGTTCGAAGCACCTCTCGCAACCGCAGCCGCGACCAGCGACTGGGCTTTCGGCAAATAAGGGCGCCGCCCCCAAATCATCGGCCGGCGCGCATCAGCAGAAAGCGCATGCCGCCGTAGAGCGATCGACACCCATAACGTCGAAACCACAGCCCTCCGCTGACAAACGAGTCGCTGAGAGCCTGG
Organism: Ambystoma mexicanum; assembly: GCF_040938575.1. Lineage (NCBI taxonomy): Eukaryota > Metazoa > Chordata > Amphibia > Caudata > Ambystomatidae > Ambystoma > Ambystoma mexicanum. The sequence goes on from NC_090935.1 coordinate 1,501,443,792, forward strand.
CAAGGATCGTGGTAGCCGACGCCCACAAGCGTACGCCGAAAGACTCGTCGAGCGCTACGCAAATGTCGAAAGACACGCCGAAAAGACAGGGACGATCTCCTTCAGTCGAAGGGATTCCCAACACACCTGAAGGCTTTTCGGAGGGCGACGGGACACTTTCCTCGACGTTGTGGGAGAGGTTGAGCCGTTTTCAGCTACAAGACACCAATTTTCCCCCGCTAGACCGCTCAGGAGTACCCCATGAAACCATGGAAAGGCTCCATCTCTGCATGGAAAGAATGGAGAGGTTTATGAATACCCAAAACCCTCCCACTCCCAAGAGAATAAGAGAAGGGCCTCAGGAGGACCCCAGGGGCAAAATTCCAAGACTAGTCAATCCCCACCAGGACACAGCCTCAGACTTCCATAGTGTGTATGACCTCACTGGGGAAGAACATTATTGTGAGGAAGAGGATGATTTTATGGACGAGGAAGAGGGACGGAACCAGGAGGAAGGTCTGGAAGACAGCCCAGACTTGGTAGGAGAAGGCTTCGGAGAAAATCCAGAAGAAGGACCTTCTCACCCCTGGCAATCCCCATCAATATATTCCGACACTGATGTCCTGAACCTAAATCCTCCTGACAATTCACCTATTAGAAACACGTCTCCCATTGACGATCAGCCCACATTTAATGCCCTGTTGCTCAGAGCAGCAGCACACTTCGAACTGGACACTGGGGAGCTCTCCCCTCAATTAGACTTTGTGGAAAGAGTAATTAAGGAAAAACCCCCGGTCAGTCAGACCATTCCCCTCCTCGCTTCGGTGAAGAGAAGAATCATCCCTTCGCTGTCCACACCCGCACTAATCAGAGGGGTCAATCCTAGAATTGAAAAACTTTTCACTCCTTCACCCTCAGACCCGCTGTACATCAGGGGACATTCCATTCCGGATTCCCTGGTAGTAACCAACACAAGGAAGAGGGCAGGGGTACCACTTTCCACCAGTGAGGCACCACCTGACAAGGAGGGCAAGCGGTTATATGCCCTTGCAAAAAGAGTTAGATCCTCGGCTGCCTTTTCGGCAAGAATTGCAAACAACAATTCTTTGCTCGCTAGCTATGCAGACGCGCAGTGGGCCAAACTGCGCAAAGACGCCGAAGAAGCGCCGGAACCATTACGTACACGCCTGCTTACAACTATTGGCGAAGGAACCCAGGTCAACCAGAGTATTGTAAAGAGCTCTCTGGATGCGGCAGAAACTGCGGGACGTTCCCTAGTTCAGGGAATAATCCTAAAACGCCACGTATGGCTGCGCAACTCAGGGTTCAAACCGGAGACACAGGCGTCTTTAATAAATAAACCTGTTGAAGACTCAAACCTCTTCGGGAAAGCGGTGGATGAGGCTCTGGAGATGGCTAAAAAAAGAGTTCGATACTATCAAAACTCTTGACCAAATCTCTAAGCCCTCTACCAGGCGCGGCTATGGCAACAAACGCTTTTTTCGTGCCAACGCCAACAACAACAAAACCAGCAGCAACAGTACCCTGCCACCATTTTCCAGAGCAATTGTGGCCAGTACAGCCAAAGAGGACAGCGCCGGGGCAAAGGAAGAGGACGGGGGTCCACCCCCAGAGGCTCCCAAGCCCCCAACAACACCAAGTGACGCGAAGATTTGCGTCCCCTCCCATGCAACACCGGTCGGGGCCGGATAACATCCTTTCTTCCAGCATGGGAGGGTATAACGTCAGACCGCTGGGTACTTTCCACCGTAGCCCACGGTTACTGCATCGAATTCAACAGTTCCCCAAAATACAAACCCCCGAGGGGACGACGCATGTCACCGGAACACCTTGCCATCCTTCTACAAGAAGTACAACAACTGCTGGAAAATGGAGCCATAGAGGTCGTGCCTCTATCTCAGGTAACGGAAGGTATTTATTCAGTGTACTTCCTTGTACCCAAAAAGGATCTAACCATGCGCCCTGTATTAGATCTGCGCCCAGCGAACAAGTTCATCAAACCCCAAAAGTTTCGTATGGTGACCTTACAGGAAGTGATCCCACTGCTATCACAGGGAGATTACATGACAACATTGGACATGAAAGATGCATACTTTCATATTTTAATGTTGCCAGCGCACAGAAAATACTTCCGGTTCATGATAGAGGGCAAACACTACCAGTTCAGAGTGCTACCCTTCGGCATAGCATCAGCACCGAGGGTATTCACGAAGGTGCTGGCAGTGGCAGCGGCCCACCTGCGCAGGTTGTCCATCCCAGTTTACCCTTACCTCGACGACTGGCTCATAACAGGGGATTCTTACGAAACATGATTCTCCAATACCCAAAAGACTGTAGACCTTTTGTTCCAGTTGGGCTTCTCCATCAACAAAAAGAAGTCCAGCCTAGACCCCAGCCAAATCAAACAATTCCTAGGGGCTCTAATTCAAACAAAGTACGGCCTCGTCTTCCCCTCCAAAGAGAGGGTCCAAAACATGCTGTTTCAGATCCATCAATATGTGACCGGTCGAGAGGTGACGGTACGCAAAGCAATGCGCTTGCTAGGCATGATGGCGTTGTGCATTTATTTGGTACCTCACGCGCGCCTGCGCATGCGCCCAATGCAAGAGTGGCACAACAGCCTGTGGTGTCAGGCCAGCGGACTATGGGACGATCTAGTGGTGGTCTCGCAGGCCCTAGTTCTCTCGCTACGGTGGTGGACAAAGGAAAACCTGGAAAAAGGGAAACCCTTTGCCACACCCGCGGCGGAAGCCACTCTAACCACAGACGCATCCCTCACAGGATGGGGGCTCACCTATCCCATCAGACTGCTCACGGAGAGTGGACTCCGAACGTAGCATCCAAACACATCAATCTTCTGGAGCTACTAGCGGTGTTCAAGGTGCTAAAAGCCTTCCAGGAACACCTACAAGGCAGGACAGTGATGGTCCTTACAGACAGCACCACAGCCATGTATTACATCAACAAGCAGGGGGGAACCCACTCTCCAGGACTGTCCAAACTGGCCCAAAACATATGGAAGTGGGCTCTCAAACAGAATATGTTCCTTCTGTCACAACATGTACCAGGGGAACTCAATCTGCTGGCAGACAAACTCAGCAGGGATTTCCCCCTGCCCGAAGAGTATGAATGGCGACTGCACGAAGACATCGTCTTCGACGTCTTCACGCAATGGGGATTCCCAGAAATAGACCTGTTCGCAACCCTGGAGAACTCACAATGCCAAAGTTACGCCTCCAGGTACCCCCAAAACCAATCCAAGGGGAACGGTCTGTCGATTCAATGGTCAGGGAAATTTGTTTACGCTTTTCCCCCGACTCCCCTTCTCAACAAGGTGGTGCACAAGATGCACCAGGAACAAGTAACCATGATACTGGTGGCCCCAATGTGGGCCCGACAGCCATGGTTCGCTCACTTGATGGAGATGTCTCTATCTCCCCCAGTGAAACTCCCCTGCCAGTACAACATGATGTCACAAGACAGGGGCAGGACTCTGCATCCATGCCCCCAGAACATGAACTTAGCAGCCTGGCTCCTGAAATCATAGAATTTGGACATCTACAGCTCCCGCAGAGATGCATGGACATCCTCAGGGAAGCCAGAAAACCTAACACTCGCCACTGCTATTCTAGCAAATGGAAGAGATTTGTCATCTGGTGCAGAGGAAAGAGCATCAACCCAATTGACTGCTCTCCCACACATATTGTTCTATACCTGACCCATTTATTGGATTCAGGTCTAGTGTTCAATTCCATTAAAGTCCACCTAGCGGCACTTTCTGCATACACCACTTCCCAACTCAAAGTGTCGTGGTGGAAGATCCCTGTTATAAAAGCCTTCATGGAGGGAGTAAAGAGAATACACCCCCCGATAGCTGACCCAGCTCCCGGATGGGACCTTAACGTGGTACTTACCAGACTCATGGGCTCACCATTTGAACCCATGCACAAAGCATCTCTTAAAGACCTCACTCTTAAGACTGCTTTTCTAATAGCTATCACCTCCATCAGGAGAGTAAGTGAACTACAGGCTCTTTCTGTTCTAGACCCCTTTGTTACAGTTCAGAGATAAAGTGGTTCTACGCACTCACCCAAGGTTTGCTCCGAAATTCATCTCAAAATTCCATGTAAACCAGTCTATAGAACTACCAGTGTTCTTTCAAAATCCTTCCAACTTGGGAGAAAGGACTCTGCACACACTAGATGTCCGCAGAGCGGTCATGTTCTACATGGAAAGAACCAGACCACTGAGGAAGACTAATCAGTTCTTCATCTCGGTGGCAGCAGGAAGAGAAGGGGATGCAGTTTCAAAGTCCACTATTTCTAGATGGATTGTTCAATGCATCACTCTCTGCTATACTCTTGCTAAGAGAGAACTGCCCTTTAGGCCAAGAGCACATTCTACTCGAGGCACGGGGGCGTCCATAGCATTCATTGCAAATGTTCCCCTTGAGTCCATCTGCAAAGCGGTTACCTGGAGTTCTGTGCACACCTTTACAAAACACTACTGTTTAGATGCACACTCTAGATCTGACTCCCAGGTGGGACTGGCAGTATTAAGACATCTTTTCTCTACTGTTCCTTCTCATAACCCACCGCCAACTCCGGGTACTGCTCGCTAGTCTACGCACAGCATGTGATTCTAAGCAGATTAACAAACATCAGAAGACAATGCATTACTTACCGTAAAAGCATTTCTGATGGTTGTATCTGCTTAGATTCACATGCGCCCACCCTTCCTCCCCGCTCGGATGGAAGGAACATAGACATCCTTTTTCTATATTTCTCTCTTTTCTGTACTCACTCACGTCTAGAAGGCTCCCTCAGGGCAGAAAAATACAAACAGAGGGACCTCGACGCGTGAGGGATTGTGGGTACTACGCACGTCACTATAGGGATAGTGTTAGACACGCCTTGTCGACGTCCCCTTTTCGACTACGAAAAACAAAATGCAATACTCTGCAGTGACCACTGGATGTCGGACCTATGCACAGCATGTGAATCTAAGCAGATACAACCATCAGAAATGCTTTTACGGTAAGTAATGCATTGCCATATTAGCCAAAACTGTGAAAGGGTAGGCCCTGCCCCACCCCACTGAGACCCCCTCCCCCCACAGCCCAATTAAATCTTAGGTCATGCTGTGCACGGAGATGTCACCCAAAGAGGTTCTTGGTGGACTGGCATATTGTCAAGTATGAAAGTTATTGTTTAACAAGTTGTAATGGTATTTTTCTTTTTGACAGACGCACACAAATAAGACTAGGTGAGCAACAGGAGTAGGATACAGTTTATGCACCACAATCCGTAATCACACAGACAACACTGGGGATTAAGGGCAGTGACAGATATCAATCCTATCTCTTAACATACATGGATTGAACTCGCCCATCAAACAGAAAAGTAAAATCACCCATTGGAAAAATCAGCAGGCAAATAAAATCTGCATCCTGAGGGACCCCTAGGGGAGATGCTTGATTCTGAGGCGATTATCTCTTTGGTCATCAGGTTACACTGATATTCATATACGCCCCAAACTGATAATCGGGACACATCTTCAAGGCTAATAACCCTGCTAATGCAACCGCTTGCAGCTGGGTTGGTGGTGGTGGGGGCCAGGGGAGGGTTCAATGCCATGCCAGATCCGGGGGTAAATAAAATGCTGCTCCTTACAGTGTTGGACAAGAGAAACACTAGGGCCTTAATGAACATGAACAGAGAATTACAGGGGGTTGATATTTGGCGGATCCAACACATTATGGGGGACAGGGGGTGTGAATGACACATCTATTTGTATGTCCACAGAGGACACATCCGTATAGATTGGATTCTAGTTTCCCTGGCCCTGGTGCCCGCTATCCCCAAAACGGATTTAGGTCCTAAAGTCCTCTCCGATCATCCCCCAGCGATTATGCAACACATTCTGAACTCCTTAGGCATTACTATAGAAGATGTATATCAACGTCCTGCTTTTGCAAAAAAGCAGCTTTTCGAACAGGATTGGATGAGCACAATAGAAAGTATATCAACATATCATATGTACAAAGAGTATGGTGCTTTTCTCAAACAACGTACTCCCCGTTTTGACCATGTGGTCTTATTTCCATGCAACCATACCCAACAAGCTTACATTAGGTATAGATTGAATTTATACCATACTAGAGAGACAACTGCTAACTGGATCAAAAATGGTGAACCCAAGGTAACGAAATGTCGCTTCCCTTGTAAAGAGCCGATTGAGTCCATGAAACATCTCATTCTCGAATGTCCACATTTCAATCTAATGAGGACCAATCGGCTCTCGAAATTTGTGAATATTGATTTTGAAGATTCCTTGCAATTTCTCTGGGTACGTATGATGCAAGGTACACACAAACCTTTGATATTTGAATTGGTAAGTTTGTGTAAACAGATTGAAAAAGAATTGCTTACATTTTAAGAATTAGAGGGTATAAAGTGTTCGACATGATATCCTCTATTTTGAACCTGTTCATAATATTTTTTTTTAAACTTCTTTTTATTATTCAGCGTGGCAGCAAAACACAGGCGAACAGCGTCAGGCAATTACAGTATGAACACAGAGTACATAATGTAGGTGCGCAAAGGTTACTACACATGATGGCACAAACAATGAACACAGTCACAGCAGGGAGAGGGCAACAGAAAACTATGATAGGGTGAGGACCCAAGCCGGTGGGGGGAAAGCCGGTGGGGGGGAGGCATCCGGTGTCGCGACAAGATCGGACATGTAAGAGCGGAACCTGAGCCAGATATTTCTAGGCCTGGAGTGGGTGGGTTGCATATGGGACCAGGCTTCCTCGGAGTCCGAGGCCCACGTGACCGCTCTCAGCCATTGGGCGTGTGTGGGAGGTGAGGGGCGAAGCCAGCAGAGCAGGATGGAGCGCACCGCGAGAAGCAGGCAGAGGCCAGCTAGTTTCTTGGAATCACGGGAGAGGCCTGGGAGGTCGTGAAAGAGGCATAACACCGGGGAAGGAACAATGGGATGGTCAATCACAGCGGATACTGTCGAGCAAACTGCTTCCCAAACTGTGAGAGGCGGGGGCAGGACCAAATCATGTGACTATAGTCGGCATCGTCCTGGCTGCATCTGGGGCAGCTGGCAGGGTGATCACTGGACATGCAATGTAGTCTGAACGGGGTGTAGTGAAACCTATGTAGTACTTTGAACTGAATTAGTTTAAACCGGGAGTTGAAGGACACTCGATGTGTGCGCTTGCATAGGTGTGCCCAGCACTCATCCAACATTTCAACACCAAGGTCTGCCTCCCAAGCACGCTTCAGTTTGGCAAAGTCAGGGACAGATCTGGATTGTAACATAGTATATAACCTGGAGATTTTACCCCTCGTGGGCCCGGGGGAGGAGAGCTCCTCAATGGCAGGGTCGTCTGGTGGCAACGTGGGGAAAGCTTGGTAATTACGCTTGAGGGTCCTACGGAGGGATGTATATTGGAGTCATACACTCTGGCCGCTCCTCAAGGGCAAGGGGAGATCGGGCCATTAAACAAATATACCCTGGTCAAACACGTCTCGTAGCAACTCGTAGCCCGCGTCCGCCCAACGACGAACCGTGCCTGGTGGAACCCGTGGGACCCCCGGGAGAAAATTCCAAAGAGGGAGGTTACCGTGGAAGGCGTAAGCAGTTCCGGTCAGCTTCCATCGCATTAGCGAAAATGTGGATGTGCAGGCGACCGGGCTCTGAGTCCAGTACCAAGGGAGCGGGTTTTAACACCAAGGAGCGGATGTCCCGGTCACAAACCGCAAGCCTCTCAAGTCGGACATGCGGGGGGGGGATCCGTTGTATTAAACCAATAAGAAGTATATTGGATTTGGGACACCAGCCAGTATTTAAGAAAGTCAGGGGCACCGAAGCCCCCGTTAGACATGGGAGTGGAAAGGGTATCGTTTTTTAGGCGGACCGCACCCGAGTGCCAAAGAAAGGAATTCACAGTGCGGGTCAAATCACGAAAGAAGCCCACCCCTGGCCACAAGGGTACGTTAGTGAACCTGTAAAGCAACTGGGGCAATACCACCATCTTCAACAATCCTATCCTGCCTGCCAGGGAAATCGGGAGTTTGTCCCAGACCCGGACCTTAGCCGTCAGGTGTGTGAGATACTTAGTTTTCCTGGAAGGTCAGTGCCCGCTGGCACTTTACCACTATCCCCAAGTAGGTAAATGTGGATTGAGCCCATGTGAAACCAAGGGTGTCAGGGGGAGGGAGAGTGCATTCCGTGAGTGGGAAAAGAGTGGATTTCGAGCAATTCACTTTACTGCCCGAAATTCGACCGAACTGAATGATGTCCTCCGGTATTGGGGGTAAGTTGATGGAGGGAGAGTGCACAAACAACAACGCGTCATCCGCATATAGGGACACTATGTCCGTCTGGCCCGCAGAGCGGAGGCCTCTATGAGCGTGGAATTGGCGGAGCATGTCGACGAAAGGCTCAATTGCTATAGCGAAGATCAAGGGAGAGAAGGGGCACCCCTGTCTCGTCCCCCTGGCGATCTCAAAGAGGGGGGAACAACGGTCGTCGGTGCGGACCCTGGCAACAGGAGTAGAATAAAGCAATCTGACCCAGGAGAGAAAGGAGGGGCCGAATTTGCAACCCTCGAGGACCCGCCACAGATACCTCCACGAAACTGAGTCAAACGCCTTTTGCATGTCAAGGGTGACAGCCACAGCGTGCGTCTCTGGACTGATTCTGTTAATGATGTTAAATAGACGCCTCAGGTTCAGGGAGGTAGAGCGACCTGGGATAAAACCCGCCTGGTCCGGATGGATGATGGATGGCAGGAAGGGAGCCAACCGGAGAGTCAGAGCCTTGGCGTATATTTTGACATTACAATTTATAAGTGAGAGCGGGCGATATGAACCGCATTGCGAAGGGGGTTTCCCAGATTTAAGTAGTACTGTGATTGTAGCCTCACGGAGTGAGGGGGGGGGGGAATACACCGGCCTCCACGGACTCCTCCCAAAGAGCCAGCAAGCGAGGGAGCAACTGTGACTTGAAATGTTTGTAAAATTCAACTGCGATACCATCGGAGCCAGGGGCACGTCCCGAGGATAAGGAGTCAATAGCGTCCGACAGCTCCTCCAGTGTGAGTGGGGAGTCAAGGGAACCCGCGGTCTCCGGAGACAGGGTTGACAGAGGAAGTGCATCGAGAAAGGAGTCAATCTCCGCCACCGACACCTCATCTGAGTTAGAGTATAGGGTTTCGTAGAATGTGAAAAATTCCCTGTTGACGTCTTGCGAAGAGACAGCCATGGAGCCGTCAGGCCTCTCAATACCGAGTATGTGTGGGGACCCCGTCTCGCGATGGATCAATCGAGCCAGAAATCGACCGGGGCGCTCACCCTCCCCATATCTCCTCGCCATGCCAGGACTATCCAAGAACCTTGGTTCACGATCCGCAAGGGAACAGAACCTGTCCAATTCCATCCCGATGTCAGCCAGGTTGCCCGGGGTAGAGTGAAGTGAGCATGTAGCTTCTAGGGTTGATAGTCTGGATTCACTAGTGGCAAGATCTCTCCAGATCGACTTAAGGACCCCATTCTCCTTGGACAATGCATTCCCTCTAATATAAACCATAAAGGACTCCCGTGTTAGTCTCGAAGAACTCCTCAATCGACAGCTCGAGCTCGGAGCAGAACTCCGGGTCCAGTAAGGAGAGGGGTTTCAATCTCCAGTTGCGAGTACGGCCGGGATCAGGACCCCAGCCGACGGTAACAGTGACTGGAGAGTGGTCAGACAGGGTTCTAGGAAGGATCATTAACTGTATTACATTCTTAACCAATTCGTTGGAGATCACCCATCTGTCAATGCGGGAATAGGAATCGTGGACAGAGGAGTAGAAAGAGTAGATGCGAGAATCCGGGTAGAAGAACCTCCATGCATCCACCATGGCCAGACGGGGTCAGACGGGGTAGGGATGACAGTGCAGCATAAGCTGCCCTAGAGAGGTGACAGGGTTTAGAGCCAGATCTATCGAGAGCTACATCAAAGATCGTGTTGAAGTCACCCCCCCAGAGGATAGGAACAAGGGGGAAGCCATCGAGGAGGGAGGTGACCTGCACATAAAAATCCGGGTCATCTAGGTTAGGGCCATAGATGTTCAGCAGAACCACTTCCTTGTGGTGAAGCATGGCATGGAGCAGTACATATCTGCCTTGGGGGTCAATTAACGAGGAAATGAGGGTGAACTGGAGACTCTTATGGATGAGGGTCATGACCCCGCGGCATTGAGTGGAGAAGTCAGTGAAAAACCTATGGGGGCCCCATGTCTTGGCGAAGCGCATGCGCTGTTCGGAGCGGGCATGAGTCTCTTGCAAAAAGAGAATCTTGGATCCATGGTGCTCGGCCTGCAACTGGAGCTGCCTCATCTTTTTATAATTACCCAACCCCCGTACGTTCCAGCTCATAAAAGTCAGGGCACTCTCAATCACAGATGTGGTGACGTTTGGAACAAAAAAAATGTCAATGACCAAAGGGTCAGATTCGCGGCCCTGCAGCAACAGTTCCTGAGTGCCACACCGCAGTCCGCCTTCGCTGCCAGCGCCAACTTTTTAATAACAAAACCCCAAACATGTCCCACTCCCACCCCCCCGCCCCCCCCAAACAGTGGGATGACAATCCCAACCCCCTTCAGCCAAAACCAAACCAAAGGCATCAACGCCTGGGGGCCTGCAGGCCTGACTGGCCGCATCGCTCCGGGCTGCTGCAGATCCAGTAGAACAAAAGATGCCCACAATAGGAGTCGTTGTAGCTTGGGCAAAGTACTTGTACATGGTGATCTGGTAGATCTATGTAAGTTGAACAGAACAAGCAGATTACGGGATAAAGGATCAGCGTGGCCCCGATGCGGGAAGGCGGCAGGGCCCGGCCACCCCCTGTCAGGGAACCTAGGGTAACTGCAGAACCGTGGTCAGAGGAGAGGGATCAGCCAGGAAAATGTTCGTCAATGAACTTGGAGGCCTCCTCTGGAATCGTAAAGAACACCTGGTTAGCATGTTCTATGTGGAGCTTGGCGGGAGAGAGCATAGCATATTTGATTGAGTGGTCTCGCAGCCTAAGTTTCACCGCTTGGAAAGTCTTGCGTTCCCGTTGGACGGCTGTTGAAAAGTCCGGGTAAAGGTGAATCCTTGCGCCGCCCTGTAGTAGCTCACCTTTGAGCCTTGCGGCCCTGAGGAGGGCGTCACGGTCACGATAGTTCAGCACACGAGCTATGATGGGCCGGGGTGGAGCGCCGGGCCTAGGTTTAGCCGCCAGAGCGCGGTGTGCCCGCTCAATTGCGAAGTGTGGGGAAAGCTTGGGCTCATCGAGGAGCGACAGCAGTGTGCACTGAACAAAATCTTCCATTGGCTCGTGGACTTCATCCTCAGGAACCCCGATGATGCGGAGATTGTTGCGCCTCGAGCAGGATTCCAAGTCCTCGTTTTTCTTTTCCACCTCGAGGACTCTGTTGGAGAGGGCGACAACCTCAGAACGCAGGGCACCCAGCGCATCCTCAGCAGAGCCGACCCGCGTCTCCACCTCCGACACCCGGCTATCGGTCCTTTCAATGTGGGCCTTAATAGAGGATATAGTTCCGTTCATGTCATCTAATTTTGAGTGAAGTGCCGTGAAGCCCTCCCGAATAAAGTCCATCATATTTTGAGATTCCGGGGCTGCGTCTGACGAGGCTACAGGGGCCTGCTCGGCAGCCTCCTCCGACGATCTCACTGCAGCCTTCGCGAACATGTTGATGGAGCTCTGTTTCCTCGTGCCCCCCTGGGTCATCCTGGCAGTATCGGAGGTCGAGGAAAAGGCAGGGGGGGCACGGACCTCGTAACACAGTGTACAAAATATGATTAGCAACAGGAAGCAACCAGAGGCCGTGGATCAATGAGTGTAAGATGTTGTGGCAGCCAGGGGAGATGTGAAAGCTTGATATTGGCGCAGGGCCCACTCCCCAGATCGTAAGGTCCGATGCTTGTGCAGAGTCAGTGCAGGTGTGGGGCAGCTGTTGGGCCCACCGACAGCCCGAGTAGTGAGGAGTTAATGAGGCTGTGGCCCCTTAGGTGCTGACGAGCAGGCGTCGCTGAAGTGGATGGCAAGGGGTGGTCAGCAGGAGGGGGACTGGTGGGCCGCCCGTGTAAGGCCAAACGTAACCAGGCGATGAATGTCACAACGGTAGGCACGGTCCTCCAGTTGAGCCCATGGGCGCGTTAGTGCAGACCAGAAGGTGCGCAGTGACAGCCCCCAGCGGTACTGGGATGCGGACAACGGCAGGGTAAGTTGCATTGGGGGACCTAAATTTGCATCGTGGTCCGGTGGGTCTTGGTGTTCAGGTCCCCCCAGACGGCATCAGGTGGGAGCAATGATGTCGTGCGGGTGAGCGGGAGCCAGGCAGGCGGGGAGGGCAGCCCCACACCGAGCCCGGCGGCAGCGCCGGCGCGCGCCGGATCGGCAGGGAGACCACCTCCGAGACAGAAGAGAGAGTGGGCCTCCGGTCCACGGCAGGGCGGCTGCAGGGATCCAGACACACCCTCCCCCCTCACGCCCTTTACCTCACTGCACTCCGATGCTGCTGTTCGTGTGGAGGAGCGGCGGCGGGGGGGGAAGCAGGAGCCGGGTCTGTCGATGGAGCGCCGCAGGACATGGCGCAGGGGCGCGGAACCAGACGCGCCGCCGGAACCGGGTGGCCGCCGGGCGAAGTGGAGGGGCCGGCGTCCCGAGGCGGGCCGTGAAATAAATGGGGAGCAGCCTGGCCTGCCGCGATGGTCCGGTGCGCCTCGCGGGGCTGGCGCCCCTCCCCCACGGCGGCCTCAGGTTTGCCGCCAGAGTCGCAGGGCGGGGAGAGCAGGAGGCCACAGCCGCAGTCAGGGGGAGGAGGCGTAGTCCTGTCCCCGGGGCGCGTAGAGGCTCCAAACTTCACACGCTCGAAGTAGGAAGGCTCCCGCAGGATCGTAGGTAGCCCTGCATGGTTATATGCAGCGTTGGGCGGTGGAGATAAGGATCGATTGCTCTGCCAATCCGGAGCGTAACGCTTAAGCGGCCATCTTGCAACAGCGCCCCCCCGAACCTGTTCATAATATGATGTCAATGTTTATATGTTGTAAATGTACATATTTTATTCTTTTCCTTGTACTCTGTTTTGTAAAGGTTCTACAATCTTTTTTGTAATTGAACCAAACACAAATAAAAAAAAAACAAATCCCCCAGCGATTATACACATCTCGCTTAACAGACTGGTCCCAGCCCCCAAACCGCCCTGGTAGCTGGATGAGGCATTAATGAGACCCTGTCCATAGGGGTAAAATTGCGCTCCTGATTAAAAATTACCTGGAGATGAATGTCACCCCAGATGTTGGCTGGAACACCATATGGGGCGCTCTGAAAGCAGTACTCAGGGGGTTGTGGGGGGGATGGGAAATTCATATCTAGAACCACAGCATACACCAAAGCCAAGAGTGTGATGTGCCTGCAGTTAGAAAGAGAGACACACCAAAGGGACCAAATCTACAAAGCCACGGATTCACACAAGGTCTTGTGGATAGTACACCCACAACTGGTGACCCATCTCTTGGAGTGAACTGCATAACACCTGACCTTAACGAAGGTAAAATATACCAAGGGCAACAAGGCAGGCAGACTCCTGGCCCACAAACTGAAAAATATAAAAACTAAGAATTATATACATAAATTACTAGACACCGGGTGGGTTCTTGGATATGGGGAGGAGGAACGTGTAATATAGTAGCCCAATATGATACGGATGAAGTGTGAGCCCCTAGACCAAATAACCCAAAAAGACTATTAGTCGCGCCAACATGCCCGGAAACATGGCAGAGGAGCGGAGCTCCCCGGGACATCACATAACTAAAGAAGAGATTGAGAGCCCAATCCTCTCCCTCCCCTCCCAGACGGCTTGGTGGCTGGACAGCTTCACCTCCTTGTTCTACAAAACATTTTAGATCCAACTTAGTGACCTGCTGGCCCACTTGTTCAACTCCTTCCTACCCTCGAAGGGTGATGGAATGCATGTCTGAGTCGGGCACAGTCTTGATCCCCAAGTCTGGGAATGATCCCATATCATGCGAGGCCTACAGGCCAATTGCACTGATGAATCGTGATGCCAAGATCTACAACAAAATATTGGCTAGAAGATTGGCACCAGTTGTCCCGGCCCTTTATAGTAGATGACCAATCGGGTTTTATAATGGAGTGATTCAGCACAATGAGATCTGTAGAGAAATACATATCATAGAAGTGGGTAAGCAAAACAAATGTGCCTTCTGTCTGTTGGCCTTGTATGGCCACAAGACCTTCAACAGGGACTGGGGTAATATTTTTTCCAACATAATATTGTATTGCAGTTTATCTTATGAAAAACTAAACTTCAAACCGTGCAGTTACTAGCGTGTAAGCATATGAAAGTATACATCAGTTTAGTAGCTATAACCGCCCTTCCCCTGGCTGCCTCCTCCCCACTCTCACACCCTTCTAATCTAACAGCTAAAGAGTGACAGTCCTAATGAGCTCACTTTACACCTACTCAAATGATGGGCTACTTTCCATATGTATTAAAGAAGATGAGCCATGCATCCTCTATCTAGTTGACCCATCCAGGAGGTGCGCAAGATATTCCATAATATAAATGTCACTAATCTTTCATGGGGACCATACTACGCTTCCAGGATTGTGCCACACAGCTTCTTGCAGTCACCAAAAGGGTACACACTCTGACTGAGTTCCCTCTCCTCGTCCTCCACGTTGGAAACCTCAAAGAGCACCAATAATGGCGTGAGTGCCCTCTCCAACCCATCTAACCCTTGGATCTAGGAGAGAATATCCTGCCAAAAACTTTGCATGTGTGCACAGCTCCACCACATGTGGTAATCCTCTCCTCCCTTTTACCCACACTTGCAACAACAGGAGTTCACCCCTGGGTACGTCTTTGCTAGCCTTTCAGGGCGATGGTGGCATCTATGTATTGGCTTAAGAGCCTGCATACTTTACTGTGGGGATTCTGTTGAATGGACTACCCTTCTACAGATTCCATAACGCATCCAATATCTCCATACTGAGAGCCTTAGCCCAGTGTTCCCTCTCTGGTGTCTGCTCTATCGGCTCCCCCAGCAATAGCTCCCTGTAAAGCCTAGCTATTAAGCCTTTAGTATTTGCATTCTGGATCAGTGCTCTTTCAAAGGATGTCAACCCTGATCTAAGATATCCCCCCAGCGAGAGCCAATATGGAGATTGGCCCTATTTGCAGACAGTCACCCAGCTGTTCAGGGGTCAGAAACCTGCCATCTAGCCACATCTGACCACTCTACTAAGGCCCGCCTGATAACATGGTTGGAATTGGAGTGGCTCCACAATAATGCTCCTCAGGGGGTAGCCCATATGCAGCTCTGAGGGGAAGGTCATGACGTTAGCCATCTTGGGGCATTTCCCTCCTGCCGTATGGGCCAGAACACTCCCAAGATTTGGTGATCGACTACTTTTCTGAGAATCTCCCTCTGGAGAACCCAAAACCACTTGGCCAATGTTACTGGCATCATGATTTCATTTTCCATATCTACCCATTGCTTAGTGGTCTTTAAGTTTAGATCATCTACCATCATTTGCAGCTGTGTTTCCTTGTAATAAAGCGTGAGGTCTGGGAAACCTGCTCCACCCTCTTCCTGTGGCAGGATAAAAGTCCTGTAAGCCAATCTGGGCTTGGACCCCATCCACAGAAACTTCAGCAAGGCCCTCTTGACTGTAGCTAAAAACGAGCATGGAATCTGTACCGGTAACATTTGGAATAGGAACAGGAATTTGGGGAGTATTGTCATCTTTATGCAGTTCACTCTCGCTGTCCAAGCGAGACACAGCCGCTCCCATCTGTGCAGGTCTGCTTGTATCGCCTTCCAAAGAGGGAGAAAGTTGTCAGTAAATAGTTCCCAGATCTTTAGGGAGCCAAATCCCCAGATATTGAAATCCCTCAGCCTGCACCTGAATCATGAGCTCCTATATATATTCCTGATCTGTCACCGTTAACTGACCCACCAGGAATGGTAGAGACATGTAGAGGTTTATTTTAAACCCTGAAAAATTGCCATACGTTGAGTCCCTTATGTAAATGTGGCATGGAGTCTCTTGGTTCCATCACGTTGAGCAAGGCATTGTCTCCTAAAAGGCTCAGTTTATGTTCCTCACCCCTCCCATCCTCGCCCTTCTAATCCTTGGATTATCCCTTACGTCTATCGCCCAGGATTCCATAACTAGCGCATATAGAAAAGGCGATACGGGCAACTCTGTCTGCCTGGTTCCTCTCCGTATTGGGATTCCATTAGATTCTTCCCCATTCACTAGCACCTTGGCCGAGGGAGTGGAGTAGAAATCCCCAATCCTACTCGTCATTTTCGATCCCATACCCATTTCTGTGAGAACCATCCTTATAAAGGTCCATTCGACACAATCAAATGCCTTTTTGTAATCTAACAGTCTGAGGGTACCCTGCTGCTTTACCTTCGGGGACACAAGTATATAGTAACGTCTTTCTCATTTTGTGAGTCCTGTCTGGTCTGAAAAAAAGCAGCCTGGTCAGGATGGACCAGCCCCAGGAGGCAAGCTCCTGTAGGCTAGAATCCTTGTAAACAACTTGCCATCTATATTAAGTAGTATTATCTGCGGGGGGCGTGGCAACGAGGGCCATGTAGGAGGACGCGATCTGGAGGAGCTCCCGAGACCCTCAAATGATCCTGGCGAAATAGTGCATAACAATGTGCCTATGACTGCTGAAAACACACATGCGGTGTGTGAACGGTCTGACTGTGCTTGGTGAACTTTTGGAAGGCGTGGGAGGAACGGTGGTGGAGTTTTGTGCGAAAAAGATG
The DNA here is from genome assembly GCF_040938575.1 of Ambystoma mexicanum. Lineage (NCBI taxonomy): Eukaryota > Metazoa > Chordata > Amphibia > Caudata > Ambystomatidae > Ambystoma > Ambystoma mexicanum. The sequence goes on from NC_090935.1 coordinate 1,501,460,675, forward strand.
AGGAGCGCCGGAGACGAAAGATGAAACAAAATGTCCGATCAACGACCGGAACAAAGGAGGGAGCAGGCCGCACGGTGGTCGGGCGATAGAAGCGTACTGTGTGCTTATTTGTAACTTGTGCAGAACGCAGGTCCTCTGGGTCATGTATAACAGAACAGTGAGACCGAAGGCGAAGCCGCCCACCTTGGACGACTTCGCTAAGACGTCCTCTGGTCTGGAAAATTCCAAGAGTAAGGATAAGTCGACTACAGGCGCCTGCGACGGGTGCTAACCAAGAGGTCCTGGCTGTGATTGCGGACTTGAAGGCGACCTGGGAAGCTAAGCTTGAACTGGCCGTAACTGAGCTGAAAACGGCATTGGACCTTAAGGTCGGTGAGGTGCAGGAGGAGGTGAATTTACTCCGGCAGGACGTCAGGTCCTTGGCGGAGCGCACTGAGACCCTCGAGAAAGAGGTGAGCCCGAACACTGCGGATTGTGCCTCCCATAAGGCCGAATTGCATGCCCTGGTGCAGAGAGTGGGCAACTTGGAGAGCAGGGCGGAGGAGGCAGAAGGACGCGCCCGACGGAACAACATTCGCATTGTGGGCCTGCCAGAAGGATCGGAGGGCCACGATCCTACAGAGTTCATCGAATCTATGCTGTTGCAGGAGATACCGGGAGGAGCCTTATCTCAAGGATTCGCGGTGGAATGTGCGCATTGAGCTCTAACAAGGAGGCTGCCGCCGGGAAACCCGCCTATGCCAGTAATTGCCAAAATCCTTAATTACCAGGACCGGGAGAGGATAATAGAACACTTCTGCAAGGGAGGAACGATTACACGAGGAGCGGCAAACATAACGGCCTACCCGGACTATACCCTGACTGTGCAGCGTAGCCGCATGAACTTTGGGACGGTAAAGCGGAGATTGAGAGAGGCGGGCCATAAATACATGTTGCTGTATCCGGCGAAATTGAAAGTTTTTCATAAACACAAAACTTTGTTTTTTGAGACTCCGGAGGATGCCATGGATTGGCTCGACGCGCAGGGATGTCCCCAGGAGCCTGACGTTCGGACGGGAAGAGGAGATGGAGGAGATAAGTAGTGCACGAGGAGGGTGCTACAAGATGGCGCGGAACAGATCTCTGGGACTTGATTATAGTCATTTGCGCGGCCTTAGGCAGAGAAGGTCAGACTGTTGCACAAGATATTATGAGCATTGTGACTATTGCTGTATTTAGGGGAGCCTTGCAGAGCGGATCTCTTTACCCCACTTAGTAACTTTAGTTAAGTGGCCATTAGATGCGACTTCACCCTACTGAGCGCTGGGCATTGTTTGGTGCTTGCAGGGCTAGATGTGGGGGTGCCTGAGTTCCGAGAATGGAGCTGGGCAGCAGTTGGGGTGTGTGGTGTTGGGGAAGGGATGGGTAGAGGGTGGGGAGGGAAGTGGGGAGTTTGGGGTGTGTATAGTTATGGGGAGTTCGAGTTTGTACAAGAGGCTACAAAAAAAAGCCAGAGGGCTGTATCTGTATCGCGTGGGCAGGCGGGATTTGTTGCATGGAAGGGGGGAGGATACTTATGAGCTATGGGGGATCTTAAGATCGTAATGTGGAATGTCAGGGGACTCAACAGTTACCTAAAGAGAACAAGGTCATGATGTATTTGAAAAGACAGAAGATTGATATTGCACTGTTGCAAGAGACGCATCTGACTCGGCAAAAGGTGGAACTGGTGGGGAAGAAGTGGAGAGGTACTGTAGTTGGCTCTCCGTATTCTGCCTACACTAGGGGAGTGTTGGTCTGGGTGGCACCGCACGTTCCGCTCCAACTTACACAAGAAGTGGTGGATACGGAGGGGAGGATGGTCATATTGAAGGCACTGGTGGAGAATAGGGAGGTGTGCATTGTAAATACGTATGCCCCCAATCAAAATACGGCGACATATTTTAGGACTCTGTGTACCAACCTGGGTGCGTGTGTGGGTGGGGCGGTCATTTGGGGAGGGGATTTTAATTGCGTGCTAAACCCCAGGGTAGACAGATCCGATGGTAAGATTGATAGGCCCACCCCAGCGGCCAGGGCATTGCAGATACTGCTCGACGACTTCGGGCTGGCAGATGTTTGGAGGCTGAAACATCCTAATGAGGAACAGTACTCGCATTACTCAGCCCCGCAACAACTGCATACGAGACTTGATTATTTTTTCGCCACGCCAGATGTGGTGATAGAGACCACCCAAATTGACTACAAAGCGAGGGTCCTGTCGGACCACTCTCCTCTGGTCCTGGGTTGGCAGTATTGCCGCCCCAGAGCGCGGATACCGACGTGGCGCCTCCGGGCTGAGGCGCTCAAGATCCGGTCTTTAGAGAGGATATCGGGGATGAGATCACACATTATTTCGAGGAGAATGCTAGCAGTGTGGATTTGGCGGGCACGCTCTGGGAAGCATTTAAGGTGGTATTGCGGGGTGCTGCCATTGCTAAATCAAAGGGCCTGCAGGGTGGAGTCCTAATGGAGTTGGGGGAAGCTGAGGATGAACTGGAACGGGAACTCAATAGAGGAGGAGGGCATGCAGAGCTAGTACTCAAACTACAGCAGCGGTTTGCGGAACTTTGGGAAAGGCTCTGCAACCTTAACTATAAGAAGTATGTTGAGAGACAGCATGCAGGGGGGGATAAAACGGGCTGTCTCTTGGCGTGGTTATACAAGACCGAAACCCCTAGGCCCCCGATTAGGACGATAACCAGAGAGGATGGAGAGGTAGCGGACACCCAAGAGGGAGTCAATGAGGCATTCTTAGACTATTACAGGGCACTTTATGAGGACAAAGGGGGGGGGGGCAACCGGGAAGAGATAAGAGAAACTTTAAGAGATATGGGATTACCTAAGATTAGTGCCGAAGAAAGGGAGGAGCTGGATGCACTGATTACTTTAGAGGAATTGGAGGAGGTGGGGAAGCAGCTGCCCACCAGTAAGACCCCGGGTGCGGACGGACTCCCTAGCGAATTTTATAAAGCATATAGAGAGGAGGTACTCCTCCCCCCCCCCATGCTAGAAATACTCAATGAATCGTTTGAGGTGGGCCGGCTGCCGGAATCGCTTAGAGAAGCAATAATAATACCGCTCCCTAAGCCAAACAGACCAGAGCATAGCTGCGGCTCCAATAGGCCCTTGTCAATGTTGAATCAGGACGGCAAGATATTGACGGCGGTCCTGGCCAATAGGTTGCGTAGAGTTATTAGTAAATTGATACATCCGGACCAGACAGGTTATGTCCCCAACAGAAATATAACCCACAACCACAGGCGACTCCACCGGGTGATTGAAGAGGGGAACAAGAGCAAGGGTGAAATGGCGGTTGTGTCCCTAGATGCAGTCAAAGCTTTCGACTCAGTGAGGTGGCCGTGGTTGCTGGAGGCCCTTAGGGAATACGGGTTGGGGCCGGGCTATGTTAGGTGGGTGAAGTTGCTGTACAGTGAGCCGCTGGCTAGGGTACGTAAAGGAGCGGTGATATCCGAGAGGTGGCAGCTTAGCAGAGGCACCAGACAAGGCTGTCCCTGGTCCCCGATGTTATATATTCTGGCCCTGGAGCCCCTGGCAGTGTACCTTCGACAACAATATGGCATGATAGGCATTGAGGTAGGGGGAGACAAACACCTAATATCCCTGTATGCTGACGATTTGCTATTATATCTGAAATATCTGGAGGAAAATCTTCAATATATTCTGGAGGTAATGGAAAGGTATGCAGAACTGTCTGGCATAGCGGTGAACCCCCAAAAATCGAGCATGTTCCCATTGGGTAGCTACAGAGGAACCCCTCCGGAGCGGTTGCCAGTGTTGTCGATACCATGGACGGTTGACCTCGGAATAGATGTGTATCGCACGGTAGAGGAGGAACATTTGCATAACACTGAGGTGGCTGTGGGAAAAATCCGTACAAGTATGAAGTTTTGGGAGAAGTTGCCGTTGGCGATGATGGGACGGGGGGCGATGCTCAAAATGGTGGTCCTACCTAGGCTCTTACATTTTTTCAGCAATATTCCGTACATGATACCTAAGAAGTTTTTTGCCAAGCTGAAAAGTATGTGCAGAGACTTCCTATGGCATGGCACTCGGAATAGAGTGGCGCTATGGAAGTTGCAGAATTTCTATGAAAAAGGGGGTATTAAGCTGCCTAATTTTGAGGCCTATTATGTGGCTGGCCAGTTGCAATATGTGGGCAAATGGCTCTCTGATGAGGAAACTCCCGAATTTAGACTGTTTGGACAGGACTGCACTCAGTTTTACCTGAAAGAAATTATTTGGTTGCCTAGGTCTGAAATGGAGCGCCCGGGTATGATGTTGCTTGGGTGGAAAATGTGGCGTAGAGTATGTCGAATGATGGAGGACCCGTACCCGTGTTCCCCGCAGGTGCCGCTGGTGGCCTTGGCAGGGGAAGACCAACAACTAAGGATGATAATCGGGACCTATTGGGAGTCGGTCGGGCTGGTTACATTGGGGGATGTCTGGCAGGAGGGGGCCATTAAGGATTTTGAAGGACATGGGGAAGAGGCGGGCTTGCATAGGGGCCAGTATGTCACGTATATAAGGCTGGTGCAGAATATTCGTAAAATCTGGCCTGAGACTGTATTGGCGGAGGAGCCAGACGCCACTATGGGATCAATATGACATATCAGAAGGAGGGCATGAGATCTCTAGATTGTATGAGATGGTGATGACCCGGGTAGGGAAGGAATTGACGCATTTGAGGCTGGATTGGGAAACGGAGGTGGGAGCACAAATGGAAGATGGGATGTGGGAGCGTGCTATGGGATACCACAAGAAGGTGTCCAGAAATGCCAGATTAAAACAAATACAGTTGTATATAACGCATAGAGCTTACATGACCCCGATGAGAATATCGAAGTTTGTAAATGCGGGACGACAAGCGTGCCCAAAATGCGATAAGGAAGATGCTGATATGACACACATGTTCTGGTCTTGCCCAGTGATTGAGAGTTTCTGGGGAGAAGTGGCGCAAAAACTAGCGGACAAAGGGGTCACGCTCACTATAGATACGGCCTGGGCCTGCCTGTTGGGACGGTTTCCCAGACCACGGAAATTTAAACATGTTGGGAAATTGAAGGACTTGTGCTCGCAAAACGAAGGATTGCCATGGGCTGGAAGCAGTGCCATAAGCCACGGGGGGAGGTATGGTGGCGGGATTTGCAAAAATGGGCGGAGGCTGAAACGGTGGTATGGCAGGAGGCATGTGGCAAATGTGGGGAAGAAGAAGTGAATACCCTGCTAAGTATTAAGTATTAATAGCAGGACTGTTTGGAACAATAACGGATTCTGCAGTCTCAGAAGAAGGTGATACCCTGCCACACGCAGCAGATACGGAATAAGAAGGTTAAACAAGCTCTTGAGGGGGGAGGGATTGGGGGAGCAGTGGTCTTGACTAATTGATGTTCATGTGTTTTGTTGCAAATAACGCTGCCAGTTTGGTTTGTATTGTTTGTTTTAAAAATAATAAAAACCGTTTTAAAAAAAAAAGTAGTATTATCGGCCTATAGGCTGAACACAGCATGTGATCTTTACCGGATTTGGGAATTACCATAATCGGTGCAGAGAAGAATGATGTGGGATTCTCTGCTGAACTATTAATCACATTCAACACTTTGGCCAGTGGTCACACCAATAGGTCCCGAAATTGTTTATAAAAGCCTGAGTTAAAACCATCCTCCCCCAGTGCTTTTCCTGGTTTCAAATGACCAATGGCCTGTATCGCCTTCTCTGGAGTAATTTCAGCAGGTGTTAAAACTGGAAGCAGAATCCCTCCAGATTGATCATTGGGTCATCAACCCCTCTATCCTCACTGTATAAATTCTCATAGACTTCGGCAAAGCAACCAAGAATGTCTCCCTGGGTGCATTTTACCCTGCCTTTGCTGTCTCTGATCTGCTCTGTTCTCTCTTCGGTTCTCTTCTCCTGGATTTTGTTAGCCAGATGTGTACCCACTCGATCCCCCCCTTTTGTAGTATTTCTGCTTTGTTTCTCATTTTTTTTCAACAGTTCCCCTGCCAAGAGCGAGTGCAATTCCTGCCTTGTATCACTTATGGCTTTCATCACCAAATCAATATCATCTTTTTGAGACAGTTTGCCTTGCAGCCCTCTGATCTCCGCCTGCAGTCTACCCTCAACCAAACTCCTCTCTTCTTCTGTGACCCTTCTGCTATACGGCATCCCCAATGGTTGCTTTGGTCACTTTCATATGGGTCTCATAGAAACCTCCCCCATGTCCTTCACCTCAAACTAGCCCCTTATTTCTTTATCTAGGCAATCCCTAAAGACCAGATCCCTGGGGAGGACATTGTTTCATCGCCATCTCGGGCATCCCTTTTGGTGGGTCCCTACCTTCCAGATATTAGTAACAATATCATGATCCGACCATCTGATGGGTTTTTTTCCACCACCAGCGACCCTATGCCATGTCGCTGCTTAAAGTGGAAAAAACAGGAGGTAAATCATGTGGAGGGCAAATCAATGTGTACCCTCCCCACCACCCCCCTGGATGGCAGAACTGTACTCTCACATCATCCGACCAGAAGTGCTCTTCTAGGAGGTGCGTGAAATCCAGTTCTTTACTTCATTCCTTATGTGAATCTCACTTGGCGGACTTCCAGTCAACACTTGTGTCCACTATCAGATTGAAGTCTCCCCCCAACAGTGTGAAGCCCTCCCCACAGTGCTCGAAAATATTAAAGATTGACTTCATCAACTCAATCACCCCATATTGAGAGCATATAGGGTGGCCAGAGTAATCGGTGTGCCCTGGATACATACCTTAATCGCAAGGAGCCTTCTTTCAAGTCCTCTGCTGACATGCAGTGTACTCAGTAGGAGTATGCCCACCCTTCCTTTTTCTTCTCTATATTAGAGGCTCAAAACATTTCTCCTAAACCCTTCCCCTTAACCTCTTACCCCTGTCTAAAATGAGTATCCTGGAGGAAAATAATGGTCAGGTGGAATTTACGAAACATACCATACATAAATGACCTCTTATGTGGAGAGTTGAGCAATTTAACATTAAACGTGGCCACCTTAATCTCATCGATCTCCTACATCCCAGGGCAGCAATTGAAACTCATGCATGAATGCCCATTGTAACCAACTTATGAACAGACCCAACTTGTGCGAGAGATAACGCCTCGGTCCTTGGGCCCCTTCCTTTGTCCCTGGACCCCTTCCCCACCGCGCAAGCACAAATGTAGCCCCCTAAAGCCCATAACAAACAGATGCATCAAACCCAAAACATCTGAAACGGCTGGGAAAACCCAGGCCACTATAGTAACATTCTCCAGTCCCCAGCATGAACACCTTCTGAGAACTTCCAACTGATACAAGCATTCACCCCAAGCTTCTTCACCGCTCTATGGCAGACCGTCCTTTCATTTCAAGTTCTTCCACTGCGAGGCAGATAACTTGGTCAACTTTCTGGAGCCGTTGACTTTCTTCTGTCTCCCAGGTTGGGAGAATACACTCTTCAAATGCTCTTATCTGGTGTTGACTTTCTCAATCGCGGTGGGCCCCTTCACGCTGCAGTTTGAGTAGCGGCTTCTCTTCATCTGCCTGTTGTAGGTCAGAATATTCCCCTTTATATTTGAAGGCGAGGGGGGGAAAGTGATTCTCCAGCAGTATTTCACTCCCTTTGATCAGAGCCAGATCGGTAGGGGCCTACATTGTTGCCTTTGGTCCAGCGTACAGGAAGAGAGAGCTACTGGTATATCCTCACTGAAGCGCCTTCCCACTCCACTGTCAACACTTCTTGCCTTTTTAGCATATCCTCTTTGTCAATAATAATGGTACTTTGCCACCACTGATCCTGGGACTTTTCTTGAGCCTGCTCCTCTGTGCACACTATCAAAGAGATCTCCCTCTGGTCTCCTGGGCCCAGCAACTTCCTCAGCACTTTTATTAGGAGTAGTTCAAATCTCTGTGCAACTAACCCTCTTTCTTCGGGAGCCCCCAGACGTGTAAATGGTTTCTTCGCTCTGTTTTCAACATCGTCCAATTTGCTTTTGCCGTCTTTCTCTGTTCTTCCGTTCTTTTGGTCTTGTCTCCAGCTTAGCTTCCATGATATTAGCTGTTCGTTGATTACTTTCTAGGGCTTCCCTCCCCATCTTCCACCTTCAGGACACGGTCACGAATAGCTCCAAGGAGAGTCTGCACCTCCGATCTGAAGGCCTTCAGTTCTGAGGCGATTGTCTGCATATCATGCTGCAGGGCACCAGCCCTACTGACTCTAAGGTGGCCTTCCTTCATTTCACAGGTGCCCAGAATCCATATGGTTCTCACTTGTGTGCAGCTTTAGGTACCCTGGTTCTGCAGAGCTTCAACTCTGCCTTCCTCTTCCACATTCGGCCCCTTGGGTGGCTGTGGTGGGATAACATCTTGTCGCTCCCTGGTTCCTTGTTTTCAACCCCTGGCTCTGTGGAGGTCGTCTGAGCACCAGCCTCCACTTGAGCCTTTGAATTATGCCCTCCTCTCGGGGTGTCCCAGTGCGTGTCAGTCCGCTGCGGCCCCTGCCCCTGGGGGCTTCCCTTCGCCTCTACAAGCTCACCCACCACTGCTTCTATTTATGCCTGCATACCTTCAACGGCCATGGCGTACAGGTTTTCCTGAGGGTAGTATCTGTACCTCGTCAGCAGCGCGACACAAATTGCCACCAACAAAAGTCCTCTTTGGCATCCTTTGAGACTCTGCAGGCTCGGCAGCGACCCTCCTCCGGTGTGCCACTGATGGCTCCCTCTTATTGTTCCCCAGCCTCGGCCTGGGTGAGTTATCCTGGTGTGTCCTGGGCTGCACTCCAAGGCCACCCAAATTGCTGCATTGGTCCGAGCACCGACAACTCAAGTACCACACGGCCACTTGAGCTTGTTTTCTAAACAGCTATGGGGAACGAGGCAGGGCTGTCCCCTGTTCCTGTTTGTGGAGCTACTCGCCAGAACAATTGGGGCAATCAGTAGGTCCAAGGAATACTGCGGGTGGGGTGGAACTCAAGATCCCACTTTACGTAGACCGGCTTTTACTGTTTTTTTAAAGAACACAGGCATATCCCTTCCTCCATTTCTGGATGATGTGCAAAGATTCAGAGACAGTGGGATTGCCGGTACAGCTATGATAAATTGCAAGGCTTGAACTGAACAAGCTGCAAGCATGGAGGCTATAAAACAAGCGGCCCACCATTCATTGGTCTAATGCCTACATGGTATACCTGGGCATCACTCTGGCTTCTACTCATGCAGACCTATGCAGCCTAAACATCTGCCCCCTGTGCTAATCCAGAAAACTGTCACTAGACCTGTAAAGATGGGACGTATTCGAAATCTTGTAGCTCAAGAGTACACGCTCTGAAGATGAACATAGTGCCCTAGGCTTATGAATGTTCACTCGGAGTTGCCCTTTCCCTCCTGGCCCTTTGCCAGCTGCCTGGGCAAGGTTACCCTAGGAGGACCTGTGAAGTCGTTCCATGAGCATTTGACCATGGTCACAGACCAATCAGTGGCTGAGGGAGGTGGGCAGGGGGCTGGAGTAAGGCAGGAATAACTGCCGAAGGGAGGGGGACGGCAAGCGGGAAAGGCAGGAAAACAAAAGAAGTGCAGAAAACATTTCTGGAAACAGGCCCAGGAATGAGCTGGAACTAGCAGCAGGGTCTCACTCTGTGGGAGTAGATTGAAATGGCCCAGAAACATGCAATGTGAATCACAGCAAGGCAATCGCAACAAGACTACAAGAGAGGCAACTCTCTGGTCCTTGGAATCCCTTATGAAGGGTGTGGTCCGAAATGCTGCACTCCTTCTGCCTGTGACATTGTTTCCTGAGCTAAGGAAACGCCCAAAGTCCAACATGTACGGACACGCCTGGTGACCCCTAATGGTTGCTACCTCACAGGATGCAGTGTAGCCCTTGGTTCCAACACATAAAAATGATGCAACACAGATCTGGCTGTTAAACAGTCACATTTATTTTAATCCAACAATTGTGTGGTATTGATGGGGACAACCTCAGATGTCATCCTCAAATATCTGCAAAATTGCCCTGATTAAGGCCGGTTAGCCCCACTCTCCGGGCTGTGCACCCCGCTTTGTTTGGGTGCCCTAAATCATCTGCTAGCCCTGGTGGGGCTGGATTTCTACATTGTGTGGCCTTTGCATCAACATGACCAACACGATTTTCGGCACCGCAATGCCTCACCAGCCAGCCCATTACCCCCTGTGATTGGCCAGTCTTGGACCTCATCCAATCGGGGAACCGGCAGGCTTAGCCGGCCCCCAGACGAAGGCCCTCTACTAAAACCGTGTCTGTGCCTGTCGGGCCGAGGTGGGCCAGGAGGGCCTTAACCCTCTCGAACTACGCTCCATCCTCCTGACTAACTACTGCTCCCAGGTCATGTGTTCCTAGGTTATCTATGCTCCCTGTAGTCATACAAAGTGAGCTTGGCTGACCTCCACGACTAACTCTACTCACGTCAACTATGCCTTTCACTTCTTCTTTCCACGCTGCAATCAACACTCCTCTTCCATCAGTGCACTTGTGACTACTAGGTGCATTGGATTAGGTGTGTTTGTATCCCATCTGCACCTCCTTTTTTTAAATCAGATTTTGGTGTTTGTATTCCATATGTTCCTTCTTTATTAAAATCTGATTAGGTGCATTTGTATTCCATCTGTGAACCTCCTGCATTTCTCTGCTGTGCCTCCATTTTGATGTCTCCTACTTGACCTCCTGGTGAGTTTAGCTAGAACTGTACTGTGCAGCCACTCCTTTCTTTCCTCTTCAAACCTCTGCCAACCTATGGCTCTCTCCATTTCTCCTATAGTCTCTAATTGCTACACTATTACCTATCCCCCTCTCACAAAGTCCGGTAGAAAAAAGCACAAAAAAGATATCTTGGACTTCTCATCGCATACACCTATGTCGGTACTTCCTCTAGGGAAGTTTTCACTGATATCCTCTTCTATGTCCGCTCTTCAGAGCTATGGACCCCCATCTCATCTCTTCTGTATCTCCACCTGTTCTACCATTAATGGTGGCACCAAGTGTGAAGTCCTCTTGGCCTGCTTCTTATCCTCTCGCTGCTTCGTTAATGTCCATCACACTGGCACTATCCTGGTTCAGGGTCCACAACCCAACCGCTTCCTCTTTTACCGTATCCTGGCTTCTCTCATTAACTTCTTCTCTTCTCCTGCATCTCTACATCTACTCTATCCCTCTCCTCTGATCTACCAGGCCCCTGTACACCACCTCAGAAAACCTTCAAAGGCACAGACCTCCCCCATCTGGCAACCATTAACACCCGCTCAGCCAACAAACATTCTGCTGACGTATGTCTCCTTCTTGAAGACATTGACCTCTACATTCTAGTTCTTACCGAGACATGGTTCACTGCCAGCTAAGTCACTGCTTTTGATTCCCTCCTCCCTGAAGGCTTCAAGATCATCTCCAAGCCTCAACCTCATTGCACTGGCAGGGGCGGTTGCCTTAATGTTCTCTGTGTGGGTTTCTGCTTCCATCTTACCTACCGAGCTGTACTCTTCCTTTGAAAGCCTGCTTTGCAAGTTGGTCATCTCTCCCATCTCCACCCTGACCATTGCCACCATTTAGTGGCCTCCAGGTGCCACCACCCTGTTCCTCTCTGAATGGGCTGACTTCTGTTCTTCCATACTTTCATCCACATTCAACCTCCTCCTACTGGGTGACTTCAACATCCAATTGGACTCCCCAGGCTCTGCATCCATGCTCTTCACTGACCTCTGCACATCATTTTCCCTATCCATTCTCCCTTCTGGGCCAACCCACTCACCTGGACACTCTGGATGCCCTCATACACTCTGATTCCCCCCCCCCCAAACCCCTGCATCCCACTAGTCACCCCTCTCTCCTAGTCTGACCATTCTCTCCTCTTCTTCCACTTGAGTCCCCTTGGCCCCCTGACCACCCCCTGAAGTCCCACCAACCCCGCCCAATGAAACGAGTGTCTGTGGCAGCCTTCACTTCTGCCTTCACCCCCCCACCTCCTCACCTCTGACTCTGCCCACAGCAACCTCCACCTTTCCATCACCAATACTCTTGACATTCTTGACCCAGTTAGGAGGATCTGCCTGAAACCTGCCTCTAAGCGTAACACCTGGTACGACACCAAACTTGCGGCCCTGAAACATACGTACATGGCAGCAGAACAGAAGTGGCAAACCTCAGGATCATCCTCTGACAAATTGGCCTACCGCCTGTTCCAAAGGCAATACAGATAGTCAATCCGTGCCAAGAAAAGAGCCCACGTTCAGGCACGGGTTTCCAGTGCATCCAACAACACGGCTGAACATTTCGAAATCTGCAGGGAACTAGCCAACTCCTCATCAGTCTCCTCCTTCTCTTCTCCCTACCAGGCCCCCTGCAATGCACTGGCCTCACGCTTTGCCTCCAAAACCCAAGACATCCTTACCACCCTTGCTACTCTCCCTCATAACCCGTCCCACACCCCCTCACCTCCATCCCTCCTCTGTCCTCCTTCTCCTCCTTCACCCCTGTCACACCTGAAGAAGTTACCAGAGTTGTCGACTCCATAAAGGCTTCTTCTAAGCGGGTTTCCCTCTGCTCATCCAGGATCATCAAGGATAACATTGGCTCTCTTGCCCGTGCTCTCACTGATTTCTGCAATCACTGTTTCATCACAGGATATTTTCCCTCTTCCCTTAAGCATTCCCTTGTGCACCCACTCCTGAAAAAACCTTCATCAGATCCTACCTGCCCTGCTAACTACCACCCTATTTCCATCAACCCCTTCCTGGAGAAACTGCTGGAGAAGTTGGTTTTGCCCCAACTCAACTCACACACTGAACTCGTTGGTGGTCTCCACGACCATCAATCTGATTTCCGAGCATCGAGAGGCACAGACACTGCTCTTCTCAACATCTGTGAAGAACTGCTTGCATCTCTGGACTCAACTCCCCAGCTGTCCTTATCCTTCTCTGCTTTTGACACAGTCAACCATTCCATTCTCATACAAAGGCTCCACAATACCCTTGGTATCCCAGAATGGGCGCTGGACTGGCTGACATCCTTACTGGCTGCTCTTCCCAAGTCATCCTGGGCACTTTCTGCTCTCCTACTTCCCCCTCCACCTGTGGTGTCCCCCAGGTTTATATCCTCTTCCCCCGGCTATTTAACATCTACCTTGCTCTGCCTGCAAGCCTTATCTCCTCCTTCTCTTCCAACTTCCAGTGTTACGCAGATGACAGGCAGCTCTTTTTCAAACTCCCTGCCGACCCTCTTGCAGCCTCCATCATCCCTGACTGCCTATCTGCCATCCAGTCCTGGTGAACTATCAATGATCTCTGTCTCAACGCCTATAAAACTGAGATCCTTCCCATTGGGACCCCTGCTCGCTCCTTAATCCCTTCACTCTTGCTTTCCTCTTTGGGCTCTCTACCTATGCCCTCTTTTGAAGCCATAAACCTTGGAGTCCTCTTCGACGACTCCTCTTTTCTTCCTTCCTCACACTCAGGACATTGCCAAGAAGTTCCACTTTCAGCTCTTCCTTCTCAAAGGATTTCTCCCTTTTCTCAATTTCCCCCAAGAGGATCAATGTGACCCAAGCCCTGGTTCTCTCTAGGCGTGACTATTGCAATAGCCTACTCCTGAATCTACCATCTTCCGCTCTCCGATCCCCTCCAGCTAATCCAGAATAGGGCAGCAAGACTTATCCTTGGCCTTAAGCCCAGGTACTGCATCTCTCCTGGACTAAAAGGACTTCACTGGCTCCCGGTTGCTGCACGGAGTACATTTGTATCACTCTGCATCAACCACAAGGCGGTCTGGGCCCGGGGACCACACTATCTTCAACTTTATCTTACTAAATACTCTCCCTCTAGACCACTACGCTCCTCAGGCTCTAAGTCTCTGTGTGTAAAGCGTTTTGCTAAACAGAGGGCAGGTAGTCATTCTTTCCTCAGCTGGCTCCCTCATATGGAACAGCCTTGAGCAGGATTTTCTTAAATTCTAGAAGCTCCTTAAGACTCTCCTCTTTACCTCCTCCTTCCCTTCTTCTCTCCCCTGCTAATCCCACAGTTGCTGCAATTGGTGTTCTGGGCCCTTATGCATCCTCGGGGCCCTGACCTCCCTCACCCAATCGGCACAGCTCCAGTTTATCTGCACTTGCACCATCCTCCCTTGTGGCTCGCACTTACACCCCTCACGGCTCCAGGCCGTGTAGTACACAACATTCCTAGCACTTCATCTGTGGCTCACCCATGAGCTCAGACTCCACAGCACTGACTCCTGCCTTCTGCCTTGCTGCACTTGCATGTTCTGAATACTCACAAGGCATAGTAGGTTTGTTCTGTTTTCCTAATCCCCCCTCTGTTCTTATATATTGTTTTTAATGTATTGTAATGTATTTCCCACTCTTGCTCCCTCCCTTACCCTTTGGGCGCTTTTTCTTATTGTACAAGTGCCTAACAAGCAAATAATGAAATAAATAAGCATTGTCCATGGCCGGAAGTACTTGCCATATTCAGATATCCAATAGCGGCACAGACAGTGCACATATTTAGGCGGATTAACCCCTTGGCACTTCCAAATTGATCAAAAGTGGAACAGAGGGCCGCCCCTATCCAACAGGTGGACCTACCATTTCTACATACTCTGAAGTCGTGCTGCAAGGGGACAGCCGTTTTCCTCAAAAGCCACTACGCTCACATACTGGGACACCATACAAAGATGTTGAGGCCAAACGACTCGCCTTGGCCACTTCATTCCCATCTTTGATAATAAAGATTTTGCACCAGGGGAAAACGGGACTAAAAAGTTGGCAGATTGTATAAGTAGGGATTTCCGTTCCTCTTCGAGGAGTTCAAAAGGGTCTCTAGTATCCCAGAAAGTGAAAGATGCAGGTACGGCCAATTGCGCTATTGGATCACCAACCCCAAAACCAGGCAAGCTGGAAGTAGAGCCCTATGCGATCAAGCAGACAATAAAACAAGACCCTGCCCTGGAAAAGGCTTGATTTCCAAACTATCCTCACTGTTTGAGGGGAATACTCAGGGCTAGAAACACTCTTTTATTTGACAAATGACAGCAGGTCTTGGTAGTGGATATATCTGATCTGATCTGATCCTTGATGTGGATGAATGTACACAAAAGCTGTAGGTGTACAACAGTAAAAGAATTTTTGTGCAAAATATTAATGAGATGCTAGTTCACCCTCGGCGTCTACATCGTCTCACACCCACATGGCCGCCACAATCGTGGAGGTGCTTCACAGAAAGGGATGCAAAGGGAGAACATGTGGTGGACATGCCCCAAAACCTAATACTATTGGAAGGAGATCATGTCGAGGATCAAGGACATCACTGAGATGCAACTCTCATTAGACCCCCTAATTGTTATCCTGGGGAACAAACCAGAAGGATAGTGTGAGACAGGCATGGTATCAAGAAAGAAACAGACTTAAAGATTAGTTTCAAAACCTTTATTTTACTAAAGTTCTTGGTTTGTTGTAATGCCTAACTGAACCCAACACTGAAGGGATGGTTCCCTTAACTGATGTTTCTAAGGGCCGTCGAAGTCTGTGAAGTCCAAAACAGAAATCTGTCTGTGTCCAAACCTATGATTGCCCATGTAATGGGAAGTCTTTTAAAAGTATAAAAAGTAGTGGTTCAACAAAAATAGGAAACCAGGGTTGGTTTCCGTTGGTGGTCTTACCAGATTGTAGGTTGGTCAGCTTCAAAGAAAAGTTCAAACTTACTCAAAAAGGACTGTTCATAGGACCTTCAGAGTTAAAACAAATGTCAATGTTATTTAATATCTTAGGGTTCCCTTCCCCAAGTTTAGGCCTCTTCCAAGTTAAAATACAAGTTCAGCTTTTAAGCTTCCCAAGGTTCCCTTCCCCAAGATTAGGCCCTCTTCCAAGTTTCAAATACAAGTTCAATTTGTATGGATGTACCTTTCTTTCATATACAGTTCTTTGAAGTTCTTTAAAAAAGGTCGCTTTAGAGACTTTTAAAACGGCAGGTTCTTTTCTCCTACCAAGTGTTGCCACTCCATGCTTTAACCCCTCTGTTTTCTTGACATTTTTCTAGTGCCCCCTGGCACCTTTTCCAGCTTTCCCCTTGCACGCTTGTCCTCCCTTTCCACTCTACCATGTCGCTTGCACCCTTCTCTCGATTTGGGTCTCTTGCGCCCTCTTTATTTAAAGTTCTTTCACTTTGCACGCCTTGCATGCTCTGCTTTTCTGGCGTTATTTTACTTTCTCTTTGCTTCACTGGTTTCTTTACATTTCTTACCTCTTTCTGCTCTGTGCCGCTTTATGCATTTTCTTTCGTCCGCTCTGTTTCAATCAGCTGCATGCTCCTGGGTGTCTCTTACTTTCACGAGACTCACTCGGGCTGCAACGCAGTGACAAACAGTCCCTTCGGGTTATGCGGTCCTGAGGTCAGTGTCTCGCCACCTGCCCCTCAGGCACCCTTGGGGGCAGGCACAGGCCCCAAAGGAACAAGCAATGTTCCAACCGCCAATAGCAGCCTGCAGGATGCTTCACTCCGGCTCTTTTGAGACATGGCTCCCTGGCTTTGCTGCAGCCCCTCAAACACTGGGACGGCGTCTCGGCATGCCCTTCTCTTCTGCGCTGTAAATTCTGCTGAACTGCTCCGTGGCTCCTCTGGGCCAAACCACATCCCCAGCTTGCTCAAAAAGCTGCGTAGAACCAGACCTTTTATAGTAGGAAAAGTAGTCAAGTGGAGTTGGTGTGAATGATAATTGGTAAATGCCTGACTGTGCCCGATTCCATCAATGGGACAGCTGAAGTTCTTTCTATGGCCGGTTTGCCTTATATTCCTCATGTTATTACTAGGGTAAATCTTCACAACTCCCGGTTGCCTCTTCCTCGCCCCAGTATTTGTTGGAAATGGGGAAGAGGGTGATGGTATGGGTTTGGAAATACCCCATGAAAGCTGAGGGAAAGAGTTTTAAGGTGGAATGGCAAAAGGGGAAATACCATGTCTCGCCTTTTAAATGTTCTCCTCCCAATCCCCTGTCACCCTCCACTCAGATGATCCTCCCTTGCTTGTCCACCCCCAGGGACGGGATCCAAAAGCGATGGCCTCTCCCTGGCCACCTGACTAGAGGATCCTGGGGGCGTAGGTGGGAGAACACCATTGGATTTCTCACAATAGGTACAGGATGATTGGTCCAACAGCAGTGCTGGTCACCAACTTGTTAATGTGGAAAGATAACATTGGCGCAGGTGTGGCAATTGCAGGACGGAATGCAATGGGCAGTGTGGTGGGGCACGGTATATGAGATCTGGGCTGTAGAATAGGTGTTTGCCTTTCAAAATGATAGTGCTAAAATACATTTTAAAACTGGAACCATTCATCTCCTTCTGTCAGAAGACTCAAGGCATCCTTCACTGAAGAATGTGGCTATATGATACAAATTTGCAGATCTGGGTGTGGAGTTTGCATGAAAGATGCAGGACCCAGGAGTGGAGAGAATGGACTGAATTGGCAAATAGAGATACGGTGCCGTGGAAGAGGAGTTTAGAGAAAACATGAAGGGGCGAGCAAAGAACAGAAATTATTCCAAGAGGAAACCAGGAAAGAACAGGAAGCAGAAAAAACGAGAAAGGGTCAATAACTAAAAATCGTATCGAGGGGTTTGGGGGACAGGAGAAGGACTGCATCAGAACCAGCATTGGTCCGGCAGCAGCTGAGTGTTGTGACGCGGAGAGGAGAAGCAGAAGGCGGTCGAAAAGCCTTCAGAAACGTTGCAGGTTCCATGTTGGAATAGACTAGGCCGCAGCGGTGCGTCTCCTCTGTAACGTGGTGGAACAGGTGTGAGTCCTTTCCCGTGTCCAACTTTGCCACAGCGACCATCGGGACGCTGTGACACCAGGTCTCCCAGCCCTCCCACCTCGCCCGGGCTGTGCGTGCAGCCCATATGGCCCACACCACGTGAGCCATGTAATAGCAGGTGTCTAATCTCTGCAGTAATGCACGGCCCTCGCCTAATCCTCCACCACTACTATAAACCCCGGTGCCACCCATCCTCTCTGCACCCCAGTGGCGTTGCTAGGGTAGGGCCAAGGAGGGCAGTGGCATCCCCTGCAAAATGTTGTGTACCCCCCTTCCCCAGGGACAGGTGAAGACCTGCCCTGTGAGTGTTGCCAAGTCTGCTTAAAGTGAGCTTGTTGACCTTGCAGCAAAGCCCATTACATCTCACAGCTGAAGCGAGCTCCTTGACTGGCCTGCCGGCACCCTACCCTTTATTTAATGGCTTGAAATTACTCCTTTGTCGTATCTGATCGGTTCTATATTCCATCTGAGAGACTCCTAACAGCTGGCTTACCAAGTACGTCGGTGTACACAAACAAGATATTTAAAGTTCCACAAGAAAGCTTGTTTTTTCAAAGTTAGTAATTAAGTCTACTACTTTAACATGGAAAATCGGATTGCTTTATTGGGTTAGTTAAATGATCTTAAAAAGTTGCACAACAAGCTGGAGGTTTGTGACAAATGTAATCTTTATGCTAGTGACTTTACTACAAATCTTTTTTACCGATTGTTAAAGTGAGAAAAGTACAGATCTGTAAAAGGATAGCTTTTTTTTCAGGCTTGCATTGTTTTGCATCTTGCGACTTAATTTTTTCCTTTTAGGATGTGGAAAATAAAACTACAATGTTCTTTTGCCTTAACATGCTTCACAAAGGACTTACATATTGTAAGGTTACCTTCATTTGCTATAGGTCTATTTTGCAAGTAAACTGTCAGAACTGTCAAGCTTCCAATGGCCAGGCATGAGGCCATACAGTCCTGTTTGTCTGGATTCTGGGATTTGCATTTATTTCTATCTTATTCGAAATTTAGGAAAGCTACACGTCTCACAATTACAAACATAAACAGCACTGGGTCGCCTTCTCGCGCATGGCCATGGGAAACCTGGGCACTCTGCTCTATCAGGAAGTATTATTGCAGGCTTTGAAATCCAAAATGTACATATTTGTAGCAAGTTGAGCTTGAAAGTTGTGTTCAAATGCTTAAATTAGATTGGGTTAAAATCCCAGTTTTACAGTTTAACCATGTGATCCTGGGCAAATAATATAATCTCTTCACGTATGCTCGACTGACCTCGGCAGAGTCCACTATTATTTCCTGTGATCTCAGCCGCGGCCAGGAAACGCTCTGCGAATCCTTAGTCCGTGGTACCCCCAGACCAGGAGGGCAAGAAGCTGGAAGCGATGGGGAAGCAGATTATCTATACTGCTGCCAGCACCATTAAGGCCGCTAACCCACTGGCCATTTTGTCACGCTACGATGGGGAGCTGTGGTATAAATTGGGCCCTATTCTTCACTTTCTACCTGACAAGAAGCTATTCAGCTGTTCCAGGAGGGGGAGGTGCCCTTGGAGCACGCCATCACAGTGGCGGTGGACAGCGCAGACACCGGTTTCCATCAGATGGGAAATGGAATGTTGCTTCATTGGCAGGGAGGGCTGAAAGTCACCAACTTCAGGCCGGACGTTCAGTCTAATGTGTTGGACATGCCTGTTTGGCAAGGCGGTCGAGTCTCTTCAAATCGTCAAGACTGACAAACGGCACGTTCGCTGGGCACCCTGCAGCAACGTTGGCAGGAGGTCCAGGCCATGTTAAAAAAAGGGGCTATAGAACCTGTTCCCCAGCTCGTCTTGGGTTCCGGGTGTGCTCCAGATACTTTCTGGTCCAAGGGAAGATAGGAGGGTGGAGGCCGATCCTGGACCTGCAACGTCTCAAGTCCCAGAAGTTCAGGATGGTCACCTTGCAGCATGTGCTCGGCCAACTGGAGGAAGGTAACTTCCTGGCGTCTCTGGACCAGGAGGATGCCTACTTCCACATCCCCAAACCATCGGAAGCACTGCAGGTTTCTGCGGTTCTTTGTCCAGGGCGGCACTATCATGTCAAGGCACTTGCCTTCGGCCTGAAATCGTCCCTAAGGGTCTTCACAAAGTGCTTGGCTCAGTTGGTGGCGCATCTGCGTCTACCCTTACCTGGACGATCGGCCGGTTTGATCCCACTCCCATGTTCTGGCCAGCAAGCACACGGCAAGGACTGCAAGTCTGCTGACAGATCTGGGATTCACCATAAATTATCCCAAGTCCTGCTTGGAGCCATCGCAGAACACTCAGTGGCTTGCCTGGTGGCTTCCTCGGAAGTGAGGGTGGTAGCCATCCTAGGAAAGATACAGCGCCTGTCGTCGGTGCGGTTGGCTACTGTGCGAGCCGTCAAG
Source organism: Ambystoma mexicanum (assembly GCF_040938575.1). NCBI lineage: Eukaryota > Metazoa > Chordata > Amphibia > Caudata > Ambystomatidae > Ambystoma > Ambystoma mexicanum. The sequence goes on from NC_090935.1 coordinate 1,501,480,954, forward strand.
TCGCGGTAAGGGCATGATGGCTTCACGTCTCGGGATCCTGTATGGACAAAATCCCCCTCAACGAGGAGTTCCGACAAGCAATACAGTGGTGGGGCGTGCACTCTCATCTCACGCAAGGGGCCCCATTCCAAGTCCTTCCTTACCAGGTGACCGTCACCACGGATGCTTCTCTGGAAGGTTGGGGAGCTCATACCGGACAGTTGCGCGCCAGAGGCCTCTGGCTGCCAGAAGAAAAGACCCTTCACATCAACGTCCTGGAGTTTAGGGTCGCCTTCTGGGCCCTCATGTCTTTCCTGCCGTCAATGAGGGGCAAGGTGGTGAGCATCTTCCCAGACAACACCACCACCATGTTCTACATCCAGAAGCAGGGCGGGATGCGCTCTCTGGCCCTCCCCAGGGAGGCCCAGGATCTGTGGCACTAAACCATTCGTCAGGACATGTTTCTCCCCTTTCACTTGGCGGGCACCAAGAATACAATTGCAGACTCGCTCAGCAGGGGGCTACATTCTTGCTACAAGTGGGAGCTTCGCCAGAACCAGGTGGATCTTCCATTCCACAAATGGGGTCCACGGCGGATCAACCTTTTCGTGACGGCAACGAATTCCAAGTGTCAGAAGTCCGCCAGCAATTTCCCCCACCCGAAGAGAATGGGAAATGCATTCTCGTTCCCGTGGGAGGGACTCTTCCTATTGCTTTTCCTCCATTTCCACTACTACTATAAATGATCAGCACACTGTGTCACTGCAGGATGCTACTTGTCGCTCCGGCGTGGCCGCAACAAATTTGGTATCCAGACCTGCTACATTTGTCGGCGGTTCTGTCCCTCGAGCTGCCACTACTTCCAGACCTTCTGCCCAGAGAGGGAGGAGCGTTTCTGCACCATGACCCAGCATCGCTGAACCTCAGAGCCTGGCTATTGCAGCTTACCTCTTGAGTGTAAAGACATCCTAGCCAAGACCAGGCCCTCTTCAATGTTGAGGTTCTATGGCCATAAGGGGAAGCCTTTCTCTGTGTGGTGCCAGGCTCAGAATATTACCCCTCTGTGTGTCACGGCCCCGCAGCTCTTGCCATATCTGCTTTCCTTGGCCAAGACTGGACTGGCTCATGCCTCGATCAAGGTGCACCTGGCTGCCATATTCCGTTACACCATTGCGCCGGTTAGGCCTTCTCTGTGGTTGCACAGACCCGTCAAGGAGATCCTCAAAGGACTTTTCATGACTTTTCCGCCAGTGAAAGCTCCTGCCCCGGCTTGGGAGCTCAATGTGGTTTTGACTAAGCTCATGGGGGCTCCTTTTGAGCCGATGCATCGGGCCTGCTCAAGTTTCTATCGTGGAAGACGGCCCTCATTGCGACGATCGCCTTGGCCAGGCGGGTCGGGGAGATCCAAGTCCTGTTGTGTAAGCAGCTGTACTTATCCCTCCACGCTTCAAAGGTGGTACTGTGTACATACCCCAGCTTTATGCCAAAGGTGCCATCGGAATTCCACCTCAACAAGCCAATGGTGTTGCCTGGATTCTTCCCAAATCCATCGTCACCAAACGAAAAGGCCTTGCATTTGCTGGATGTTTCTTATGCCTTGAAGTTTTACATGGCACGCACCAAGGACTTTTGGAAAACCCATCAGCTGTTAGTCAGTTTTGGACCTGTGAATCACAGAAAGGCTTTGTCGAAGGCTTCCATCTCCAGGTGGCTCTTCGGCTGCATCATGCACTGTCATGGACTGGCTGGTAGGCTGCTTCCGGGCCAGATGAGAGCCCACTCCACCAGAGCAATCGCAGCAACGGCTGTGTTTCTCTATGGTGTTCCCCTGCTCGACATCTGAAGGGCTGCTACGTGGAGGTCTACACACACCTTCACAAGGTTCAACTGCATCGACAGGGATTCCAGGGAGGAGTCCTGAGTCGGTACCTGTTCACTTGAGGCGAGTCTATTACAGGGGCAAGCGTTTATTGCTTCTGTTGAGATTTGCCACCTCCCGTGGTTGTGTATATGTACTGCTGTGTAATTGTTATTCATGGGCATGTGAATCCATGCCAGACCCCATGCTGGTGTAGGTTTAAGTTAGTTACCTGTAATGATTGTTCTCCAGCGTGGGTCTGGCATGGATACACATGCAAACCCTCTCTCCTTTCCCTCTGTGGCTCTTCTTGGTTCATACTGCCACTTTACAGGTCTAAAGAGGTGAGCAAATCCCCTTCTTCAGTTGGTCCAGGATGTGTTTCAGCGTTACCATGTGGAATTTGTTGAGACTTGAATTTGAGGCTCCTGAGGTCGAGTACTGGCCTCCATCATCCTGACTTCTTCTTTACCAGAAAGTATCTGGAGTATACTCTGGTGCAGATGAAAAGGTGTGATCGCCCCTTGTTTAGGAGGGAGCGTACTGCCTGAAGAAGCGGGGATTGATTTTATTTTTTATTTTTTGAGGTGTTTTCCAATTAACTCTAGGGTATGGCCCTGTTGAACGATGGCACCCATTTGTCCGTGGTGATGTGTTTCCACTGATCAACAAAATCGGCAAGCTGTTCCCCTACTGGGGTGCTGAAGCAGGGGGGGTTCAGGATCACGGCCTGGTCAGGCTTGCTTTGGTAGTTGCCTTCTTGAGGAAGCTACGCGTTGTCGCTGGTTTCCTCTGTAAGGTTGAGATCTAACTTTATACTCCTCCTTGGTGTTGCCGGTGCAGGCTGCCTGTGGACGGTAAAAGGATCGGTAGTCCATAGAAGTCTGTGAGAACCTCACTTTACCAGGGTGAAAGGACTGGCGGCGCTGTTGCAGATTGCCCAGGGAACATGTCTGTGTCAGCCTTGAAGGCTTGCAGGGTTTCCTCAACCTTTTTACCAGAATGGTTGGTGCTGTCAAAAAGCAGATCTACCACCTTTGATTGGACCTCCAGTCTGAAGTTTGTGGCTTTTAACCACCCTTGGCGGCGCAGCACTGCTCCATTACCCATTTGGCAGAACCCAGTATATGCTATGTCCACCACAGCGATAGAAATGGCTTGGTCTGATGCCGTCTCACCCTCGTAACAGCATAAATGTTTCATCATGCTTGTCATCTTATAGGAAGTCTAGTATTTGCCCAAGCTTGAACCACTGCTCACAATCGTAGCGAGATAGAATACAAGCGAGGTAGCCGCCTCGAGGGCCGTAGTGGCACGATATGACCCTCTTTCCTAAGGCGTCCAGCTGTTTGCCCTCTGTGTCTGGAGGTACCGTACTGACAGCGCAAGGATTGGCAGAACGCTTGCGCGTATCTGCAGGGACAACGAAGTTCAGACAAGGTTACATGCGCAGGCCTTTGGGTGCAAACTCTGGCACCTTATATTTTGTATCAAAGCAGTCCTTTTGCGAGATGCTGAGAAAGGGTTTCTCACTCTTATGAGTCTCTTCCCAAATATCCTCCTGTACTGGAATGGCCACCATTGATTTTCTTGCAGCTTCCCGCCGTTGGTACAGAAATCCTTTCTGCTCTTCGGGAAGATCATCAAAAAGCCTTGCCGCTCATGACATGAGGGCATGAAAGGCACCAATTTTGTCTGAGGACGAATCACTTGGCAGTAGGTCTGTCTCAACGTCACCTGGCACTAGATATTCAAACTCCTCTGTAGCGTGTGTACCTGGAGAACCATTTGATGGGTAGTCGTCAGTGTCCGTATCCGTGAGAGCAAGAGGTGTTAACTGTGGCACCACTGCAGGAAGACCTGGCAGTGCAACTAAACCTTCCCTTGCTGGGAATCTATCAGGTGGCTGTGGAGAAGGCAACCATGTCACAGGAAGAAGTTGTTGGAGCTCTGAAACTGTCTGCAGTGTGGAGAGCATGTTCATTGAGGCACCCCTGGAGCCAGACGGTGCAGGAACCTGTGTAGGAACGGTAGCACTGCTCCTCAGAATAGGTGTCCCTGGAGGATATGATGAAGGTCTTTTGGTATGGGAAGGCCTTGTCTTGGTGAGGCTGGCCGAGGCATGTTCATCACATGAGGCACAGGCTCCTCTCTGTTCTCAGAGGACACAACTTGCATGTCTATCACCATGTGGAGTTGGGGAAAACGGGCTGGGCATGAGTTGGTCTGGGAAGGTAGGCCAATGCCGATAGAACATCCCTGTCCACAGTGATTGCCTTCAGGAAAGTGGAGACAAACGGCCTTTGAATAGGCATCGACGATGCAGATGTGCTTGGCGACAGTGTTGGTATGGTAACAGTCTTTGTCTTTGATGTAGATAAGTCGTTGACGAGGTGGTGGACACAGAAGGATTTGCTGACTAGTTGGTTTTGTCATCGACGACGTGGTCGACGGGACAGTCAATTGTGTCGTCAATGAGGATCTAGGTAGACTTTGGGTAATCGTCAACAGCAGCGGCGACGATGATGGCCTGGATGAAGGAGCTGTAGTCGTGGAGAGTATTTCTCCGATGAGTGGACGACGAAACTGTTGTTTCTTGGGCACCGAAGTGGTCAACGAGGTGACCTTTGGCGATGACAATTACCCCTTTGAAGAGGGAGTGCTCTCTAGGGGTCTTCTGTGCCTGGCAGAGGCATAACTACGGACTGAGGCTGAGTCAGAGGCCCCAGCACCCTCCTTCAAGCATGCCACTAACCTCTGTTGGCGGACCTTGTGGGTCTTGGATGAAAAAGATTGGCAGATAGTACAGTTGGCCAAGTCATAGTCTGGGTAAAGACACTGTTTGTGAAGGTCCTCAATGTAAACATTCTTCAGGTTAAACATCTATCGGGCCTCGAGCAGGCTTTTCCTTGTGTCTGGTCATCTCCACAGACTCTTGAAGGCCTCAAACAGAAGATGAAAACTCCAGAGGCAGTGGGATTGCCCATACTCGCTGCCATAGGCGAGGAGTGAAGCAGAACCAAACCCGAAGATTGAATTAACTTTATTTGTATATAGTTTAGAAGAACCTTTACAATCACAGATATTAAAATACTTTGTTATACTTGTAACATACAAGTAAAAGTAAATGCACACATTAAAACACATTGCATTCAATCAATTTGATAAAAGGAGAATTACAAAATGGATACACCTAATGGTACAAGGATAAACCGTATGGATTCCAATACCATACAGTACAGACGGGCAACATTTCATCATTTGACCATAACCCCAAGCCAGCTTCGCCCAAGGGGTGATGCAGTGCAAAGCCAATCCACCATGCAGCGACCTACCAGACCGCTGCTCAAGGCTAAACCTCACCAAGGTAGAGCCAATCTCGGCTCTATACCAACATAGCACCAATACAACCTACGAGATCACCATTACGTGGTCTCTTACAAACATTTTATATTAAAACATATGTGAGGTGACCGAGCGGTGGTCCGGGACAGTCGTGCACGCAGCAGCCCCAGGCAAAGCCTCAAGGTACAACACTACTCATATAGGCTTATTGGACTTCAACCGGCCTTACGTTATTTTCTTCAGCTAGGCATTTATACACAAAGCCCCAAGTACGAAACAATGCAAAGGTAATCAAGAAGCATCTGCCCTCTCCTGGCCACCTGGGAGGAGACTTTAGGCAGGGTTTTGGTGAGGGATCTGCGGGATTCCTCACAGAGGTCTGACCAAAAACAGAACCAGGTGGAAAACAGAAGAGACCACAAATAACAACTGAACTTAAAAAGCACGAGTCCAAACAAGGGGAATGGCCTCTTCAACTCCTTTCGCCTCAGGCAGCTAGCAAAGAAGCCAAAAAACGACACTCTGGACAGTAGCCATAGTTTCACCATGCAAGCAACCTGAGCTTCAGCTTCGCTATTGCCACCTTTCTTTGGATTCTGTCAGCATTGGGGTCAAGAAGCAGCACATGTAATGCTACAGGCATCATCCAAATAGACTCTGTATTCTTGAACTTGTAACATTCTCTGCTGCCCTTGTGTCAGGCGGGCTTTCAGCTGGTTAAAGTAGTAGCAGTGCCACTAGTCTTTGGTCTACAAGATGCCACAAACTGTCTTTACATCTTCCATTAGTCATACTGGCACCCATGGTGCTACTTTGTCCCCCACGCTGAAGGTCTATCCTGGCTTGTCTGACCTTTTCAGTTAACGCAGGATACTGGGTATTGCGATCACTTACTGATATGTGCACTCACAGGGAGCGAAGGTAGATGGTGAAGTGATCGAGGCTGGTGAAATAAGTGAATAATGGATGTAATAGGATTGTATGAAGCAATGACAAATTAGAAAGGGCTAGAAGGGTACTACAAGAAGAGATAAACTCTTAGCTATGGAGAATAAATACTTTGCCTTGAAGTAATAGCGGGGAGCATATAGTAATACAAGCAAAGGTGTTTGAGATTATTAGCAAGGGTTTAATTACTGTGCAACATAAGATAACGCCAAGCGGTAAAAGACCAGATTTTGACATTCAGGTGCAGAGAGAATAATTGACAGGATCTACGAGAAATTGTAGTGAATCATAAGCGGGGGACCACAGTGAGTTCAATGTCATTAAGTAAAGAGCTGTCAGCAAGAAGATCTTTTTTCAAGAGATGGTTGTGACCCCATTTTAGAAATAAAAAAAAAGAAGTATGGTTAGGAATAGCGACAGCCTCAAGAGAACGACACATTGTTTTGGCAATACATTAATAAGAACAATAACCGAGGGGCATTAATACATGGGGCTTTGAGTTGCCTGTGAGAGGACTTCATCACCTCTACCTTGGGCAAGGCTGAAGAGGAGATCCCTCCTGAATAATTTTTCATGGACATTGATTAGACATGTACATTACAGATTAATGACTTTTAACTATTATTAGTAAACTTAAGGTGTCGAGAGCATTGGGCCCAGATGGGACGCTTTGCTGAAATTAGATACTCTACTATGGGTCAGGGCACTTTCGAGTATATTTCTGGCAATTAGTGACATTGGTACAGTCCCAAAGGCTTGGCAGGACAGTACGATATTGCTGATATTCAAAAAGGTCAAGTGGAATGACCCGGCCAATTATCGAAGCCTTGCCATTTTCAGCACCCCATCAAAAATCTTTGTGCGGATTCTGTTAGATGAGCTTGAGGGTTTGAGTGACCATGTGAAAATGTTTTAATCAAACTGATTTTCGCAAGGGTGTGGGAAAAACTGGCAATCTATTTACCCTAGTTAACATTGTCTAATATACGTGGTTTTGGCGGGGCCTTCCACTTTATGCAGCCTATATAGATTTCTCGTCTGCGTTTGATACAGTCAGTCGAGGTAAATTGTGGAAAAACTGCACGCATGGAAAATACCTGGTGGCATCCTGTGTATGATTGTGGCACGCCACACTGATACTAGGGTGCGGGTGCATATGGATCAGGCAGGTAAGGTTTCCACATGGATAAAAACCTTGAGATTTAAAGAAGGGTTGCATACTTGCTCCTTGCTTATCCAACCCTTACTTAGCCGACCTACATGACTCCCTAGAAGCAACTGGAACTTGTCCTGTTAAATTTGGAAAATTGCCATTGTCTTGGTTAGGCTATGCGAACAATCTGATAATCGCGGACTGTACTCCACAAGGTCTCCAAAAACATAATAATTTGGAATTGTATTCCAGGATTAATGATTTGAGAATCCACATAGCCAGCACCAAGATAATGTTTTTCATGTAAGGGAATAAACAAGTGAAAAGTTATAATTAGCAGCTTCAGAATCAGGAAATTGAAATAGTGAGGGAGTACAAATATTTAGGTGTTAATGTGGACGACAAGTTGAAATGGGTTAATCAGTGGGAACTAGAGAATTTAAAGGTTAAGACTGGGAGAAATAAATGGTTTCTCTGTTACTCCTGGTGGGCACACGCTCCAGTCGATAACTGTTAAATGGAATGAAAATTAGATCAATAATGATTTATGGGGCTGAAATATGGGGTGGTAAGTTTATCACACATCTGAAAAAAGGCAGATGTCTAAGGAAACTATTATAACGCTGGTGTCTAATATAATTAGCAGTGAAGCAGTACTCTCAAAAAAAGTATTATTGTATAAGAAGTTAAACAGCAGGCGATGATACCCTTATTCAGGGCTTATGGTTGACCTACAAGTCATTGGATGTCCCGCCAAGATGCTTTCTTTTGAAATGTATTGAGGTCCACGTGAATAAATTAGATGCGGGGGATCTTTCAACTTCCGATTGGCAAATTCAAGGTGGCATTATGGGGGTTACTACAAGCCGAAGACGGAGATGAACAAATTGTGTCCATGGCTACCAAATATAACAGTGGCACATTTCTTAGCTATATAAAGAATGGCTGCCTTACACCGGCTTATCTAACAACATAGTCGTATGGTAATACCAGTGGTCGAAGTGGGCGGGAGCAGTGCTCCTCTACTTTTTTAATTATGTTTTACTGTTCCCATACTTTTATTTTCAAAAGAAACCGTTCCGGAATCGTTTCGTTTTAAAAACAGAAGTGTAGGAAGAAGTTGAAACTTGCACTTCAGTGTAATGCATAGGACATTCCCTTAAACAGCAGGTGCGTTTGTTTGGGGATTTGGATTGCGCTTGGGAGGGTGCGTGGTGATGTGGTTTGTGGGAAGAGGGGGATGGGCAGTAGGGAACACAGTTCCCCTACTTATTTTTGTACACTTTGACCACTGGGTAATACTGTTAGAAAATATCTGTCCATTAAATCTAACTGTATGCCCGCATTGGAGTTGTTAGGTGGGCGCCTTGGTAACCTCGGGGAAGTAGATTTTGCCGGCTTGGTGGTGATCAGTTTTTGGAATCCACACGGCACCTCATAACACTGTTCTACTTTGAACCATCTAAGGCAATGTTTTTAAATGAAATATAGTAATGAAGGATCGAGTTTAGACGTGCAAATGCTTTAGGCAGAGTTTTTCAATGGTAGTGATTTTAACTTAATTTATTATGTTAAGTTTTGTGAAGTGGTTTTTGATATTTTGAAGGATTTGTATGACGTGATTTTGATTTTCCGAAACTTATGTTTGATTTTGCTTAAGATGTATTGTTGATTGGAAATTTGTATACAGCCTTTTAGAAGGCTATGTGAATACAAAAATAAGAAAAACACAGTATTCATGCTTGATCTTGTCCTATTTTTCAAAACATTAAAACCTCTGACTCTTATCCTTCTTGATTGATCAGAACATTTAGGGTTTACCTTCAGCTTGGACAGCCATGCTCACATTCTCTTGCCCCCTGTCTCTCAACGGCCTTTTTATTGGTTATGCCAGACTTTTTGTTATGTCTTTTCTCTCCCCTTCTCATCCCCACCAGATAACCTTCATTTTTCTAACTTTTCAATCACGTTGTAAAAATGTGCCTGTTCGGCACTCAAAAGCCAAACTAAGGTCACATATAAGTGACCAAATGCTATTTTTAATATTTAACATATTTAATATTGCTGAAGCAAACTTTTACCACATAAACTTACATGCTGACAAAAATGAATAAGAGCTACCCCTTTTGCTGCACTAGAATATCTTAACTGTTTAAAAGAGCCCTTCAATATGAAATGAGAAGTTCCCTTTTGCTTCTGGCAGCTCAATCTCTTTCTTTCACTGACAGTCTCAGTAAGGCTTTCCACTAGGAAATCCTTCTTACAAAATGATACAACCCTATTCCCTCACTCCCACTGTCTACATGTCACCTCCCTCAACTGCTTCTACTTATCTTTCCATGTCAATTCATAACCTCCTTTGCCAAGCGATCTGGCTGCCCCCAATTCTAAGTCTTTTCTGTCTGCGGCCTCATCTGCATGCTTGTCGCGGCCTGGTTCTACCCAGCTCAACCTTGCTAATGTCACCCTCTCTACCCAATGGAAACCACCCTTGCTACTGACAATCCCCAAAATGATGATACTGTATCTGACCGCCCATTCCGTACCAAACACTTACAGCAGGTGTCTTGCCACAACTTCAAGAATTATATAAAGCTTGTAAGTGTCATTTAACCTATTGGGAACCTGAAGTGCTCACTGCGGTTCCTGACACTGGCTTTTCGGGGCAGACCGGGTTAACAAATTGCAGTGTATTCAGTATCCTGCCATACTTATGAATGTAGGCGCCTCATATAATTAGAACGCATTGAGTCCACTTGTGGCCGTGTTCGGAGAAATATAAGAATGAATGCTCCCTAATGTAGCCTGGAACATTTAATCTGGATTCAACTATAATCCATAATTTGCGTCATGTGGAAGCTTGCTTACTTTAATGTCCCTTGTTTAGATTGAAACGTACATGTGGACATCCGTTGGATGTGGCATTGTCCTGTTCCTGCTCACAAAGGTATTTGCATTGAGGAATTTGATGCCTACTGAGATCACAGCACCACCTGCATATCCATCCGCACACCCCCATTCACTGCTGTTTTGCCAGTAACAGATGTTCCACTATTCCTGTCCAAATATTGTTTCTACAATTAGTAAAAAGATGCTTCAGTTAAAATATATCTCATGATAGACTCGTTACCATAGATGACCTCCACAGAGGCAGGGTTAAAACAAAAATGCAGCAACCACGTTCTGTTGTGAATTACAAGGATTGTAAATAATGAATTAGTCTTGTTTCCCACACTCCCGTTCTGTTATACCTTCAGCTCAGCAGGGTGGGTTTCATTGTCCCGACTGTATTATACATTACTTAGCCAGCGGACACATCTCTCCTTGGTATTCTCATCTCTTTCTGTGCAATTTGCTGGCTTTTTCAATCCTCCTCCCCGTCCCGTAATCTCTGCTGGTGTTCATCTACCCCTCAGCTCTACCTTGAATCCTTGTTTACCCAAAAATAGCCTGTTCTGAAATATGCACATTGTTTATTTTTTAAAAACACCTTGTGCTGATTTTATTAACTTTTGTGCGAACGAATTTGAATTTTAATTACATTTTAATTTGAATTGATTTTATTCAATGGTACTTTTTATTGATTTGAATGTGAAAATGGATTAGCAATGTATTTATTAATGGTCTATGTTTTGAATTTTAATTCGTTAACAAAATTCTTATGTAAATTTAATATTTTTACTTCCTTTTAAATGTGCTTAAGGTTTGCTCTATAAATGCACAATACATTTTTTTTACAAAACTAATCTTTACAGTACTCAAGTGTGTCATGGAACACTTCATTAATCATGATTCCTATTACCTTTCCTATTACAGAGCCTGTATGATGCTGGTGAGAAGAAATGGGGGACAGATGAAGACCAATTCATTGAGATTCTCTGCACGAGGAATGTGCAACAGCTGAAATTAAGTACGTTGTAATATTCCCCCCCTTTGACATGCACAATGCTGCAATGCATCATGCAGGTGGAATCCTCCTCAGTCCTTGGAATTGCATGCATCTTTTCTCAGTAGACCGTTGTTGATAACACACCTTTAATGGATGCATGTTCAGTGTATGTCTAAAATGCACACAAAATATATCAGTGTGTACAGTGCTTTACGTGGGATGAGAAATCAGGAGGGTGTCCTAATGAGTTGTCACTAAACAATATTTAGGGACACTAAGAAATCTCTGGCATGGCCAAATAATCGCAAGTAGTTTTAAGGACTCCTGAATAGAAATATGATCTATGTTAATAAAGGAGTGGCCTTACATACAAGGGTGAGGCAGAATCAATCTAAAACGTTATATTAAGTATAATGTAATTATTCTGCAATAAAAATATTTTATTTATATAGCGCTCTCGCCAAAGCACTTTATATAGATATTTGCATGCACTCAACCGAAGTTGGTACTCGTGTATCGCCCTCGGAAGGATGAAAGGTTGAGTAGGCCTTGTTGGGTTTCGAACCTGCGACCTGCAAATCACACACAGAATGCACACTGAATAAGACGAGGGGAGATGTGGTCTGGGTTCCATTTCAGTGACTAGTAGCTTCCAGGTTGCATAGAAGAGCGCTAGACCTTACTCTTAGCTTAGCTGAGATCTGGGGCGGGCGGGGGGGATCTTAAGGACAGAGCTCTTACTAGCTGGGCAGATCTCAATGGACCTGTGACACCTCATTTCGAGGTGCACAAAAACAAGAGAAGGTATGTGGGTATTCACTGCCGTAGCCATAAGTAGCTACATATGTATCTGTAAGAATTTTTTGTAGGCGGACTGAGCAACAAATCCAACAACACTCACTGCAACATTAGGATCTGACATCAGAGAAAACAAACCATTTGACGGCATTGACTCGGAGCATTGAGGGTATCTGCAGATGTAGTCTACGGATAGTATGATGGAACGCCCCTGTTGATGCCTACCTTTTACTTTGGCAGTAAGCCACTTTTAATACTCTAAACTAACCACTGGATGCATAGCATGTAACTCTAAACAAATAAGTTCTAGAAAGACTGCTAATGGGTACATTAAGTTTGCCTCATAGGGGTCATGTTTAAAAGTACTATGAGAAGGGCTTTGCCACTTCCTTGAGAAGCTTGGTGTTATGCAGTATAGGTCTAGCCTTTTTCTTTCAAAACTTTACTCTGGCATTACTCCCATAAATGTTGTACATAAGTCATACCAACAACACCTTCTACAAATGCCCAAAGCCATATCAGGCAAAGCAATACACTTGACAAATTATAATAAACATTAAAGCACAAAAAGAAATAAAGATGATGGAAGATAATAAACAGTAAATGTGATTTAAAAAAAAAAAGTAGGTGGTCATTCCTGGAGTGCCTTCTAGTAACAGTGAAGGGGTTTCAGAGGGCTCTAAGCCTCATGGCCACCTGTGTTTCAGGTGGTGCACCATGCTTGGATCTGGCGGGCATTATGAAAATCGGTTGCCCTAATCTGCTCTGGCACCAGTTTCCCATTTGATGAAGGCCCTGAATACAGTTTAAGTGCTGCTTATAAGTCTCAAAGATCCATGTTCATTGATCAATTATGATATGATAGGTTATTTATAATGCGCTCAATACCCAGAGTTTTCTAAGCGCAGACCCGGGTATCGAACCTGTGTTGCTCAGTGTCGCCTTGATTCCAAGGCGAGTATATTGCCCGTGAGCTATCCTCCCGAGACTCCCGAGATTATGAACCAATCCCTCCCTATAAACGTTCTAAGTTGAAAGCCACCTTTTAAAGCCTTGAATGCATTTTTGCATGAACTGTGAATAATCCTTCACACTTTTTCACCTATGCCCCCACATTTGATAAACAATATTGTGGGTCAAGTTAAAACTCAGAAGATAAGTAGGCAGAACGTTTTCGTTTGCTGTGATTTCAAGAAATATTTTAATTAATGCCTTAAGAAGATCAGGCAACATATTTCAGGTTTCCAGTAAAAACATTTTAGATCAATTATCCTTTTAAATATTCACCGCCCCTACCCTAGACTCTCCCTGCACTGTGCCCTACTCAACACTAGATCTCGCATGGCACATACACACAACATCCTTGACACGATAGCCATTAACAATCTAGACATCCTTGCTCTTCTAGAAACCTGGCTCACCCTCCTCTGGCCCAGCTCAATCCATTGCAGTGCCTAGCGGCTACACCCTAATCCACTTTGACAGAACCCAGAAAGGAGTGGGCGGTATCACCCTAATCTACAAAGTCACCATAACTCTACACCCCCTTACAACTACCACTTTCCCCCATTGCAAAAATCACCTCCACTAAAATCAAATGCTCTGCCAATGCCTGTCATCTTGTACCTCATCTACTGGCCCCCTGGCACACTCGCTACCTTTGAGGATGATCTCTTCCAACTTGCCCATAGCAGCTTTAACCCTTCTATCCAACTCCTCATCCTTGGTGACCTCAACCTCGGCTATAATGACCCCCTTGACTTGCTAGCAAGCTCCATGGTAGCCTTAAGAAACACCCAACTCCTCTCTGAACCTACCCATGCCCAGGGCCGCACACTGGACTGGATCCTGGACCACAAAAGCCATGCCAGCATCCTAGCCAACTGCCCATGCCCATAGTCCGACCACAATACCACCTTTTTCCCCATCCCTCACCTCCACAGTCCGTCCAACCAACCCCAAACCAGCCACCATCTTGGTCTGCAGCACCCATAACCTCACTAGCGACAGCATCATCCCTCTCCTTACGTAGCCCCTCCCCAACTACAAGGACATCACCACCGAGGTGCAACACTACAACAACCTGCTTTCCAACACCCTCGCCCACCTGGCCCCCCTCAAAATCAGGAAGCCAAAGAATGTCCAACACTTCAACTCCTGGCTCACACCAGGTCTTAATGCCCTGCAAGCAAAGAGCAGCAGAAACAACTTGGCACAAAGAACCTAGCAAAGCTACAGAGTACTCTTCGTAAACATCTCCCGCCACTACAGACAAGCCATTCATAAGACCAAGGCATCCACCTACAATGTAAGAACTTCCAAAGCATCCTCCAGTTCTCGTGAACTCTTTGCCATCCTTCGTGAGCTGGAAACCCCCTCTCCCACTGACCCCTCCCCCCCCAACCCCCATCCACAAAGATAACGCATGGTGCAATGTTGTCCAAGACACCCTCACCCACAAAATCACTCTTCTACAACAAGATTGCAGCCAAACAACTCATCGCCACTGCACCCTCCACCACACTGCCTGCAGAACCTAGGGACTGTCCTCCCTTCGAGTTCCTGCCCATTAGTGAATACACCCTTGGAAACATCATCAAAGGCCTCAACCCCTCCTGATGCAAAGGGAACTCCTGCCCAGCTCCGATAGTGAAGGATTGTGCTGAACCCCTTCTCCCTCTCCGCCATAATTATCTCCTCCTTCACCTCTGGCACTGTCCCTCTGGCTCTCAAACAATCTTGGATATCCCTTCTCAAGAAACGCTACCTTGATCCCAGCAACTACTGTCACATCACCACAGTCCCTTCCTGCTAAAGATCCTAGACAGGGTCGCTTACCTGCAAATGCAGGACTTCTAGAGTCTCACCACATTCTAGGCCGGGTTCCTGCCCAAACATGGAACGGAGATGGCACTACTAGACCTCAAACTTCACGACGATGCTGACCAAGGCAAACTCATGGATCTTTCTGCCATGTTTGACCTGGTCAACCACAGCACACTACGCCACCACCTCACGTTCTCAGCACAGAGTGTTTGCCGGTGACCCACAGCATGCAGCGTACCACAACGCACCTGCATCTCCTCAACATTATATAACATTTATAACAAACCTCTCTTCGACCACCTCGACTCGCTAGGAGTCTCATACAACCAACTCCTCATCCCCCTCTCAGGCAATTACACACAGGACTCACTCAAGGTCAACTACCTCTGAGACAATTCAAACTGGATGGCAACACACTGCCTTTGTCTCAATGATGAGAAGACTGAGCTCCTTCTCCTGGGTCCCCAGCAAGGGTAGCCAAGCTTTATCAGGATTATAATTCTTTCTCTGTCGATGGCCACATCTTCCCCATCACAGCTGTTGTAAAAACCCTTCGGGTTTACCTGGATTCCGCACTCAACATGACACGCCAAACCAACCGCATTGCCTCAACGTCAGGTTAGGCCATGAAGCTCATCACCGCCAACAGACCTTTTCTATCCACTAAAAACCGGTTTGAAGTTGCTTGGGCCCTCTTTTGCTCAAAACTTGATTATTGTAACTCTGTTTTGTGGCACATCCACCAAAAATCTATGTACACTTCAATCAAAACAATGCACTGAGGACAGCACTTGACTTCAGACAGCATGACACATATCGGAAGCCACTGATCTACTCACTGGCTCCCTGTGAAGAATAGGGGGATCACCTTCAAGATCTTACTCTTCATACACCGCTGCCTTTCCAACAACGCCCCCTCCTACCTGGCAACAAATATCTCAAGACACTCCTCAGCAAGGCCGCAATGCACAGTTTAAAAACACTGCCTTGTCACCCCTGGATTCAACTGCAAAAGGGTGGGGGTGGGGGCAGCTTCCCAGTCTGTGCCCCTGCACTCTGGAATGAGATCCCCGGCCACCTCTGTGACGATCCATCCTATGGCAGCTTCAGAAAAACACTCAAACCGTACCTCTTCAATTAAGACTTTCTTTACCCCATTGTGCCCTCTCCCCATCTTTATTCTCCTGTCTGACAGTAACCAGCACCTAGATGCCCTCAGGCTTGGTGTGCTCATATAAATGCCTAAATAAAAGGCACTGTCCCGCTTTATGGGTAATGCTGCAGCGCAAAGTCCCCGACTGCAAAAAACCATAAGGACTTGGGGGGGGGGGGGGGGGGCTTGGCTACATGGCCACGGAGTAGGACACGATTCCTGTGTGCTCCTGCAGATCCGTCGATCCTGAGGAATAAATGATTGAGTATGAATATAAGGAGTATGCATTGGTTGAAAATCCCGAGCAATTTGCAGAACGAGAAATAAACTGTGAGCTGGAGGAGTTGGGAGAGTTTATTTTGCGGACTGAAACAAGGTGGCACCCGGAGAACAAAGAGAGGAGCCATAGGACGGCTGCACTGCAACAAGAAGAGCCAGCCAAAGTCTGCAAGAAGCAGATTCCGCTCATGTAATGAGGGATCGGAAAGCAGAATATTTAAAAATAAAAAAATTAAAAAAAGAAAACTGTGGCTGGGAGTGAAGCTGTTGTGCACGAGAAAGCCTGAAACAGCATGAGCGAAAGCCGACTGGACACTACACAATGCTGACGAGCGTTCAGAAGGTACGGGCGAGCGCACTTGGGAGCCAAAAAGATGTGCGAGAAAGAAATAACATTGCTGGGAATGGATGAGTAATAGAAAGGATGCACGGCTCTGTGGAGTCACCTGGCTGAAATAGGATTGAGGAACTACGAATATCGCCTCCTAGATATTGGGAAAGCTTACATAGCCACAGATCAGTGCAGTAATGAACGCAATGGGGAACATCTCCCCGAAACAGCCGATGAGTGACGCGGTCAGGTGTCTCAGAAGTGGAATTCCTCAAATGACGGTGCTTACTGTGAAACTGACATTGCGCAAAGCAACATTTTAGCTAGCGCAGAACAGCAGAGAGCGGGCCCAGCGGTACAGTGCCCCTGTGAAATTGACAACCGAATAAAGAGACGGCACTCTGGTAAAACACGGAATCTAATCAGATCCACAATACGAGCAGGCTGGCCACAGCAGTGGGTTTTCAGGAGTGGGGTGAAGACACTGTGCCCGCAGGGAGACACAGACATTGCATAGATACGTACGGCAAAACCCAGATGCCAAATGGGGACATGTAACAGTGAACAAGTAACCTATGCAGCTGCCCAATCATGTGCGGAGGAGATTATATGTAATAACATCTGCAGTGCGGAGCACATCAACCATAGACGATCCACCTTCAACTTAACTTACAACCAGTAATTGACCGTTTCAATAGAGACACCTCCCATTGGCAATCACTCCCCCTATCACTAATGGGCAGAGCGGCACTATTCAAAATGATGACCCTCCCCAGACTGCTGTATGTACTCCAAAACGCCCCACTTGTCATTCCCCGAGACACCTTCGCACTCATTGACAGACGCCTTCGCACACTGCTGTGGGGAGGGAAACAACCCAGGATCGCTCTTGATACGCTTCAGCGATCAGTGTGGGAGGGAGGCATCGGTCTACCCTGCATACGCACCTATTACCTTGCAGCTCAGATCGGGGTGGTAAACGACTGGATACACACAGACCCCACACATCCGCATTGAAATAGAGATCATGACCCCGCTAACCCCGCTGCAGATCCTGTACGCCACCCACGACCAATCCCCGATGTTACCCGAAATGACACACCATATTTGCCGGGCCTGGCGGGATGCGCACAAACTAATTGGCTGGAAAGGTAAACCAACACTATCTCAACCCCTATGGCACAACGCGCTCCTCCCGGAAATAGTAAATATGGGCTCCTTCGGTCACTGGTGCGCAAAAGGAATACACACATTAGCGCACGTGATACAAGAGGTCCACCTCCTTGACTTCGAGGCCATGCAAGAGCAATTCGACCTCGCACCCATGGACCGGTTCTGACATGCGCAGCTGGCCCATGCCATCCGCACCCAATTCCCTGATACGACAACCATACCCCCCTGTACTTCCATTGAGACCAATATCCTCCCGCAAAGCATTGCCTCCAAGGTCACTTCCACGCTCTATCAAGCCCTTAACTCCTTTGGGGCTGCGCAGCTCGACAGGCTCAAAGAAAAGTGGAAAAGGGATATAGGTCAAATGGAACCAGAAGACTGGGTAGATGCATTAATGTCTCCTAGAGAAATTGGTATAGACTCGAAACTCAGGCTAATACAACTGAGAATCCTTCACCGCACATACTATTCACGCACTGCCATGGCCAGGTGGGGGGGATTGGAAGACGGGACATGCCTTAGATGCAAAACGGAACCGGCCACCTTCTACCATATGATATGGGACTGCCGGGTGTTACAGGTCTTCCGGGAGGGCTGTATTAACACGATCTCTGCCACCCTGGCGACACCAATCCCCAGGGACCCCAAAATGATACTCTTGGGAATCGGGGGTGAAGTTGATCTCTCGAAATATGAAAAAATGTTTTTGGCATTGGCATTTGGGGCAGGCAAAAGATTAATCGCGACTAACTGGGGCTCTGCCGACCCTTTGTCTTTGAACCGCTGGAGCAATGAGCTGGACAGATGCGCGGCCTCGGAACGCCGGATTTACAATGCACGGGGTTGTCCCCGCAAATTCGAAAAAATATGGGATAAATGGCTTGATGCTAACTGAGATTCGTTGTTGAAATTAGATCTGTACTGCTGTTAACATTGGTTACCTGCCTCATCCCAGAAACGTCTGGTGGTTCTCAGCCCTACAGAGCTCCTTTTGTATTTTGAAATTGCCTTACTACCTTGGTCAGATGTATGCCTATGATTCATGTTTGTTTTGTTAAAACTAAATAAACAGTTATAAAAAAAAACATAGACGATCCAGCAGAGGCCAGGCAGTGTTATTACCCTAAAGGTAGACAACTGACTGTGGCTGACATGGGCTACCGGAGGTGCGGCAGATCGGCCACTAAAAGAGCACCATAATGCTGAAACACCCCGAAGGCTTAAAGTAGGCCCATCAGCGTCATAGCTACCAACAAACCGACCCGGTGGTGCGCACGCCAGCAGGTACGCAGCAACATGAGTGCAAATAACACATGTACAGCCCGCTGCGGATATAGTAACATACTGCACCCACTATAGCACAAGTGCAACAACAGCTGGGTGTTGAACTCCCAGAGCGCAGTGATACCAGTGAAGAAGAGGGGTTAAGATAACTCATGAACTTGGCACAAAGGGCTGGACCCAGACCCTCCCTGTAGTAAGCTAGTACAGGTGGGGTGAGGGCACAAACCAGGTAGTGGCAAGTATAAAGGCCGATGGGAGGCAAGCTAATTGTAGATGGTGGTGATGGTCCGAACAGCTCAGATTGCCAGTGATGGCAAAGACAGTTCGGATGGGTGCTCAGAGATAGTGCAAAGGCCGATAAACTGTGGTGGATAAGAAATACTGGGATCTCACCATCAGACCCAGAAACACTCGCCGGTAAGCTTACGGACAAAAGAGGAGATGAGTAATATGCAAAGCAAGAAGCAATCATAGGGCTCCCCACTACAGGAATGGTGGAGGAAGACGCTGAATGAAGAGAGCAGAGCGAGGGCAAAAGTCAAGACCGGGAAAAGACTGAAAGAGCTGTTATACCTTGAGCATAAGTACTCTTACTCCCCCAACACAGCACAGTGATAGCCAAGCATCTGCACCACGTGGACTGGAGCAGAAGCAGTGCTGTAGAACGAGAAGATGCTGCAATGGCAACTAAAGCAAATAAAAACAAAGGGAAGCAGTCGTCGATGGACGCATTCGCCAAACCTCCAGAGCTGACAGGTGGTGTGAAAACAACGCAAGACACACGTGACAGTGAAACATCGAGGCGAATGGACCAGCAAATACTAGAGGCAATAGCAGAGCTGAAGACGACACTGGAATTAAAAATCGACACAATGAATATAGATGTGAACCTATTGAGACAGGATGTCTGAGCACTGACGGAACGCACCGGGGTGTTAGCGAAAGAGGTGAAGGCTAATACAAGCAGTTGAAGGAACACTCTCAGGAAGTCTCTGTCCTGAAACAGGTGCGGAATCTGGAAAAAAGGGCGGAAGAAGCGGAAGGTCGGCACAAAGGAATAATGTGCGGATAATTGGGCTCCCAGAAGGCGGGGAAGGGTCGAACCCGACCAACTATGTGAAAGACATGCTTTTACAGGAAATAGGAGCGGGATCACTCACCCAAGTGTTCAATTTAGAAAGGGCACACAGGAGACAACCGCACGGAGCCCCGCGCGATAACTGCCAAGATATTAAATTACAAAGACCGAGAGAGAATACTGGAAAATTTTTGGACACTAGGAATGATTAACCGGGCATCGGCATCCATCCCAGCCTACCTGGATTATACCTTTCTGGTGCAGAAACAAATAATGAGCTACGGGGCTGTTAAAAGGAGGTTACGCGCAGCCAGTCTCAAATATATATTGCTCTATCCGGTGAAGATGAAGGTCCTGCATAAAGATCGTGCAGTCTTTTTCGAGACCCCAGAAGGTGCGAGTACGTGATGGACTTGCAAAACATGACGATGGAGAAAGAAGACCAGACAGGAGAGGGAAGTGATAAGTGAAGCTGCAATGTGTGATTAATGTACTCCGTGTGACATGGGGGCCAATGCTTAGGGATTTGCGGACACTTCAGCTGGAAATTATATGCGTTGCTTATTGTTGCTAGGGGCAGGAGTGCAGAGGCTGCTTAGTCATAAGCGGCACTAGGAATCGTACTATTAACCCACATTAGGTAGTTTAGATGGGATACTAGTAGTTCAGTATTCTCCCGCTGCACTCTGAGTGCCGGCAATGGACCGAGAAAGGAGCGAGATGCGTTGATACCTGAGATTCAGTAATGGAGCTGGGCAAATGTTGGGAACGGTTGGGGCGGGGGGAGGGAGGGGATTTGGGGTAGTTGTGGATCAGTGAAGAGGCTGACACTGAATCCAAGTAAGAAAGGACCAGACCTACAACAGATCCATGAACCACATAAGAAAACGGCAACACAAGGCACTCGCTGCTGCACGGCCCTAAACACTGACCTAACTGGATATGCTGTTGCTGGCTCCCTTGAACTTCCCCAACCTCCTAGGATCTAAACACATTACAGTATAAACAGCATGGCACTTGGGCTACACCTGAATTCGTGGTGCTGTCTGACCACACAGTCTTGCGTGGTGCCTTGCATGCCCCCGCCTACAAGCCAGTGCTGCTACAAAAGCTCTATAGCTTCCAGTGTCCAAGGTAAGAACCATGGGCAACAACCCCACTAAAGTGGGATTCTTACTGGTACATAGTGTATGATATGTGGGTTTTTGGTTATATTCAAAGTGGGTACTGTTTAGCCACACAATTGATGTGGAATTTATTTTTAAATTGAGATTTTTTTTTAATGGTGCTACATCTGTATTTTCTTAGAAGCAATCTTCATGGAAGGCCTTATCCCGATTGGCGACTCAACTAATTACTTCCCCAGCATAGAGTGCACTCTTGGTTCAGGGCTCTCAATTCCCAATATCATGCATGATCCTTGTTAATAAGCTTTTACTTACAACCAATTTCTTGGCTGCACATATATCGACCTAAATTGGTTTACTGGGTATTTCCTCTGAGTTGTCCTGACTCTTGTGTAGCTGAACAGTTAAGGCACCCTTTCAGAAGGTGACGGATGGCTCAGAGTTACAGTAAACACTTAGCTTTCCCATAAGGGAAGACCCACTCAGTATATTTATAAACATATATTGTTAAGTAAAAATGGTGTTAAGGAATATCTATAATTTTACATGCAAAGAAATATCCTTTTCAGGCTTAGATAAACCTTTAGAAAACAGATTGCAGGCGGTCTTAAAATGTTAGGCAGTCAAGATTCCAACAGGACCTGCGCTTACATGCCCCCTATAGAATGAGAAACCCTGGCCACAATGTTAGTGTATGGCAAAGTAGAAGTCAGTGGCCCAATGCAAGCCAGTGTAGCAAGCAGCAGCTCTGCGCACAGGAGCCCAAAGAAGACCTACAGATGGAGGGGGGGGGGCCCACTGGAGATCCCATCATCCGGTTTCACTCACCACCTCTGCGGACAGGAGTTTGTAGAGAGCAGCTCTGACATCACAAGCTTGAGATGCCATGTCCTGGTGTAGATGGAGGAAGGGCTCTACATGAGAGCCCTACAGCACAGGACAGATGGACCCCCAAGAGGATTTATCTGAAGAAGGTGTTTTAGAACAGCACAGGTGTGGAGTTGGAGAGGGTACAGTAGTCCAGTGGATGGGTATGATCAGCACATGAAGATCCTGCAGTTGATAGTACAGAACAAGCATCTCAGTTGGAGCCCAAGTACCGTGGAGATGATAATTTGCACTAATATATAAAAAAAATGCACTGTTGAAGACCTCTTCCCCCTGACCCTCCAAATATCAGGGTGGCGCCCTGCTGAAAACTAGGCGAATAAACTGCAGCTCAACAGCTTCAGATCAAAGAGAGCAGTAGTGACTCTAGCCATGGTTGCGTTTGGAATAAAGTGCAGCAGGACACACTATTGGAGGTACCCACCGGGAGAACGCTACCAGGGTCCTTTTACACAGTTAAATCATCCAGCAAAGTGTTCAACAATGAGAGCTATGCCGGCGGCTCCCAAAGGATACAATGTTTGGATTTGGGGGTTGTAGTCGGGGGTCCATTCAACAACAAAAAAACACGTACTCAAAAAGTTGAGCAAACACCGGGCAAGAAGCAACGCTGTGTATTACAGGTGGGTGAAAAAAATCAAACAGAATAGTGGATAGGCTCTGATCGAAAGGCTGACATCTGACTGAATGGAATACGAGCAGTCATTTTACACCAAGAAATAAAATTGTCGGAAATCCATCGAAACACTTGCTAGTTGGAGAGTTCATGTTTTCGATAGAGGTTTCCCTGGTTTATGGACATCATCTCCTCGAAACTTACATTGATTAGTGAATCATAATTGAAGCAAACCGTTTAATGGTTTCCTGTTACAATGCCTCTCTATGTGGTACCACATTTATTCACATCCCACCCCTGAATAACTTGTTATTAAAGTAACATTTGTGCTGACTGGCGGAACTCGGCACCATTGAGAACAGAACACGAACACCCTGCAGCTGGTGGGAAAGGGGCAATTCACACAATACATGTTGGATGATGACCATCGTAAAACTTTGCAGTAGATAATTTGGAGGCTGGCCACCTTCCCTAGCTCAACAACTTAACATATGATTTGTTCTCCCAGGAATGCCACTCCATCCAGTGTTCCTTTCCCACAGCTGCCTGCCGATGGGCATCGGCGGTCATGTGACCGGCACACTGGTACAGAGTCATTTTTCCCTTCTGCTGTACTGGGTGGCTGGTTTGGGTGATGGCCATGTAATTACATCCTTGTTGTAGTTGTTTTTTTTCTTCATAATGAGCAGCTTTAGTCCCTCCCCCTTTTGCAGATCCCTATCATACTGGTCACATGTTTCAGGTAGAGGTTTCCCAGGTCCAGCCTGCCCTGAGGGATTTGCCACTGTGTTTATGATGGTGCTATTGTTATCCTTCCACTGCTCTAGCTAGGCATAAGCCAGTATCTTGGACTGTGTGTACACCCAATGCACCATTACCCCCTACCGTTCCTGGTCAAGCCCTTTTATACAGGGCGTCTGTAGCTTAGAGTACCTGTTTCCTTTCCCATATAGCTGCCCCCACCGTCCCCCTTCTCTCGCAGTTGGTAGGTGCGTACCCCTATCTGGTGCTGAATTGGCACCTTTAACACTGGGCGAAGCAGCTCAGGCGAGTCCAACAAGTTGAAGCTGCACAAAAAAGGCCTTCAGGTGAACATATCCCCTGGTCCTGTGGGATAAAGGGGAAGAAGCACTGTACAAGGTTATTTACCGCCAAAAGTGCGGTAGCGCTTAGCCATCAGGTTGCTTATAGTCCAAGAGATAGTGGTGCTTCCATCATTGTACTTGAACAAATACTTACTTTGGGATCAAATGCCAGCAATTGAAAAACTACTGGTGCAGGGTGTTGAGCAAATGTACTAGTTTGCTGAAAGAATTAGTAAAATGTGGGTAAGTTGTGACCACTATTACTCAGAGAAAATCCATCCATCCCCTGCTCTTAGATAGGAGTATAAATAGTTAATTTCAATGTAGATGGGGGCTTAAGGGAAATTATCTGTGGAGTGGTGCATCGTAAAGGTATTTCGGTAAATATTTAAAAGACCTGCTCAGTGATGCAGCAAATTAATCAGTTAATTCAGAGCTGATTATCAAAGTTTAAGGAATTCATCCATCCAACTTGAGAAGCTTGTTCCTTTAAAAATTGAAAGGGATGAAGTTTGGATATCGGCCTCTAATTTTGAAACCTTGGCAGTAATAAAGTTGTCTCTAATAACTCTAAAACAGTGCTGGGCCGTGCATTTCACACATAGGCCTTCAGTGATGTCCTACTTAGTCCGACTTCAATAAATACCTCTCATAATACCATCATTTATGAAACCACGTGACCACGGCTGGAGAAAATAGACCTTTCCCTGTCTCTCCCTTTTTCTCTCAGCAGTGTGTTTGTGTGCGTAACCCTGACTCACATCTGCAATTGTTCTCTCTATTATCTCAAATAAGCAAAGTTCACCTAGCAACGGGCTCATGCCCCAATGCCCTTCTATGTGAGGAACAAACACTCGACAGGCCACTCCACAGTAAGTGTCCCTTGTTCAACCCGAGTTCGAGAAGAGCAAGATTTTTTTCATTTCTAGTATATTTGTCATTTTAGTTAGTTATCATTGATTTGATATGAACGAAATAAAATGACAAATATACTAAAAATGAAAAAATAAATAAATTGTTTCCATTCACCAAAACGGCTGTCCTCAAACACTTATTTCAACACAAAATCCATTCTCCTTTTTTTCCTCAAGAAGACCTCAATGACATGGTTGTACAGTTTATCTGTGCGTTTCAGTTCCAACAATAAATCCCTTTCTATCGACATGGAGGCCAATGCTGAAAGACGCGTCTGTCCAGTCGTGTCTCTTGAATATTGAGGCAGAGACTGACCGCTCCACAGAAGCAGTGGACACCGGGATTGTCGCAGCCAAACAAGCCAGTGAATAAAGTTGTCCCATACTCTCACTCAGTTCTTTGTTCCTAAGAAAATCAAGGAGATCAGCTGGACTTTTCCCTTCAAAATCAGTCATGGCCTACATTACAGTCGGTTCTGTTTTTAGTTGGGGCAGGTTGAACAGTGCGGCGTGACTTTCTGTTAAACTGGAAAAGGCTGTTTGCAGAAACTTTCCCCGGTGTGTCTGAAAGTGCTGGGGGTCGAGAAGGGAGAGAAACAATTTTTCGTGGTCTTGAAATCGATTCCGTATCTGCCAAAGAATGTTGTCCAGAATGTTGCTTTGGTGTTGTTGGTAGTGTGCGAGAAGGTCGCATTGCGCCGCGCTCTGACCTCTGCAAGCGCTTAGACCCCCTGAGATGCTCCCTGTTTCTTCATGAATCTGATCTGATTGAATTCGATCTTGGTGCGCTCAGCTGTGTCACAGAACTCGTTCACCCTTGCCATGCAGAATTGAACATCCAGTATTTTCTTCTGTAGTATTCCAAAGAGCACATCAGCATCCTCATAAAGCCTATTAAATGTGTTGAGCAAAAAACAAAACTCAATCATCACAGACGCTTAATAAATCTATCTGCACAAAGCACAGTGCACTCCTCATACTCATCATGATGTTACAGTATGTGATCAAACAACTCCTTTAGCGCAATCCTCTTCTCGTGGACTGCATTCACCAATCTCGATGCATATTGCCACCGTGTTGGTGCAACATGAGGAAGACGCCGTTTGCACATGTCATCCAGTAGCTGAGTGCACTTAGGGGATCTGGAGAACAACGCAGCGAGGCCATTCAGGTTGGAAAAAAAGACCTTGCATTCTTTAAGCTTTGAGGCCCCTTGAGTCAGTACTAAATTATGACGATGAGCATAGCAGTGAATGAATAAGGCCATAGGTGCCCTCTCTAACTTTCGCTTGCACCCCATTTAGTCAAGATGCCATTACCGCTGCACCATCGTAACACTGTGCCACAACTTTGCCCAGACAACATTCATATTCCTAGAGGAAATGGAAAATAAGAGCAGCAATGTCATCGGCTCGCTTGCCACTAGTTACATCTTCATATTTGACAAAACGCTCCTTGACAACTGATGTTGTTAAATAGAGCAGGACAAGTGCAAGCTGTGCGGCATTACCCGCGTCTGTTGTCTTGTCCACCATTACAGTGACGAAAGGTGCTTTTTTGATCTACGTTTTGATCTCTTCTCCCATCACTTCAGCAATAGCATAAATTAGGTAATTTTGTATTTTACCAGATGTCCCAGTAAACACTGTTAGTGGACAGGTGGTAATGTAAGTCTGTGTCATGCTCAGCAAGAAAAGAAAAGTTCCATGTAGTTGCCTCTGCTTGTGGACTGACTGCTCTCATCGTGTCCCCTAAATGAAAGTTCTTGTTTACCCAAGAACATGACACAATCAATCAGTCTTTTCAATATCTCCCTATTTTTCTTCACCATTTCATTTTGCAGCTCTTTCCCTGCGCACCTCTACGTTGAGCTGTGTATCCACTCGGGTGTCCCCAAAAGTTTTTCAAAGCACCGTAGCTTGCAAGGGTCCAGCCGTGCTTTGGTGTCTCTTTGCTGCCTTAGTTAAACAATTTAAGTTCGCAAATCCAGTGTAGCTCCACACACCAAGTCAATCCTTTGCAAACAAAAGTCATTCCCAGCAGAACAATTTGCAGCACCCATCGGAAGCCGTAAACCAGGGGTACCGCTCATAGTTGGTTGATTGGAAATGGCAGACAAACCCTTTCCCCGCCTGGGACAGGTTAGCAAGCTCGGGGGTCAGCTGTCCTCGTCTCACGAGATCTAGCTTCTCTTGAAAGGTCCGTCTTGAAAATGGCCTTGCAAGTATATCTGCAACCAAATCAACGTTTTGCCCTCCTTCGGTCGTGGGTTAAAAAATCGATTAGATGTATTAGATTTCTCAGCGGTAAGTGAGTATCCTATCACAGGGCGCGTACATGTCAATGTCACGTTCAACGCGAGGCCAGCTAGAAGGCTTACTGTAAAACTCTAACTTAAAAACAACACAAACCTGAAGAGAATATGAAGAATATTTTTATATATTTAGGGAAAGTAAATTCAAAATTAAATTAACTTTTATCAAATTATGATCATGATTTATGTTAGGCCCACCACTGCCTAAAAAGAAATTATTTATTCAAAAAGGGAGGGAAAGAAGATCCTAAAAATTACCGCCCGATCGCACTTCTGGACACGGTTGGCAAGGTGTTTGGTTCTCTATTACTTCAAAAATTTCAGGACTGGGCCAGGGAGGCCGAATGCGCCGACCCGTTTCAAACGGGATTTACTAAAAACAGCGGTACGACCACTAACATCATGTTTCTCAGTACACTCAAAAGCAAGGTGCTGGGAGGAGGCCCTAGAGTGTTTCTAGCGTTCATAGATCTGGCTCAAGCTTTTGATCAAGTAAATCGTGAGCGCTTGTGAAGAAAACTGAGTCTTTGGAAATGCCCGGCCGAACTGCTTCAACCGATT
The DNA here is from genome assembly GCF_040938575.1 of Ambystoma mexicanum. NCBI lineage: Eukaryota > Metazoa > Chordata > Amphibia > Caudata > Ambystomatidae > Ambystoma > Ambystoma mexicanum. Next base: position 1,501,508,553 of record NC_090935.1, read on the forward strand.
CAAGCTCTACACCAAGAAACAAGGGTGCGAGTGAGACTAACTCAGGCTGGTTTGTTGTCCTCTGAAATCCCGGTGGATCGCGGGACTCGGCGACTTCAAAGCCTCGGAGCAAACGATCCGCTCCTTTCCACCGACTTTGGGCAAAGTGAAAACATCGAGACTACTCTACGCTGATGACCTTATCTTAATGGACTTGACTCCTATCGGTCTTCAGCGTCAACTCGACCATCTGGCGGCATATATTCAAACGAATGATCTAACTATAAACACGGCCAAAACAAAGATCCTGATAATGGAAAAACACAAGCGACCAAAGGAAAAACTTGCCTGGTACCTGGATGGGGTAGCACTGGAAAAAGTCACAAACATCACATACTTGGGAGTAGCATTGGACTGCTCGAGTATAAATGCATCTCTCCAAAGTTGCCTAATGACTAAAGCAAGAAACCTAGCGGCACAAGGCAGGGCATTGGACAACAAGTTTGGAGGTTTTTCCCTGTTACCCCTGATAAAATTCTACAAAATGAAGGTGGTGCCATCCCTCACCTATGCCGCAGAAGCTCTCCCGCATACACCCACAAATTTGTGGCTGAAGTTAGAGGGTCTATTTTGGCGCACTGTTCTAGGTTTCCCCAAGTCTGTGCCGGCTCTGTTGATCAGAAGAGAGCTTGGCCTATTATCGTTGGAAGGGACCATGGAAACTAAATCGATGATGCTGTACAGGAAGATGCTACTTTCGGACTGTCCTTATGTGCTAGCTATTGTACGCACGGAACTATTGACATCTTCCTCTTCTGTGCTCAAATCTTGGGAAAGGGCTCGTAAAATGAAGCTTGCGGAAATCAATTCCTCGGAGCAGGATCTTATCAGCAATCCGCTAAAAATAAAAAGGAAAATCAGTGAGCTTGACTGGATTGAAACCCTGAACAATGCATCTAAAGCCAAATCAGTCAGCCATTTGCCGCCCCATGAGAGCAAATTAAACACTGTTCCGAATTACCTGAGTAAATTCCCTAACAAAGCCGCCAGAAACTTGTTTTTGAGAGCGCGTCTAAATTTACTGCCGACACACGAGATACTAAAACTCAGAGGACAAAGTAATTCGAACACATGTCGTTTTTGCAAAAATGAGACACACGTAGAAACTATACGCCATCTCCTTTTAAATTGCCCAGGAACCAGAGCCGTAGGCGAGAAATTTCTGTTACCACACCTTTCTGCATCGTATATCAGGGAAGAAGAAACGTGGTGGACGCGCCTGATGAGCGGAGAAAGAAATACCTGGACTATAGCCACCACACAGACTTTGAAGTTTATTCTATCTCTCTGAAAAACTAGCCCAATTTTTTTTTTTTTTTTTTTTTTTTCTCCTTCTCCACTTCGGCTTCACCTCGCTTCAGTTTCTTTTTCTTTCTCCCTCCTATTTCTTAATTTCGAGCTTCATCCTTTGTTCTTCACTTCGTTTTGATTCCAATTTCGTTTGTAAAAATCATTAATTTGATTAAATCAACTAAATAAATAAAATTATATTTTGAATGGATTGTGTCCTCCAACGTATTCCTCCATTTTATGATATCTCCATATCCAGCTTAAGCTGCTCCGGCAAAACCTTTACACCAGGGGGTGCTGCGTGTTGATGCCTGTTGACTCGATCTCCCACGACTGCCTCCATCTCAGCATCGATGACATCAATGGTATATAGCACTTGCAGCGACCGTTGGCTTCAGTTCCGTTTTTACGCGAGAGGTATTGCCTTTGAATATCGGCATGCTTCGGTTCCTTTTCAAGAAACCTTTCATATTTAGTGAAAGACATTGTCGTCGGCATCTTCAACTCGGATTGCGGTTCAAACAATGTCACACCTGTGGGGGTGAAAATGTCCTTTACGGACACTCACCGGGTGTGTCTGTGGTGCTTAGGAACCATTAATTTAACATCAGAGTGTGGGTCCTGCCTACCAATGACAGCGAAAGCCCTGAAAGAGCGTAGAGGGAAGTTAGCTGCAGGTAGGTCTCATAAATCCCCTTCGACAACCCTGTCGAAGAACGATCGTCTGGGTCGAGAGATGACTCTCCTCATCAGAAGAAAACTAGAAGATCTCGATCACGCAGTGGCTCACACTACTCGTTCTCCTCACAACGGTCGAACAAAAGGCGCCACAGATCAGTATTCGAGAATGCGGCCTCAACCCCCTCGAAGAAAGATCAGAGCCATGCCCATGTCGACAAACACGACAAAAAGGTAAATGGCAAAACCTGTGAGCCTTCATGCCCGAGTGTCCAGGAAAAAACTCCTTGGGAGCCCGCGAGTTGAGAAGACTCTTCAAAGCCAAAATTGTGCTGAAAGACTCCAAGTCGATGCCTAAAATGACCATGATGTCACAACCGTCGAAGTCTTTCACGTCGACGGCATCGAAGATCTCGACGCCATTGTCCACGCAATTAGCTAAACCCTCGAAGGAAGTCGAGAAAACTTTCACCCCAATGCCCAAGAAAGATTTAAGTCTCTTTGCTCAATTTATGAGGATGAGTACTCTTCGGATGAATCGCAAACCTTTGGGTTACAGTATGGGATACCAAATGTTCCAGAGGCCTTAATCTCAGAGGACTCCAGAATAAGACATTCATGAAACCCTGCAATCTGCAAGTGGGTTGGACACTTCCCCAGAGATAGTTTGGCAGACCAGATTCCTCGGACCATGCCGATGGATCTTACAGACAGCTGATCTCTAAGGTCATAGAATATCTGGGATGGAAAATGCCTGCACCACTTTTTGAGCAGGACAACCTCAATAAAATTTTAGATAAGGCACCCCATGAAGACCCTATTTTCCTTTCCATGTACCTTTACAAAGGAGAGTTGATGCCAATTGGGAGACACCAGATTTTTTTCCAGCAGTGAACAAAAAGCTGACAAGCAAGTACAGAGCATAAAGCAGTGACCCTTACTATCTAACAAAGCATCCAACTGCCCAAAGTTTGGTAGTTAAGGCTGCCACTTCTAAAAAGGCATGCCCAACTATCCCCCCCGGCTCCCTCCCAGGCAGAGATGACACATGTTATGATGCTTTGGCTAGAAAGGTTTTCTCTGCAGGGAGTATGGCCCTTAAATCGGCAAATGCCACGTGTGCATTGGCCAAGTTCACGTTCACCTTATGGGATTGCTTAATGATGGCGGCTGAACATATTCCCAAAGGGGCAGAACGAGACTGCTTCTTAAACATTGTCAAGGATGGGAAAGATGCAATGTGCGAATCCCTGTAGACTAGTTTCGACTCTGCTGACAGTATCAGCCGGGCTATGGTGGCTAGCACTGTAATGCACAGATTTGCCTGGTTGAGAGAGTCTGGTTTTGCTCCAGACATGCAGTCTAGACTTCTTAACATGCCCTTTGACGGCACACCTTAATTTGGCTGCAAGCTGCAGACCTCCAAAAGCAGCAGCCAAATCCCTTGGCGCTACAATCAGACAGCCACAACCATCTTGCTTCACTGGTACAGCTTGGAGGGGCAGGTCCTTTCGCTATTACTCCTCAGTTGGAAGAGGGAGAGGACTGTCGAATCAGAGGTTGGGGAAGATTCCCCTGTGGTGGATGGGGAAGAGGTTCTAAGACCGCCCAGGCACCAGCTGCTTTACCCTCAGCCACTGCATCAGCCGCCTCAAAACCTCTCTGAGGCCTTACTCCACAAACCTCTGGTGGGAGGCAGACTCTGGCAGCATCTGAAAGAATGGCGGGCATTACTTCAGATGCATGGGAATCGGAAACAGTTGCCTAGGGTTACTGCCTTCCCTTTCAAAAAAGACTTCAGGATCCTCCCCCGGGGAACAGCTCTTTCAAAGTTCCAGATCCGCTCCTTATGCAGGAAATAGGAAATTTTGACCCTGCTCGGGAAAAGGTGCTATAGAACCGGAACCTGTAGCGGACAGGTTCAAGATGGTTACCCTTTCTCAGATCCTTCAGGCCCTCCAGCTTCAGGACTGGATGGTATCATTGGACCTTCAGGATGCTTACATTCATGTGCCAATCCATCACAGACACAGAGTACCGGAGGTTCACCGTTGGCGTTTCTCATTATCAGTTTTGAGTTCTGCCATTTGGGCTGACCTCCGTCCCAAGGGTTTTCACCAAGTTGATGGTGGTGGTGGCAGTGAGTCTCGGGTGGTGGGGGGGGGTTCAAGTCTACCCCTACCTGGACGGTTGGCTGATCGGGGCTCGTTCTCCCGAACAGGCCCTGGAACATCTCAGCCCCACCAGTCACTCCCTTCACAATTTGGGCTCCTCCCTCAACTTCAAGAAGTGCCACATGATACCATTTCAAAGACTCCAATTCATCGGAGCTGTCCTAGGCACTTACTTGGGAAAAGCCTTGCCACCAGAGGTGAGGGCTCAAGACATTCTGCAGATGGTCACCAAATTCCAGAGTGCCCAGCGTCTTGCAGCCTTCGATTTGTTTGAGGTTGCTCAGCCTCATGGCATCCTGTATTTTCCTGGTGCCAGAGGCATGCCTCAGAGTGAGCCCCCTTCAATTGGCCCTCAGGACTCAATGGTACCAATTCTCAGGCAGGATGTCAGACCTCCTTCAGGTTCTGAGCAGAGTCGCACAGGACCTTCTGTGGTGGGTCTGCAAGGACAACATTTTGAAGGAAAACATTTTTGGCAACCATTGCTGGAGATAACCGTATTGACGAACACCTCACTCGCGGGGTGGCGAGCAATGATCTGACAATCAGCGGTCGTTAGGTCTCCATTGTAGTCCAAACTACACATCAACCTTTTGGAGCTGAGGGCAATCAGACTAGCGCTGAATGCCTTTGAGCCCTCTGTACGGGGAAAGAATGTCTGATGATGACGGACAACACAGTGGCCATGTACTACCTCACCAAGAGAGAATGCATAGGTCACTAGCACTGTGCAAAAGAGCAATGCAGCTCTGGTTCTGGGCAATTCAAGAAGGAATCTCTCTATTGGCAGTTCACCTAGCTGGAGAGGAGAATATGGCGGTGGATGCTCTTAGCAGGCAGAGCATAGTCTCCCACGAGTAGGAACTAGCTCAGGAAGTCCTTCAGGAGATGTTCATCCTTTGGGGAACCCCTCAAGTGGATCTGTTCATGGCCAGTGTCAACCAGAAGCGCAAACTGTACTGCTCCAGGGAACTTCCCCCCATGTGGAGCTCTACGAGACGTGTTCATAGTGGACTGGGAGTTTTCGCTGCTGTACAAGTTTCCTCCCGTTCCAGTCATTCCTCACGTGATCAGGAGGTTGAGAAAGATTGGGAAATTCATGATCCTATTTGCTCCGGATTGGGCCAGGAGGACATGGTACCCAGACCTTCGGGACATGTCCATCTGCCCTCCAATACGTCTTCCACAAAGAGGACCTTCTCTCACGAGAGGAGAGTAGGGTTCTCCATCCAGAGGTCAAGACTCTCAACTTTCACACATGGTTTCTGAGAGGTGGAGATAGAAGGATTGGGACCTCCCAGACAACATAATGGAGATTTTACTTTCGACCAGAAGGCCAGCAACTAAATCCTTAATTATACCTCTGCCGTTGGAACAAATTCTGCTGCTGGTGCAGGGATAAAAATGTGGACCCTTTTACATGCAGTACAACTATGGTGTTATCATTCTTGTTACACCTGGCAAATCTGGGGCTCTAGGTTGGTACAATTAAAGGGTATCTGGCAGTGCTATCTATTTTCAAGTGCTCCTCTGAAGAGATATCTTTCTTCAGGTTCTACTGGTTATACAGCTTTTGAAAGGATTAACAAATGTTTTTCCTCTGGTCCCTTTTCAAGTCCCGGTTTGGGATCTCAACCTAGTTCTGAAATTCCATGTGTGCTCCATTTGAGCCTATCTACTCCTGTCCTGTAAGATTGTTGACCTTAAAGACCATCCTTTCAGTGGCTCTTACATCAGCCCATAGGGTGAGTGAACTTCAAGCCTTGTCCTGCAAGCCTCTCTTCACAGTTTTCATTAAGGATAAAGTTAAATCTATCTTTCTACCAAAAGTTGTGTCTGCGTTTCATTGAACTAAAAACATAATTCTACCTTCTTTCTATCCCCAACCTCATCCTGGAAAGGATGAGGAGAGGCTACACAGGCTTGATCCAAGATGTGCACTTAGTTTGGACATTTCCAGAATGTCTAAATTAAGACAAAACGATCAACATTTTGTGGCTTACGCAGGCCATAAGTTGGGTCTGGCGATCTCAAAACCATCTTTATCTAGGTGCATCAACCTAGGAATCTCGGAATGCTACAGATTAGCTGGAAAAGATCCTCCGGAGGGTCTCGGAGCACATTCGACTAGGGGCATGGCTACTTCCTCTACCTTAGAGGGGAGTACCAATCCAGGCTATTTGTGCGGGTGCAACATGGTCCTCAGCCCACACTTTTATCAAGCATAATAGTCTGTACTCTTCTCAGGCCGGAAAGGTGTTTTTAAAAGGTAGTGTTACATTCTGTACACACAACCAATAAGTAACTCCTGAATTCTAATTGGAAACTGTAAATTCTTACTACCAACATAATGATGCTTTGGGAGTCTATCATAAAATGAGGAATAGGTGGGAGGACACAATCCATTTGAAGAACAAGTTACTTACCCATGGTAACATTCTTTCGACTGGATGTCCCTCCCACGTATTCCACATCACCCCTCGCAGCCTACCCCACAGTAAAATTACCATGTCATTGCAGTTGATGCTCTTTCAGGGTGAGTAGCTGTCAGGCGTAAGATAAACCAATACACGTAAAAACGGATCTGAAGCCAATGGTTGCTGTGCTTGCTATATACCATCGATGACGTTGAGACAGAGGCCCTCGGGGGACATCGAGTCGACGGGCATTGACGCGCAGCACCCCCTGCTGAAATGTTTCTGGAGCAGCTAAAGCTGGGTATGGAGATATCATAAAATGAGGAATACGTGGGAGGAACATCCAGTCGATAAAACACTACCATGGGGTAAGTAACTTGTTCTTTGAGCCCATTGATAGTAGAATCCATATCAACCTACAAAAACATAGCATAAAAAGAGTAAAACTATGTACTACTATGGACAATGAACCTAAGAATGCTGAAATAAAACCTGCATTGATGGGGTCTAAACAAGATGACGTTTTAAAACATCTATCAAACTGTTTTTCCTAGAACTCAATTCAAAAGTACCAAAAAAAGTCAAACCTAGTTGATTGATTGGAGAAAATTGAACCGTTTCTGTGTATTGTAAAATTAAATAAAAAATGGAACTTATTATTTTGGCACATCCCTCTATTAGAGCAAAAAGGAGAGCAAAAAAATACAGGAACACAAGATATATTGTACTATTAAATAAATGTAAAAAGTAGAAGCAAGATGAAAATAAGACTGTTACAGTAATCCCACAGGAGGATTTCCAATATATTCTGACACACACAGGAGGAGGGGTCTACTGGTTGTTCCCGGGAAAATGGAAGTTAACGGAAGACTGGTCCCATTATTAAGAAAATGCAATGTCTAAAAGTTTCAAAAAGTGTATTTGTATACTTGTGTAATCAGAAAATGTATTTGTCCACCAAAATAATTTGTACAGTTGGATTAAATGTAGTGCACTGAATTGTGTTCACACACATTTGACAAGTAGGATTTCTTATTAATCATTCTATATTAATTCAAATAATACTTTATATAACCTGTTACAGGTGGTTTCAACAAAGGACATGGCCCCCGTGTCTGTTAATGAGTAGAGAACATTGGGACTAGCCAACAATTTTTGTAGAGTTCAACTCCGATGCAATATTTTTTTTTATACAATTTACTGCTCATTTACGTACAATGGGAATGGATTTATTTGCTGTCTTCAGAAAATGTAACGAACCACTGCTATCACTTGTCTATCCTCATCTAACTATTGTTTCCTGAAAACTTTGTGCAACTTCTTTTTTTCAACTCCCACCATTTCAAAATTTGAACCATCTATGGCGCTCAGAGACCCTCTGGGTACAATCGGCGCCAAACAAAAATTCAAATCTATAAATGAACCCCCTAGAAGGTGAATGAAGTGAACATCCCTCCTGAAAATGGGCAGAAACAATATCAATTAAAATATTGGAGATTTTTCACAACTGGTCTTTGGTATCGTGTACTTTTTAACCTGCCTTGCTCTAGTGTCCATTTCCTACTGGATAATACTTTTAATACCATCTTTTAATGTATTAAAGATTACTATGTACAGTTAATACAATTCTCTGGATTGTGGTAGATCACAAGGAGACATATCTGGATTTGCCATTTCTAGAGGTGTTTATTTATTACAAATAACATGTCTGAGTTTCCCTACTGTAAGGGTTTCCCTACCTAACACAACTAAACTCTGGTGCTCTTCGTCCGTTCGGAAATCCAAAGCAAAAGTTTGTCCTCCGTCCAAAACTAATCTTCACTGACCCTACCACTCAGCCCAAATAACTAAAGACCAGGAGAATGACTCCCTTCTCCTGGGATTGCATTCCAGCAAGTACCTTTCAGTACAGGATCTTCATATAGCTCTTAGCTATTTCTTGCACTCGTTCATTTAGTTTTCTTAGGGGACTTCTCCACGTCCTTTCTTTTTGTTTGTTTATAGCTCATTGGTTTCTCAAGTTCCTCTCCCTAGGTTCTCTGGCCTTTAAATATTATTTTACTCTGTTCCTCTCAATTGTAGTTGACTGTTTATTTTTCTGACACCAGTTCACTTTCTCTTCTACCGCTTATTACAATCTACTGCATTCTTATCTCCTCACTGGGGTCTGTGCGATGTACCCAGCGACCAGTCTCACTGCTTTTATGATTTTTTCCATTCACTGGGATGAGTAGGCTAAATGCCTGAACGATTCTCACTCTTGTTAGGATTTACTCATTCACTGGGAGGAGTAGGCTGAGTTTCTGAAGGATTCTCGCTCTTCTTAGGATTTAACCATTAACTGGGACGAGTAGGCTGAATCCCTGGGTGATTCTCACACTTCTTAGATTCAACGTTTAAAAGAAAATGGTATAAAGTGCATCTGGTTTAAACATACAACCTTAGCACAGATATATAATTCATATAAGTAACCAATACAATTATAATATGCCACATTCCAAAGATAAAAGATTTCAAAAACTGACAATATTAAAATTAATATTGTATCCATCACATCACACCGCAACATTTCCTATGATGATTTTACAAACATTTTCCCATACATTATATACTGCATTTAATAACACATTGGAGGAAGTACCTACCACAGTAGACCAAAACTGATCATCCACTATATTAATGCTGCTCACAAACTTCATGTAATGAATTTCATATAACAGGAACAAGTTTAAACATTGCACGAGAAGATGTCTGTTCGTCTCAAGTGATGCTTTAAATATTCTACACTTCCTCTCTCCCTAGCTCCCGTAACCATACGTGTTAGGAGCAGATTGAATTGAAGAGGCATAATAAACGGGTGCAAGTTCTGGTTACAACAAGAGCCGATGTAGCTCATGCATGCATGCTTCCTGTATGTTTTTTTTCCCCATGAAAGTGAGCAATATTCTTGGCACAATCCCATATGTATGGTTTTCTCAGCCAGGATTTCCAAGCCACTTGTATAGTTAGTTTCTAGTAATTCATCCAAAGACCAGTCATTTAGCTCATGAAATGCCACGCAAGACTTTGATTGTGATAGGGGGTTCCCCCCAATCCTTTCAAAGAATGCCAGCTAAAAGGTCTTGCGCTCATCAGTCAACATTTTTAAAAGCAACAAGGTTCTTTTTATTTTAATTACTGTAGTTAACGAGGTAAGACCTAGCTCCATATGAATAGCCTCTGTGGGAGTCCAAGGTGCCAAACCCAGGTTGTGCCTCCACAATTTACCCTCCAATATGCTCAGCTACTTAAGTTGTTTATCTGTAAAAGTGTCAAGGCCATTTAATATGGCCGAGACAATACAAGATTTATCAAAAATAAGCATTGCCTCCACCGAGTGCCCCCCCCCCCTTTGCCTGAACAAACCTCTTAAGGAGTCAACATGTGCGAATGGCCCTGGGGGCAATATGTTGCTGCTGGATCTTGGACTGTGGTGGAGCGCATAGTACCAAGATACATTTAGGATTCCACTTGCTCAATCTCCTTCCCTAAAAGCTTCCATTTAATTGTATGAGTTTATGGGATCTTCCCACTGCCATCATTTGTGACTTACTATAATTTATTATCAACTTCTTTACTTCAGAATATGCTTCCAAAGCTGTAAGCGAGCACCGTAATCTAACAGCACAATATCATCTGCATACGACAGCCGTTAGACATTCGTTATAGCAATTTTTGGAGGAAAAGGATTACAAGATGAGTGTGTCACCTATATCGACAAAGTAAATATAGAAAGGTTAAGGTGCCAACACACAGTCTTACCTTAAGGCCATCAAATGTACCTGCTTAGTTGACCCTGGGAATTGAGCCTAATTGCTGCATTTGTTGGAGTGTAGAATTGCATATTTAAATTAAGCAAGCTCAAATTTGTACCCCATTCAATCATCGTAGGCCACAACCTCTTCCTGACCACTTGGCCAAAATGCATTAGAGAAGTCTGAATGTAATATAAAGCGGGGTATGTAAGGAACTCAAGGTGAAAACAGTAAAGACAGACACAAGTGATCACAGTTCAAGGGTGTTTATTAAACTGTATGCAGTGTGGAAAAATGCCTAGTCTAAACCTAAATCTAAGATGGGAACAAACGTCGATCATCAGATGAAAATAAGGCAGTCCTTGTGGCGTTGTCAAATAAAAAGGGCATACACTAAGAAACCTATTGCCAAACCTTACAACTAATGCAAAAAGGGTTTGGGGTGGTTTTCAAGGAAAGAAAAGTGTTCTCAAATAATATTTCAGGATGCCGTAGCTTGGACCTCTCTTCCCTACATTGTGAGCACAGGGTAAAGTGCGATCTTAGAGCACAGCACAGTTCTCAAGCTTTCCCCAGCATGAGATGACCATTTCCGGTTGCAGCTACCAGGAGCCTCGATGGCCAAGTCTTATTTCTCGGAAAAGTCTTTCCTTCTAGGGCCTGATTTATTCAAAATAATAAAACAAAATGTTAGCTCGACAAAATGAGTTTGTTTCTTGGTTTCTCTTAAGGTGAAGATTCTTCACCCCCTGAGTGCCCCTCTTCCGGGCGCTGACCCTTCACAATATCACTTTGGGTGATGGCTTCACCCTTGGGTCCCCCTCTTCTGGGCACTGACCCTTCACAAATTGTACTCCATAAATCAAATAACAATTCCTTCTTTTCGTCTCTTTTCTCCCTCGGTCGGGCTTGGACCCCACATGACAAGCGGGACAGTGTACTTCTCCTGTCTTACAATTTCTCTTTTACAGTTCACTGTGAACTTTCCTCTCTCAGGTTCATTTGCTCAGGGTGATAATGGCTCACCCCTGTGTCCGCCTTTTCTGTGTGCTGACCCTTCATAATGCTTTGGGTGACTGCTTCACCCCCTGGATCTCCCTCGGCCTAGCTCGGATGCTAAATGACAAGGGGTGCTTCCCTTCCCCTTGTCTTGCAATACGTCTTGCTTCATAATTCTTAATTTGTTTTTAAACAGTTCAAGTGGACATCCCTCGGCCAGGTTCACATTTGTCAACACACTGCTTCTTGGGACTTTAGACTTTGACCCCTGTTCGTCAGCATCCCTCATTTGGGTTCACTCTTGCCAACTTACCATTTACTTTGCTTTCTTTGTTTGTTGGATTCACTTCCCTTACTTCCTTTACAGGTCTTTGGTCAAAGGCTTTCGACTGTAAGGGGATTTTGCGGACCTCCTGTATGACCACTTTGACCTATCTTGGCGGCTCTCCTACAGCCTTCTGGTATCTGCATTTTTAACTCATACGGGGATCGACCAGAGTGTCTCGAGTTAGCACACATGTGTTGCCGGTTCGATCTGCAGTTGGTCTCTCCTTAACACTTTTACAGTTCTTTGAACTGGTTTGAGAATCAACTTGACACTGTTAATTTTATTCATCAGAGCCCGGCTCTTATCGGCTTGTTTTGCTTTATTGTGCTCTCCAGACCCTTGCAAAAGTAATCACTGGACTCAGATAGGCACAGAATTATACATGACACCTTTGTGATAGTTATATGAAAAATGGTGCGTTTTAGGCCCTTTATTCATTCATAACGTGCAAATAGAAAAGATACATAAGTATTTATAAACAAAAGGAGAAAGAGTCTTCACCGTTAAGATCGCCACGGGAGACACCTTCATCTCGGCCACGACAACACTGCTTAGTCTCACAGCAGGTAGGCGAAGAGATTGATTGCTCTAACGGGATCTGCCTTCCAGCGAGACTGCAACACCAGGGGTCCAACTTCTAACTCTGAATCTCCAAAAGGAAAAACCCTTGTCTCTTATGGGGGCTACTTTCGATCCCCGCCCTCTATGGTTACCATGCTGCCCTCGGCCAAAGAGCAGACAATGAGCATGCGGCATAAACAGAGTGGAATATTCCAGTTAGAAGAGGAAAAGACCAGGGGGCGCTGTTGCGCTCGAGTAAGATGGCCGCCTGATTGTGTGCTCTGTTCTGTAAGGCGCCTTCCCGATTTCAATCCTGCTTTTGTGCCCTTCCATACCCTGAGCCAGCTGCTGGAGGACCCGGGCGTTTGCTGTCCGATTGCCGCTTCCCGAATCAGCCTTACTGCAGAGCTTCAGTGAGTTGAAATCGCGCTGGGAGCTGGCGCTGCTCCAGCCCGCCTTGCCGCTCTAGAGCTGCCTGCCCTTGGCCCCGTGGATCCGGGCCTGCGGTGGGGGAGGAGCGCTGTGCGGCACTCCGCTGCCCTTTCCCCCGCTTCTCGTGGGACTGCGGCGGCCCATGTTGAGGCATCGGCCCCCCTGCCTGTGACCTGGGGGCCACCTCCGAATGCTGTGCGATCCACTCCGCCGCCCCCCCTGGGCGGCGTGCTGCTGCCTTCTGGTGCCCTGGGAGGATCCTGACGGGAGGTCTCTCTCCTGGAAGCCTGCTCGGGAAATGTTCCCGCTCCTCGCGGCTGCAGTGAGTCTTCGGAGCCTTTGGTCACTCTGCCCACACTCCCCGCGGTGGCACCGCCTCCAGCTTGCGCGGCATCCCTCCCTGCGGCATGGTCAGCGGCTGCGCCCTTTCTCCCAGGCATTGCGGCGACTGGTGCTTCTTCACTCTGCTGTACCTCAACACACTCAGCCACATTGGGGCCCGGCTCCCAACGGAATCTGGTGGACACTGCGGTGGGGGGGGGGTCAGGGTCTCCTCGGGCATTGGGCCCCTGCACACTGCGCACCTCTTAAGTGCTGGCACACCACATCCATTGCTGGCTCCTGGTGAGGGCCCCCCAATTACGGATCCTCCTATACTCTACTGCAACACCAGCGTGAGGACCTCTCTGGCGCTACACATACCGTTCCTGCACCCATACACATTAGCTGATCCTTTGGCCCCCAGCCCCCAACAAACTGAGCTCGGAGGTGCACTGCGCTGGTCCCTTCCACTGTGGTGTGGGCCAACTGGACCCTCTCTTCAACCTGTGCGTCCTGGGACTCGTGGACCCCTGCACTGTCTGTTCCATCGCTGCTGTGCCCCGGGCACCCTATTTGCCCCCGCAGCAATCTACGGTATTGGGCACTTGGGCACCCTACTACCTGTCACAAGGTGTGGACGCCCCAACTCACCTAACATCAGTGCCCATAGCTACTGCTTCCTCCACCTCGGTTGCAGCACACTGATCCCCGGCCCTTGGCCCTCATTCAAGACCATTGCAGCGATCTCCATTGGTGGATTCACTCACAGGCCACTTAGTGCCCTCACACTCCAGCTGGCCGGGGTGCCCCCCCGGCCCTCGATCTTGCAATCGGCAGTCATCAGTGACCCTGTAACCTACTACAGCGCTGTGTTCCACTTCGGCGATGAGCTGAGTTCCTCTGTGCGCCCACAGCACCTCGTACGACCCGACTTGCCCCCCTCTGTGTTCTATCCTCTCCCCTCGACCCCCACCCCCCCGTCCTGCTCCGGTGCCGCTACCACCCTCCAGGGCCTCTGGGCCTCCCCTTTATTTGGCATCATGACCAAGGGAACTGTTTACAAAAACCCAGGCGGGCCCGGTGGGGGAGGCATCCGATCAGGAACCATCCAATTCGACAACGTCTGACCCGGCAGACTCTCAAAAAATGATGGAATACATCCGGGAGGGGTTCACCACACTCCATAGCAAGCTTGACGACATGAACGGCACATCCAGGCTCACATAGAGAGAACCGACGGCCGGGTTACTGAAATCGAGACATGAGTGAGCACCACAGAGGGCGACTTAAGCTCCCTCAGGGCAGAGGTCTCCATGCTTTTGGGCCGAGTCACCGAGGTCGAGAAAAAGAACGAGGACCTCGAATCACGCTCCAGGCGTAACAACCTCCGCGTTATCGGAGTACATGAAGATGTCATACAGGAACCTATGGAGGACTATGTCGAGCGCATGCTATTAAAATTGCTGGATTCCCCAAGGCTCTCCTCAGTTTACAATCTAGAGAGCCCACCGTGCCCTTACGGCAAAGCCCAGACCGGGCGCACCAACACGCCCCATTATAGCCAGAGTCCTAAATTTCCGTGACCGGGACGCCCTCCTCAGGGTGGCGAGAGCCAAGGGAGAACTCCTTCTGGGCGCTGCCAGGATCCACCTATATCTGGACTTCTAGGTGGTGGTCCAACGGGAACGCAAAACCTTCCTGGCGGTGAAGAGGAGGCTGCGAGATCTGCAGGTCAAATATCCCATGCTATTCCCTTCCAAATTGAGAATTGAATACTCTAACCGAGTGTACTTTTTCACAATTCCTGAGGAGGCCTCCAGATTAATCGATGAACACTTCCCTGGCTGATTCTCTTCTGCAACACACATTATCAATGCTATGTTCCTTGGCTGTTTATGATCTGGGACACTGATCTACTACAGAAATGGCTAGCTGTTGGATGAGAGTTGGTGGGGGACGTTCCCCCGCTGATGGTTCCTAGTTGTCCACGTCACCCACGTTCAGGTCCCTAGATTGGCCCCAAAACCCCGGGGATACCCCTCGGATTCAGCGTTGCACGCTTCCCCAATTAGACTCCCCTCAGCGGTGCTCATCTACTACTGCTACATTACTCTGATTAACTACTGTTACATACAGTTACCTCTCTGGTGGGGTCCTCATTCGCTGCTGTAATGTCCTCTGGCCGGCCATTCGCTGCATGGAACACTCTGATACCGGGAATGTGTACTCAACAAATTAATGTGGCCTCACAACCACAGAGCGGGCCCCCGGACCCATCACGGAGCGCTTCTGTAGCCCACCCCCCCCTCTTCCGGCTCTCATCCACTACTGCAATGTCCCCTTATTATTGTGGTTTAACTCAGAGACTGCCATGATTTGGTTGACTGTAAAGCTACTTTCCTCAACCTTGCGTAAATTGTTTTTCTACTACCCGACCGTGTCTTGTCCACCCGGATAGGGCCCTGTCCGGGCAGCCCCCGATACCATTACTAGGCACCATGTTTATCCTAACATTGCCTTCCGGTTCAGAGCATCGCCGCCAGGCCAGTTCACAGACCCCCCAGGCGTTGATTGGATTTGGTTGTTTGGGTATGGGATTATCATCCCTCTGTTTGGGGGAGGGATGTGGGAGGTGGTGGGGGGTGTTGGGTTTTATGTTAAAAAAAAGCTTGTTATCCACAGAGGCAGTAGAGCATAGGGCAATATTGACTCGATGTTGTTGCAGGTCTAGTCCTGCGGTGCACCGTCCAGAGGGGTCACTACCCTATTCACCCGCAACCTTCAATGACTACCTCTGGACTGTCAATTGAGGACACCTTGACATTCATGAGCTGGAACGTGCGAGGTCTGAGAAACTATAAGAAAATGAGACAGCTACAGCTCCAGGCCGAACGCCATGGGGTCAAAATCCTGTTTCTGCAGGAAACGCATGCCTGCGCTGAGCATTGTGAAAGATTTGCTAAAATGTGAGTACCCCAAAGGTACTGTACTAACTACTCTACCCAAAGCCGTGGGGTTATGACCCTAATCCGTAAGAGCCTTAAGTTTAATTCCATAGCTACACAGATCGACCCACAGGGCAGATATGTGCTACTCCATGGTATCCTGCAAAATAAGGAGGTGGTCCTGTTAAATATCTATGGTCCCAACATCGATGATCCGGAGTTCTATTTACACCTCACGTCCCTCCTCGACAGTTTACCGCTGTTACCAATCCTTTGAGGGGGTGATTTTAACACGATATTTGATATAGACTTAGACTGATCTGGCTCCAGACCCCACCAACTTTCTAAGGCTGCTTACACTACACTGTCATCTCTTCCCCGTCTGGCCCTGGTGGATGCATGGAGGCTTCTCTATCCCGACTCCCGTGCCTATTCCTTCTACTCTTCGGTGCACGATTCCTATTCCCGAATTGATAGATGGCTAGTGTCTGATATACTTTTAAGGAATGTATCTCGCCTAACGATCCTCCCTAGAATTCTCTGATCATTCACCGGTGACCATCACTGTGTCCTTCAAAGCCTATATTAGAGGTATCGCCCTGTCCAAGGAAAACGGCATCCTTAAGACAATTCGTAGAGATATTGCCGAGAGCGAGGCTACGTTCTCTGCGCTGGAAGCAGAAAGCTCGCTACATCAAACCCCTGAAATCCTAGCGTCAGTCGGTATGGAACTTGACACCTTGCGCTCCCTTGCGGACCTCGAACTGAGGTTTCTGGACAGCCCGGGCCTCCCGAGCAAATGCAGCGAGGGCGAACGCCCAAGCCGCCACCTGGCCAGGCTCCTCCGCTGTGAGTTTGGCTCCCCATCCATCCCAGGAGTGGAAAGACCTGATGGTACCCTTGCCACATCACCGCAAGATATAAATTCAGAATTTCACTCCTCCTACGAATCCCTATATGCTAATGCGGACAACGTTCTGACATCGGAAATCGACTCCTATTTAGATAATCTCCCTCTGTCGATCCTCTCCCCTGAGACCATCGGCTCCCTCGAGAATCCATTCACCCCCGAGGAATTTTCGGATGCTATAGACTAGACTCATTCTCATCGGGTAAATCCCCAGGTTCAGACGGCATCCCAGTTGAATTCTATAAACACTTTAAATCGCTCCTACTCTCCGCTTAATGGCCCTTTGGGAAGAATCAGTGGAAACAGGCCAGTTTCCTCCTTCGGTCCGTGAATTCACAATAACCGTCCTGCTAAAACCTGGTAAACCCCCTACTCAATGTGGCTCCTACCATCCACTTTCACTTATCAACTGTGACTTCAAGATCTACCCAAATTACTAGCCCTACGCCTTGTCCCCTACATGCCACACATTATTCACCCTGATCAAGCCGGATTTATTCCAGGTCGCTCCACCTCCTTGAACTTGAGACGCCTCTTCAACATTATAAGCAGGGTTAATCCAAATGTCCACGCGGTGGCAGCGACACTCGACATGCAAATTCGGCCCCTGCTTCCTCTCCTGGGTCAGGCTGCTCCACTCCAACCCTGTAGCCAGGGTCCGCACTGAAGACCGTTGCTCCCCCTCTTCCAAATAGCTTGGGGCACGAGGCAGGGCTGTCCCTTCTCCCCCCTACTCTTTGCTATAGCGATGGAGCCTTTCGCGGACATGCTTCGCCAATGTCATGCACACAGAGGCCTTCGTACCGCTGGTTCCTCGGATATAGTATCCCTGTATGCCGATGATGCCCTTCTCTTCATCCGCTCCTCCGACATCAATTTGGCCCCGATTTTGGAAGATATTGTACTCTTTGGTCGTATTTCTGGTCTCAAAGTAAATTGTTCTAAATCCACTCTTTTCCCGCTCACTGTCGTTACAACCCCCCCCCCCCCTTTCTGACACCCTTGGATTTACATGGACCCAGTCAAACTTCACCTATTTAGTTATTGTAGTGTCTCGTCAAGCTGAACGGGTGTTTGAAGAGAACTACCAAAAATACCTCACAGACCTTACAGCAAAGTCACTGGGTTGGAGCAAACTCCCAATGTCACTTGCGGGCAGGATAGGGATACTGAAGATGGTAGTATTACCTCAGCTTCTATACAGGTTCGTCATTATTCCCCAGTGGCCGGGCAGCGGGTTCTTCCAGGCATTGACTCGTTGTAACGCTCACCTGATTCCCGTAGAGACGCCGGTCTTGACTGGGCGTATACCGTATCTTCAAAGGTGATGTGTAACACACGGCTGGCTCTTTGGGCTGGACCTCTGTGCACTGTATGTCTGACTCGAAGGGTAAGATGTCTGCAGATAGAAAATATGGGATTAAGGAACTGGGTTATTGAATGTCTCTCTCTTCTTCCCTTTCTCTTCTCCTGTAGAACCCGAAAGGTTAACGCTCTCACCTTAGGTAAGTGAACGCCGTGCTCTCCATCTGCCTCGGGGCAGGGTGCTGTAACCAGTTTCATCACTGGATAAGGGGAGCAGGCCTCTTGACTTCAGAGGACTGCTGTCCGTCGTTTACTGCACGAACGGTAAGTTTCGAGTAATTCTAATGTCTTTAAAGTCTTTAGTAATGATGTTTCTTGTTTTGCAGGGTTCCGGCGATGGCGGATGACGGGCTGAAGTGAGTTGAAGATGGAGCCCGTGTGATGAATAGAAGCGCCTGGAAGCACGTAAGTAAGCGCTTGTTGCCTGCTTCAGGATGCGCTCTAACTGTCTTTTTATTTTGCAGGTACAAGTTCGGAGCGGCTGCAGGGTGCCGGAATACCCACTGGGTTAGATGTGGAAAGGAGTAATGGCACGTGAGTATTAAAGTTCCCCAATGTCTTTAAACGCACCTCGTTTTGTCTTTCAGATGCGGGATGCAGCGCCGAATGCCTCCGGAGCGTGCGAAGAGTTGGTAAGCTTTTGTCTTTCAGATGCCGGAATGCAGTGTGAAGACCTCCGGAGCGCACAAAGAGTAGGTAAGCCTTTGTCTTTCAGATGCCGGAATGCAGTGTGAAGACCTCCGGAGCGCACGAAGAGTAGGTAAGCCTTTGTCTTTCAGATGCCGGAATGCAGCGCGAGGCGTTGGTGACAGCCGATGGACCAGGTAAGTGAAGAGCTGTCACTGAAGCCCGTAATGCTAACCTGTTCTTTCTTGTCTTTATAGGTGTTGCTGAAGACTGGATTCAGGATGGTAAGCCTTTTTCCTTAGGCCCAGGATCAGATGCAGAAGACACGATGAGCGTTCTGCTGCAGAGGATGCAGAATAACGCAAAGCAAGATTCATCCATCGGGTGTGGTTTAAATAGCCTCCTGTAGTGCTTAGGTGTCTCCTTCCACAGCCACGCCTAGGTAAGAAAAGAGTTCCTGCTTTCCAGAAGAGTTCCAGTGTTCTGAATCTAGGGAGTGGCTCCTGCCCCACCCAACAGGAAAAGTAGTTCCAAACAGAAGAGGATCAGAGGCTCAACTGGCAGGCAAGTAAGCAGCATGGTCTGCTGCAGGTAAATCCACCCAAGCATTATGAGCCCGGCGCTTCCAGCGCTGGGACTGGGCATATTTATGAGCCTGGTGCCACTGGCGCCAGGACTGGGTCCAAAAGGTCCCAATTGGGACTGGTTGGCACTCGGAACCTGGGTTATGGATCTGCTTCCAAGGGAGTTGGGAAAACCCTGACCTTTTGGAAGCAGAGATCATGACACTCGTGCCCTCAATACCTTCCTCTGGCACTCAGGCGAGGTCTGGCTTAAACTCCAGACCTTAACCACCCCAATGGAGGCGGGCGGCTTTGGGGCTCCTGACTTCCTCAAGTACTGGCTGGTGTCACAACTCCAATACATGTCATATTGGTTTAACACATTGGACCCCCCTCCACATGTCAGACTCGAGAAGCTATCGGTAAGTGACCGTGATATCTGCTCCCTGGTGGTCACACCCAGGCCGATGGTATTGGATTCACTTAATCTGATGGCCTGTACGTCTCTGGCCCTATCCAAAACATGGCAACTACTAGGCGTCACCCACCCCTTTCACGGTAACCTGCCGCTTTGGAACTTCCTTCCAGAGGTCCCACACGTCCCTTCCCTCACCGTTCGCCAGTGGGCTGAGGCTGGGTATGAACTGCTCCGGGACGCCTTTGAACAGGGCAATTTCATAGAGTGGCCTGACCGCCCACCGTCCCTGAGGCGGAGACCATCCGGTTGGCTTCAATACTCGTCCCTACGGAAGACTCTTAAACACAAATACCCTAGCTTCCCGGCGATGCCGCCTGATGAGCCTACAGTCACGGAGCTATCCTCTCCCACCACCATGAGGGGCAAAGTCTCCAGACTGCAGGGCAGATTGGCCCCTGTATTTTCCAAACTAAAACATGCCTGGGAGGACGATCTCGGACTGGAAATGACTGATGAACGGTGGGCCCATATGTGTTCACGCATTCATGGGGTATCCTTCAACTCCCGCTTCAAACTGATTCAATTCAAGATACTTCACAGATATCACTACACCCTGAACAGACTACACCATATCTCGAATGACCTCTCCCCGAGGTGCCCCAGGTGTGGCTGTGATGATGCTGGTTATTTCCACATGATCTGGTCCTGTCCCCGCCTCAACCAATTCTGGTACGCAGTGTGCTCTACTATGTCTGCTATCCTTGACCACCCTATCATCCCATTCCCAAAGAGGTGTCTTTTCCATGAATTTCCCGAACTCTGCCGAGACTCCAAGAATCTGGCTGGCCTCTGCATGCTACTCGCAGTACATTGTATCTTACTCTGTTGGATCCGGCCTACCTCACCCACCCATGCACAGTGGCTCAGGGCGGTCACATGGGCCGCAGACACCGAAGAATCCTGGGCTTTACAACAGCCAGCCCATTAAAGACCTAGAAATATCTGTTTAAAGTTTCGTTTATTCATGTCTCCTTCTGATATTGTTTCAGGCCCTGCATCTCTTGCTCTCTCCCCCCACCATTCCCCCTCCTCATGAACTGCCTTCCCCCCAGCCTCGCTCTCAGCTCGGAGGTATCCCTCGTGTATAAACTGGTTTGTTTGTTTGTTTGTTTGTTTGTTTATTTGGTATAGCGCAGAACCAAACCCGAAGGGGTAGCTGGACGCAAACAGTACAAGATTACTTAAGAACTTAGTTACAGGAGAAGTACAATTTATGCAGTTCGCAGTTAAATCAAGAAAAGTGCAGTTTATACAGTTCACGTTAGATCAAAGGTAAGTATAGAAGGAAAGCAGAAGGAAAAGAAGAAAAAATGCGGAACTACGGTTCAGTCTAGTTGATCGGATGTCATTCAGCTGGTTGCAGACGTCTAGTGTCTATGTGGGAGGGGAAGGTCAAGCTAAGTGTCATTTGTACTTGTTCCGTATTACTGTACTGCCTGCATTGTTCTGATTGTACATGCCTTGTGTGTTACTCACCTGTTCCTGTGATGCCGAACTAAATAAATAAAAGTTTTTAAAAAAAGAAGAGGAAAAGACCTATCCCCCCCCCCTTACTGTCGCTCCCACTGCCCCTTATCACTGCACCTGCAGAGTGCTCAGACTCCCTTTCTAGCTCGTCCTTCGGACAATACAATAACTATTCTCCCCAGCTCTGTCATCTGACATGAATATGTGACCTTGTCTCCGCAGCAGAAATACATGTTTGCTAGCTGAGCCCAGGAAAACGTAGGCTTTCATTACTGTGTTTTGCGGTAAATGTAAGTGAATATCCGCGTACCGTTGACATCTGTTGCAGCACACTTGGGCTATTGTCCTCGGTCTTAAGATTCCTTCTGCGGAGGTTTCATGGGTCTGCATTGAAAAGGGCAAAGTCATGTACCTCTTTGTCTGCCTATCGATATTCGCCGCCTTTCTCCTCCTCTTGAATTGCCGGGTCCGGTTAGCTGTCTCGTCGTGCACTATGCCTTACTCGCACTGTGCTCTCTTACTCCACCTTTTATCTCTGTGGAGGAAAAAGAAGGGCTGTCGGGGTGTGTGCGATATAAGTCTATTGCCTGACTTTGCCTGACCCTTGTGTCGGGACATGTCAGGTTAACCGTTTTATTACAAGTCCGTTGTGTTTTGTGTCGGGGGGGGGGGGCGGTGGAGACTGTTTGTCAGTAAAAGGGGGTAGTAGAGTGTCAAGATATCTTGCAGGGTCAGAAAGGAAAGGTGTTACATGAAATTGTAACCCTAGCATTAGGGTTTGTGGCAATCTCAGAAGAGTAGGTTTTGTGAAATAAGCAAAATAAGCAGGCGGGTTTGTGTGAATTGTGGTTCTTGGTTACATTTGTTTGGGCGTTCGGGAAAGAATAAGCAGAGGGACATGAAGAAAAAAGATGTGGAGTATTCGGATGGGGAACAGGAAAGCAGGTATTCTGAGAGATGGTTTCTGAATGCAACTGGGTGTGGCATCCTAGGGGATTTGTTACCTACAGAGGGGATGGTAGATTTTGGTAAGAGAGATTCAACGGGAGGAAGGTGGGTAAATGTATTCTAGCCTACAAAGGCCTCCGGTACATCATCTTCCTCTCCTCCTTGCCCCAGGTGAGACAGAGAAAGAAAGAAACTGAAAATATTCTTTAGTGGTGATAAAGGGACTTGTTACTGGTTAGCTTGTGTCATGATGCCTACCCCCGGGGACCCAGACCAAGTCCAGCAACCCCGGAAGCAGGCATCAAGTTACCCCAAGCAAGCCCAACAACCCCAGCTAGGGGCTATTTGGGTGCAGTCCTGGCGCCTATGGCACCAGGCTCATATGGAGAGTCAGTTCTGGCGCCATAGGCGCCAGGCTCATAGATTAAAACTTACCTGATGCAGACCATGCTGCAAACTTATCTGATGCAGACCATGCTGCAAGAGCTCCAAGCCAAACGAGGCTTGGAAGGGACTATTTTACCTAGGGACTATTTTTTTACTCGGGTGGGGCTGGGGAGGAATACTTACCTGGGACTACTTTGGAGTCTATTTAAACCACGGCCGAAGAGCAGCACACGCTTCGCGTTATTCTGCATCCAGCAGCGTAATGCTCACCGTGCCTGCAAGTCTGCATCCAGTCTTCTGCCACGCCCGCCTCGAGTTTGGAGCTCCTAGAAAAAGCGAGAAAGAAGGAGAAAAGGTTAGAACAAGAGCAATACCTTTGATCCTTACCTGAATTCCCGATCCATTGTGCCTTCGAGCTGGAAGAAAGAAGTTATTTTATGCGCGTCGCCTCGCCTGCTGCAGCACCGCGCTCAACTCACTGGCCTTCGCAGCATCTTCACTTTTCACCGCATCCTCCTGCATGTTACCACCGCACTCCGGCATCTAAGGAGAAGACAAGAACAGCAAGGTGAGCCAAGGGAATTCACAGAGGAATACCCCCCATAGACTTACCTGATTTTACCACCGGGGGTACTATTCTTCTTCACGGGTCGGCGCAGCTTCCACCTCATCCTAGCCGAACCCCGGCCCCTAAGGGGAATCAAAAGGACAGCAAGGTGAAACAAGGGACTAACAAGGGGAACCCTCCTCACCACAAAAGACGTACCTGATTTTACCACCAGAGGCATTATTCCCCGAGACTTCATACTTGCTCTCAGCGCCTGAATAAGGGAGAAAGCAACAGGTTACATATGGACATTATTTTAGCGAACTGTATTGGATAATACAAACCCTTACCAGGACATTACCGGTTGCCCCGAGGAACTCTTCAGTAGGGTCAAGCTGCAACCTACAAGGAATCGAACAAGAGTGAAAGTCAGGCATTTGAACTCTTAAGAACTACATACTTACGGCGTCTTGCCGGGAATATCGGAGTCAATATTGTTCTGGAACTCAGCAATTCCTTCGAGCCAGTGAAGCAACTGGTTATTTACGCGCCCCTGCGCTCAATGCAGGATGGAGAGCTCATCTTTTCAAATCATCAGGTGAGACTATAAAAGGGAACATCCAAGGTGATCAGTGGGGAGAACATCGGGGTGGGGGGATTTAATTCCCTTTCTCCACTTGCAGAAGAATATTCCTACGGGCCAAGCAAACGAAGCTCGGTGGGCCAGTCCAGTCCGTCATCTCGGCCCTACGTGTCACATTGGTGGAGACCGCAGCAGTCCAGTCCAGATCAACGCCTCTGTGGGAGCCAGGTGAGCGTAACGGCTTGCTGAATTTAAGGGTCGCCCCAGTTTGTATCGACCAGGTCAGGCCCCTTTCCTGGTACCATATGTAAGGGTGCAGAAGTACGACTCTGGCACAGTGGGTGGCAGAAACTTTTTTTTTAAGTGGAAAAATGAAAAGAAAACCCTATCTTGGCCTAACTCTAAGAAGGGTTTCCCTGCGTCAACAGAACCAGGGGGGTCTGTCAGAATGTCCAAGAACACCGTTCTGTGTCAAAATCCTATTTCCAACACTAAAAAAACTAAAGGGATATGTTCTTTGGTCCAGAAGAATGGCTCCCATCCTTTGGACAGGCACAGTTCCATATATCTGAGGAACTGGTTCCAGAGGGAATGGCTCCCTTCCCCAGGTTGCAGTCTCTTTCCAAAAATCTCAAAGCGAAGTGTCAAGTTGGGGAAAATAAAAAGTTCCAAAGTAGCTCATTGTGCTGCCAAGAGAATGCCTCCCCTCTCTTTGCTTTTAACAGTGTTCACAAACACACCATGGGGTATTAATCCCTTCTTCTTCCCATGGTTCTTAGCACCTTGCACTGCCAAGAGTTTTCACAATTCTCAAAAACACAACAGGAGGTATGATTCTCTTCACTTGGTTCTCTCTCAGTTTAGGATACTAATCCGGGTCCCATACCCCGGTTAGCATACCTGGTTCACTTCTCTACAAAGTACTGCGATGAGGAAGAGAGCAAGAGGGATTATGCGTCCTTCCTTGTCCTTCCTTGTTCTTCCTAGTTTACCTAGTTCGCTATCCTGCCAGGTGTTCCTGTTGCTTACTTCACATAGTCTCTTTTCCTTGGTATGAGTTCTCTACTGGGTCTCTGTGAGGTAAACTGAGTGTTCCAGTAGCTCTGTGTTCTTGCTTTCTCTCTGTCAGGTTTCTTTTCCTTTATCTCTTTATTATTATCCCTTTTAGATTGGCCTTTTATGGGTGGGAAGTTTTCTATTGTAGTTGGTTTGGTCTTAACTTCTTAATACAGAATCCTTATTCTGACCCAAGGCAAGATGGAGTTTCTCAGTGACTGCTCTGATTGGCTAGAGAACCCTGCAGAACAACAATGAACATTCTAAACTGTCACTCTTTGCCTTTCATTATCTAACACCCAGCTGAGAGGACGTGTGTAGTGGCTGCTCCCGCTTTAGTCTTGGGCCTGGTGGATTTTATCCTTCAGGCGGTAGCAGTTAAGCGGCTACTCTCTAGAGGGTGTCAGGAGAAGATCTTTGTTTGCCAGGAAAGTGATCTGAAGACCGAAAACCCTGAAGATACTTAGAAATCATTTTGGAGATAAGTGACTATCTTTTGAGATTTTAATTCTACTGCTTTGCCTTCATCTTGAAGTCGTTTGAGAGAGAATTCGTAAAATGTTTTCTTGGAGCCTTTAACTTTGAATTGTTTAAGTGCGTGAACTTTGGTGTTTGTTTGAAAGTAAGCGCGAGGTTTAACGTGTGTTATGCGCGTGAGCTTTCTATCGCGAGAACTCTACTGCACGTGTGTTTACCAGCGTGTGTGTTTCCTAGCGTGATAATTCTTCTGCGCGTGAACTCTGCTGTGCGTGCATTTTCAAGCACGTGTGTTTCTGCGCGTGTACTCTGCTGTGTGTGTGTTTTCAAGCGCGTGTGTTTCAGCGCGTGAACTCTGCAGTGCGTGGACTCTTCAGCACATATGATTTTAGCGCAGGTATTCTTCTGCGCGGGTGCGCCTCAACACGTGGACTTTTCAGCACGTGTGTTTTTAGCACGGGTATTCTTCAGCGCGGGTGCGCCTCAACACATGGACTCTTCAGCGCGTGTGATTTTAGCGCGTTTGTTCATCCGCGCATGCGCATCTTCGCGCTTGTTTCTTCAAGAATCTACATACTCAATTGTATTGTAAATAGTTTGGAACTTAAGAAAAGAATAGAACAAAGGCATTTACTAAAGACAATCTTACTGGAACAATTTGTCAACTTTGAAAAGGCAAAGAGCAAGACTTCTCAGGTTTGCCATAAATAAGAAGTTGCTGTAAATTTCAAGAGACTCAAGTAAGAAAGATTTTCAGCTACTTCTGCAAACTTCTCTAAGAAATTTTAGGAGAAGAACCAGGTATGATTCTTAACTTATTAGTAATGGATTTAAAGTCAATTCTAATCCTTGAAGTTAAGTAAATAATGAGAGGATTTGCATCTGTTTTCTTGTATTCTCTGCAGGTTCAGTTTCGGTTAGTCTTGACGCAGTCAGCCTGGTGTTTTTATGTTATCCACTTCCCCCTTTCCCTTAGGAGTGTAGTTAACAGAGCGGAGTTGTATTTCTGGTTCTGAGAATTACACTTCAGGGGGATTGTCGGGGGTTCAGCAGCTCCCGCGGACACAGGACCTCTCAGCCTGACGCTCTTGCGCTCTCTCTCGCGCTCTCTCGCTCTCTCTCTCACCCACCGCCCTCACCCCCTTCCCACACCCCCCAAAGGGCGCTCTCTGTCGCGGTTCTGCAGCTTTGAGTGGACGGTTGGCTGCTCTCTCCACAACTGCTCTCTTCAGGCAAGGACTGCATCAGCAGCTCTGTCCTGGTTCCCGTCCTTTCTCTCGCGTGCTGGACCCCTGCAATGACAGCTCTGCAGCAGGAAGGTGGTTCAGGACTTGCCTCTGCCTGGCCTCCGTTCCTCCCTCCTGCTGGTTGCAGATGGTCTCGGGATGCCTCGGCACAACCTCTCTGTCCCAGTCAGCAGTCTTCTCCCTGCACCCAGCTGGATGACTTCCTGTTCCCTTGGCTCCTTCAGGGATGATCTGTCTCCTCATTGTGTGTCTGTCTACCCTTTTTATGATCAGGATATTCGTATTGAGTCTATTTCGACTAGACCGCTCATGTTGGTTCGGCAGAACAGTTATTACTGTGCACCTCTTCCTCGTCCCAGTGGTTACCAGTGGGTCCTTCAACTCCTCCTTATTCTTCCTCGTCTCATTTTCTCTTACTTCCCTTGTTTTACAGAGGTATATGGGATAGGAAGATAGGGATGTAGAAAGTGGGTGTGAAGGAGAGGTGTAGGTGTTGGGTGAATACCACGTTCTCTTCAAACAGTCGTCACTGGTCCGATGGGGTGCTTCCCTCCCCATGAGATCCACCTGCTGAGTCCCAGCCCCCAGGGGGACTATTGAGTAACAGGCTCACCTCCCTGGCTACATGGGGAAAGGGGCTCCCCCCACAGAAGCAGTGACAACATCCTGAGATGCGTCACTCAAATGACATATTCAAATCCACCTGAGTATTAATCACATGAAGGCATGCCTAGTTTACATCATATAAGGAGTCCTGGAGGACAACACATGACACATCCTTCATTGTGATTACTTTAAGTTGAGGAAGTATATGAAATCATTTTAGGATTTCAGTTAGATTAAGGAAAGTGCTCTGTGTCATCGCAAAAACATCAACAATTGTAATTTTAATGTTGTTCCTTTTTAATTGCTGTTTGTGGCGAGGGATTATAGAGCCCAACTGTCTCTCCATCATGTTAACCAATCCCTGGAGATTGTCTACTTTCTCATTAACAGATAATAAAGACCAATCTGTAGAGACACCAGAAAGGTTACTACCCACCAAATCTACATAACCATTCACTAGGACAAGTATGCGGAGTCCCTGGATGATTCTCACTCTTCTTAGGATTTAACCATTCACTGGGACAAGTAGGCTGACTCTGATCGTTATATTAGTTTTTCTTACTATGACGAATATGATTTTTCCACTTGATATCTGTGTCATGTTCCCCGGGTCTCCCACTCGCCTGCAATGCAATAGGGCTGTGTCACAGGGTCAGCACTCGCCTTCGGAGTCTCTGTGGTTCGTCAGGACGGCTATTGTGCTCGCTCCCTCTTCTTTGACATACTTCAGTGATGTCTTCTCAGTGTGGTTTCAGCATTGGACAGGGTGTCCACTCCTTCTCCTTCCCAGCCACCACTTCTCTCTTGGGCTTCCCTCCTGGGACCTCCATCAGGTACGTAGGCTCTCATGGTTACTTGCTGTAGATTGGGCACTTCCCAACCCCAGCTTCGCTTCAACCTTCGTTGAGCGTCCCTCCTGGGGCGGTTATCAAACTCCCCTGGGTCTGCCCCGTGAATAGTGCAACTCGGCACTTCCTCCTTTCGGATGCTCGCCTGCGTACATACAAACATTATCTCCGGGTTATCCGATTCCCTTCTCCAGCTGTTTCAAAACTCTCTTGTTCTTTTGTTCCTCCCATTTTTATGATGCTGCTCTGGAGCTTCCCCAGTTTGTTGTGGCAGTCCTTTCTTTGTGTCCGTTATACTCGTTATAACTCCTTTGGGTTTCTTCGTCCCGGTACCTCACAGGTAATTCTCACTCCTGAATTTGTACTCTTCTCAGTATTAGGTAAGTATTTATCTTCTGCGAAGACATCACAATAGCAGATGCTGGAGGATTCTAGTTTTCTGTCAACTGGTATCAGATTTCGGTGTGAGATGGAATGGGAGTTCCTCATCAGATCAGGAGTCCTTGTCCCTGGGGGGTCTCTCGCTGTGACGTCCCGCTTGGCACCGCCCTTAGGGGGAATATTGAATAGAGGCTCATTCCCTACCCTCGCAAGGAAAGGCTCCCCCCTGGGAAGAAGTGATTGAATCCTACGATTCGTCACAGGATATAATAATATTGGTGGACTTTAATCCTCAATGGATGAGCATCTGCTTGATGGCAACCTAAATTATGATGGTTTATAATATTACCAGAACCCTTTGGCCAGACAAAATGTAATCCTGGGGGTGAAGGCAGGGTGGTTGGGAGTAGACAATGGAAATCATGTGTATCTAAAAATGTGAGTTCAATTAATTTTAGCTGAGATTATAATTTTCTATGTACTTATGTGAATTAATTTGTAGTTCTACTGGTCCTTGAAAGTGACCACCATTTAATTATTTCTAGAATAAAATAAAATTCTTACATTAAAGGTTCTGCTACTGCTCATGGAGGTTATTTGCTTCACAAACATGATAGGATTACATTGTGGCCAGAAAACAGACGGAATGAAGAGAGACATATTAAATAATTAACTTAGCCTGATGCCTTCTGGATTTCAACATTTTGAAAACCTAGAAAATGTTGCCACCCACGGACAAATTGTGAACTCAGTAGTTAACTACGTCCCAGCTACCTTGTTTAAAAAAAGAGGTAATGTTGCTGTCTTGCAGAGAACCTTATGAGGGCTGGTATGAAGTACAAATGTGATATTTTAGATGTTGATATAAGATATATTTATAAGAATAATTTTCTTGACTTTTCCCTAAAAATTAAATTAAAAAGCAAGATTTTAGGAAGTTCGTAATTTTTAGAAAAAAAAGAGCATATAGGCCTGAAAATGGAGAAGATTTTGAGTCACCCAAAAATGGAAATCCAAGAATATTTAACCACGTTTAAATGGAAGATAAAGGACAACCAAAGTAGTTTAAGCCACAGGTGTCCCAGTAAATGAAGACTGTTCTAAAAAAAAAAATCTATTCAAGGGCTTGAGTCATTTGTAATAAATATTGATATTAACACTAGGGGCTGCTTGAGCACCTCTCAAGTCAATCCCACAACCAACATCAACTTGATCTTGTTCCCAGACTTAACTGGGCTAGATTATGGTAAACTCCTAAATGGAACACAAAACCTATTCAGTTACCAATGATAATGACTGTCAGTTATCACACACGCACCCACACAACCATATCCACCACCCATTTCCCTTATGTATACCTCACAGAATCCATTTCTTAATTTCCTCTCCCTCTTATTACCTTATCCCCAATCACGTTTGCCCTATCCCCTATTCTAGCTTATTCCATACCCACCTTTCCCTATCCTTGGACTAAGGTCTGGTAACACCTGTGCAGGGTCACAATACGCTCTGCTTTCAGACAAGGTCTAGGTGCCATAAGAACACTACAGTGGTTAGGGGCACAGTACAAATGCTATAAAACAGAACGGTGACAAATAAGGAGTGAACTGTTATCATTGATTCACAACAAATTAGAAGATCTAATATAGAGATATAAATCAATCGAGAGCCTCTGTCCCGAGCAAACCTTTGATGTTTCTGTTAAAAATAATTCTTCATTTCTAGTGTGATGAATCCAGGGAATTGGTCCCTCTCCCCAAAGGGGGATAAGGGGGGAAGGTACGCCCTTCGGGACTATGGAGGTGGTCCCGCTAAGCCTAACACTCCCTAACAGACATGGCAAGTGGGATCCTAATGGGGATATCCCTAACACTTCCCCCCCCCCCCCCACCAAACCCCCAAACAAGCAATCCCTAAATAGGAATATAGCTTATCCTCCCTTATCCCAAGAGTCTTCTAACTTTATGGGCTACATGGGAGTTAACTTGCATGAGGACTTTCCACTTCACACACACCAATGTCTGGTTTCTGACCCTTTTCAGGCACTGCATTCCATCCCAGATGGGAAATGGGCAGACATTCCACCTCCTCGTTGTATGCAAGATAAGCAGTGAACCAGAGAGAGCGAGAGAGAGCGTAGTGAAGGAGCAACAGACCTTAGGAATGCTCGTGGAGTGGGGAAGGCAGAGAGACCTCCTCCTGGGAGAAGTTGAGGGAGGCATGGGGGGCGAAGCTCAGGCAAGCCTTCAGAATGTCTGGTTCCCCAGCTGAGGTGTGGACTAGAGAAGCCTGGTCCCGGATGGTCTGCAGCAGCCAGGAATGCCTGAACAAAATGGCGCTCCAGCAAACCGATGCCGAAAAACGGCCAGAAGACGGCGGGAACAGAGCATAAGCGCCAAGATGCACAGTACCGCTTGAAGAAACCAGAGTGGAAAAGCTGCATTGCCTGACCTGAAAGCCAACCCGGAGGTGTACCATTAGGAGAGATGAGGTAAGCAGTCATTCCTGGGAAGCAGATGGAGAGCTGAAAAACCAAAAGAAACACAAAGCAGGGAGATGGCAAGCAGACCCCAAAGTGGGGTGAGCAGAAACAGACCTCAAGCAGAGTTGAAAATGGTCAGATCCCAAAGTGTGGTGGGGAACAAGCGACCCCAAGCCAAGGTGCGAGCAACGAAGCCCCAAACAGGGGGGAAAGCAAATGGGGGGGCCCCAAGACGGTGGATAAGAATCAATCCCAGAGTGGGTTGAGAGAAACGGAATCACACTGAGGAGCGTGAAACCTGAAAACTCCAAGGCATGGAGAAATTCAGAAAGCAATGAGCTGTGGAAAAAAACCACAATGCTCCCTGGAGAGGTGTCCCCAAGAGGAAAGGCTGGTCTATGAGCTAGGAGGTTCCCAAAGAGGGAGAAGGGCCTTCCAGGGAGAAAGAGACTAACCAAGGACTGAGAATTAATCCCTGCAGGGGAGCTGGGAGAGACATTTGCTGGTGTCTTGAAGTGGAATTGTACATATCAGTGAGAAACCATTGTATTGTAAAACTTAGCCAAGATTAAAATAATACTGTATTGTGGATTTAAAGATCTATCAAATTAATTTGCTCGGCATGCTTTATGGTAAAAAGTAGGGGCATACGGACACTTACTGGGAAGTTTGTTATCCCTGTTAAATGAACTCTATCCAAATTACTGGTCCAGGATCGGATAATCACACAACAGAGTACAGTTTACTAACATTGAAATCATTATAGTTTTTTATTGATTCTTTTTTTAATATAGTGCTTTATTCTAAAGTGCTTTTCAAGGACATATTTACATACATTACCCAATCAAAATGGGTACTCATTTATTGACCTCGGAAGGATGAAAGGCTGAGTTGTCCTTGCTGGGATTTGAACCTGCGACCTGAAGATCAAACACAGATCACAGCAACAAGCATTTAACTCGCTGAGCCATCTTACTGCCACCGAAAAAGAAACCTACTGTATAAAAAGATGCTGCATAGCCTCTTTGCATAACGTATGCATAGCTGATATGGGTGCAGTGATGAAACATTGTGAAATTAAATATATCCAAAATTTGAAGTAATTAGATACCCTGTTTGTCATATGCTGAAGATGCAGTAATCTTTGATTTAACACTCATGGGATTAATGTATGCTTTGAATCAAGTTCATAGATATTTAAAACATAATGCAGAGATTAACATTTTGTAAATAATCAGTCTATTAAGGTAGTGGCAGACTATACATATTTGGGAGTAATATTTATGGGCATTTAATTTGGAATATGCAAAAGCAATCTATGAAATCCGATGCTTTATTTGTCCTGCGAAAAATAGAAAAATAGATTTTTGAAATAATAATGTTGGCACCAAGTCTTGGCAGTCTTAAATCAAACTTCGATAAGGGATGGCAAAATGGAAGCTGCAATCCTACCTTTTGGGAAGCCATGAGCTAAAGGGTCTACCTTGGCTAGGGCCTAGAGGGAAATACATAATGATCATGTATCCTTTCCTAATTTGAAACTGGTAAACTAGTGGGATCTACAGACTTGTACAACAAATCACATAATTCAATCTTGCATATTATGAGCCGTGGTTCTCTCAGAGATATGGGTGCATGTTTATGAATTGAGAAACCAGTAAGAATGTGCAGTTTAGATATCGAATTACAATATCATATTTTCCTGCAATGCCCTGTACTGAAGACATTAAGAGAAATATTATTAGAAGATGTGATAAAACCAATACAATTCGTAACTGCAGCACTGCAACTTACATTTTTATTCTTTGTGCACTCATGTATGTGCTTTTAAAAAAAAAAAGTTTAGGGATACCATTATTAATATTAAGTTACTTTTCTAAGACCTCATTATAATGAAAGGCTTGAGCTTGTCTGGTGTACTGAAAAGTCTTTGTATGTTATAGTTACATACACCGGCAGTCATTTAAATAATTAATAACCCTGGTGATGTCAGTTTAAATGCTTGGTCTGGGGTCAGAGGGTGCCCATAACCTGCAATCATACACCATACAAGCAATACACAGCTTGCCATTATGGACTGGTCGCAACATAAAAATGCTTGCAGGCATCTGCGTGCGGAAAGTTGGAGAATGCGGATTCCAAAGGGATGCCAGACATCCACTTCGCCAGGTGCACTCAGTCACATCCCCACAAGCCCTTTTGTGAGCTCCTAGCTTGATCACATGTCTGAAATGATACTACAGGGTATTTTCTCGCCTCCAATCAACTAAGGACCAAGAAGTACAGTTGCTTGCTTACTGGTTTTCTAAACACCTAGGGCCTCATATTTGAGTTGTGTGTGACCGGACATGCCCCCAGGCCCTGTCACAGGAGGGAGGGGGCAGGGCTCCCTCCCTACAACCCCTTACCTGCAGCAATGTCACAGCTGCTGAGAAAGACGGCTGAGGAGACGAACTGCCAACAGCTGGAGCTAGGATGAGTGACAGAGCCACGAGGGACGTTGCTGTGGCACCTGCGTGATCAGAGCAAGGAGCAACAGCAGCGCCGACATGCAGAAGCCATTCCATGCACACATCCACTGAGGGGGTGGATCCAGCATTAGGAGGGGCACATGCGGAGGTGTAACCAAGGGAGCATTCTGGAGCAAAGTGGAGCTCAGCCTGTGCTTCAAAGAAGCACCACTTTTCACTTGTGAAAGGGGGAATCTACTGGACCACCAGGGATTTTAATAATTAAGAAAGGTACCTTCAGGAAGGCCATAACAATGTCCCACTAAACCACCTTGGAATGATTATAAAGCAAGGCCTCCGCAATGGCCATATTAGTAAGAATAAACCCACTAAACCACCAAGTAATTACTTACTGAAGTTTGGCCTGCAAGGTGGCTTTTTCACAAGGGAACAGCAGTTCCCTATGGGCCAATACCTTGCCCATATTAGAAATGCAACAAGTAGCATAGTGCAAGAAGGGGGCAGGGCTCACAAGCCATTATACACCTTCTCTTAGTCCTCCCCTGTTACACCCACTGGAGCTAGGTAAGGTGATTGGTCAGGGTAAGTTGGCCAATCCTAGCAGTGGGTGGGATATTTAAAGGTAATCATGTGGATGGGGTAGTGTTGCTTAGTTGGGTGAAGTTAGGAGGTGGACGACAACGTCTGAGACCATAAAAGGAGAGCGTG
Organism: Ambystoma mexicanum; assembly: GCF_040938575.1. Taxonomy (NCBI): domain Eukaryota; kingdom Metazoa; phylum Chordata; class Amphibia; order Caudata; family Ambystomatidae; genus Ambystoma; species Ambystoma mexicanum. The sequence continues at coordinate 1,501,542,682 of NC_090935.1, forward strand.
GAAAGTGTATGTAGATTTCTAGAGAGAGGGGCTGTGGAATGTTTGTGCGTGGGAGTAAGGAGTGAGTACTAGGAGCAGAGGAAGGAGTACTAGTGGGGGAAGGGGGTTGGGGAAAAGGGGAAACAGTTGTTCAACTTGGAGCGTACAGGCCTGATTCACCAGACTACATGCATAATTTGAGGTTAACCACTCTTAATGTGCAGGGCCTTAACTCACCGGGGAAAAGGAGGAAGGCGGTACAGTTTTTGAGGAGGGTGAACGCAGACTGGGTAGCGCTTCAAGAGACACATGTTCGGAAGGCGGATAAGCAAAAACTCCAGTTGAGTGTACACCCAATTGTTTCAGGCCAATGACAAGGGAAAGCGGAGTGGAGTGCTCCTGGCCCTCCGTACACAACCAGGTCTACGGGTTACAGAGACAAAGGGAGACCCGGAGGGCAGATGCATTATGGCCAATATCATTTGGGATGGTGAGGGGTACACATTGGCGACAATCTACGCCCCCAATGTGGGGCAAGAGGTGTTCCTAAGGATGGTTCTGGGAGTGCTAGAGAAGTTCGCAAAGGGTATGATAATGCTTACAGGGATTTCAGTTTGGTGTCGGACCCCGACAGAGACAGAAGCCCAAGAGTATATCAGTCAGGCCAACCACGAAAACAAAAGGGGGCACAGAGAGGCTGGGTCTTGTGGGCACATGGAGGGAACTAAAGGAGGGAGACAGTGGGTACACGTTCTACTCCCACATCCATATGTCTTTTTCAAGAGTAGAAGTATGGGTGGCTCACACCCTCCTGGGAAGGGTGGGCAGAATTGAGGTGGGGGCAATAGCACTGTCTGACCATGCACCGATCAGCATCTCACTACGTAGGCAGAGGGGAGGCTTGGGACTCTGGAGGTGGAAACTCTGAGAACACCTACTTGGCGACGTGGCGGTCTGCGAGTAGTTGAGGGGTTGGATAAAAGATTTCTTTACAACAAATACCTCACAGTGAGCGGAAGCACACACCATCTGAGGTGCATTTAAAGCCACCATGAGGGGGGAGTTGATGGCAAGTAAAGTGCAGAGGGATAGGCAAAAAAACATGATACAGAAGGATGTCGAGGAACAATTATAAGGGGGTAATGTCAAAATGGAGAAAGAGGCAGGTAATGCAATCGGGAAGGAATATGGGGTATTAAGGGCCAACTTGACATCGTCCAAACTAAAAGGGCAGAGCAATCTCTTCTATACTTCCAGCTGAAATGTTACGTTAAGGCCAATAAGGCAGACAAGTTACTGGCTAGGTAATTAAGGAAAAAAGAGGGATCCGGGGTTGTAGTGAAAATCAGGTCCGGGAGTAAAGGGGAGTGCACCTCGAATGAGGACATGGACACCTTCAGTGAATTCTACTCCAGCATGTATGCAACAGATTCACTGAGAGAGAGTACTTAGCGAGGTCCTCATTGCATAAGATACCCCAGGAGGAAAGAGAGGAGCTGGGGGGTGGGGGTTGATGAACCCGGAGTTGGTGTGGCCTTGATCCGCTGCCGAAGGGGAAAGCTCCAGGGCCAATCGGCTAGTTGGCTGGATTTTATAAACTTTCCATGAGGTCCCGGTACCAATTTTGGTACCATTATTCAACTCCTATGGGGAGACCGGGAAAATTACTCTGATCTATGGAGGTGGCCAAAGTGGTGCTGCTCTTGAAGCCTAACAAAGACCCGGAGCTCTGCGGGTCATATCGTCCCATTTACCTCCTCAACCTGGATGCGAAAATATACACCAAGATATCGGTGCCTCGTCTTGAGAAGCTACTCCTGAAGTTGATCAGTGTGGACCAATCGGGATTCATTAGAAACTGGAAAGCTTCAGACAATACACGCAGCGTGTGCCATCTTATAGAAAGGCTACTTTGACCGGCACTCGTGCTACGGTCTTGACCTTAGACGCAGAGAAAGCCTTCAACCGGGTCGAGTGGGCGTTTCTCTTCTGCACGATGGAGGCTATGGGGTTGGGAGACATGTGTCAAAAGCATTGGTGAGCGCTAACTATAAGACCCGACTCTCTGCCTTGCAAAAAATGGCCAGCTATTGGGGAGTATACCAATTTCCAGGGGCATGAAACAAGGGTGCCTGCTCTCCCCGCTCCTATACGTCATTCATTTGGACCCCCCACTTTCTGTATTAGACACACTGTGGTGATCACAGGGATTGAGTTCGGCAGGAGATCCCACAAGATGATTGCCTTCACCATGTTGATAGCAGTCACAAATCCAGAGTCCACGGTGCTGGTGTTAGGCAGTGTTTTGGATCAGTTCGGTTGGGTAGTGGGCCTAAAAATGAATGACCACAAATTGGAGATGGTCAATGTATGAGGAAAGGGTAACCGATCTGAAGGAGAGGTGCCCTTATGGGTGGGCCTCAGAGTGTCCGCTACTTGGGAATCCAGTTTACAGGGTCATTGGGGAGGATATATAAAGCACATTATCCGCCTCTCCTGGAAAATGTTACGCGATTATAGAGTGGTTACCTCTTTCCATCTCATGGATGGGGGAGGGTTAACGTCCTGAAGATGGTGGTCCTTCCGAAGGTCCTCTATCACTTTCAGGCTCTTCCTGTGAAGGTCCCATTCTGCTTCTTCAAGAAACTCGAGGGGCGGGTGAGCAAGTGTTTTTGGAATAGTAAAATGCTGCATGTGTCCATGGGGCTGTTAATGGTTCCCACCCGCAAGGGGCAGAACTGTGTGCCCCACATTTCTATCTCTACCTGGCAGCGCAGATTAGAGTGATAAAGGAGTGGTTTAGGTCAGAACAAGAAAAGGTGTGGGGAGCATGGACAGGGCGTTGGTGGGACGGCCACTCAGTGGTGTGCTATGGTGCCCTAAGGCGGACAGGCCAGAAAATATGTACAGGAGTCAGATCATGGGCCTATTGGGTGAGGCATGGTACGCCCTGGTTAAGAAGGTGGGCTTGACAACCTTTCCATCCCCACTTGCGTCAATATTTAACAATCCACACTTTTACCCGGGTGTGGTGGTGGGGGCGTTAGGGAAGTGTGCAAGGGCGGGTTCCAGGTGTTAAGGGACTTGAACAACTCACAGGGTGAAGGGGGGTCAAAATGTATGAACAATGTAAAAAACTTTCAGTTGCGGGAAGAGAGGTTCAGATATTTTCAAATAAGGCACTGGGTGAAAGGCCCCGGGGTAGTAGAGGCGGCAACAAGGGATCTCACCGGCTTTGAGTAGTATGTAACAAGCAACTCGAGGGAAGCACGCATCATTGTGGACCTCTACAGGATATTTGTATCCCAGGTAGAAATGGTGAAATGGCTTTGCAGGAAATCCTGGGAGGATACAGTGGGGCAGAAAATAGAATCGGATCAGTTGGAGCAGGTGTGGAGGGATATCCCCCGTCTGACTAGGGCGGTACAGATTAGGGAAATGTGGGCCATGGTCCTGGTTCAGTGGCACCTCACTGCAATTAGGCTGCACAAGTGTAGCCGGCGATTTCGGACAGATGCTGGAGAGGTTGTGCTTCCCTGGTCACTTGGCACATTTGGTGGTCCTGTGGGAAGTTTGTGTCGTTTTGGATAGCTATACAAAAGGCGATGTCAGACAGATTTGGCATACAGGCCCATGGGAACATTAAGGTGGCCCTGCTGCAAATGGGGGGGCGAGGTTTGGATTCCTTGCCAACTAGAGCTCAAAAGAAGGCATAGCAGCAATACTCATAGTAGCCCAAAAGTGGAAATCTGGAGCTGTCCCTGATTAGCACTGGTTGACAAGGATTTGGCATTTTGTGGCATTGGAAAGTGTGACTTACTCCTTGCAGGGAGAGCTGCAGAAATTTGGGGCCGTTTGGGATGTGGTGTTATCCTTCCTCGGCAGTGACTTGAGAGTGAGGCTATGCCCGGGGAGATGGAGGATATTAGAGTTGTTCAGAGACTATGTAATGTTATGGACCAAGAGGGGGAACAGCTGCTAAGGGAATGTTTTGGGGGGTGGGTAGGTGCACTGTTTTGAAGTTTACAAATGGCAAAAATTGAAAAGAAGGCAATTAAAGCAGGGAATTGATGCCTGCTGCTGGCGAGAGCTGCGCCTCTCAGGTTCAAGAAACCGAAAGGGAGTTACCGGCGTGATGGAGCCAGGTGGCTCACCAACAAAGGAGGAAGAAGCTGCTGCATGAGAAGGGACACGCTGCAGGAACGCCAGGAGCCGGCGAGAGACACTCCTGGGCGTTTGCAGGTGACTGAAAGCAGCGCTTTACTTAGCAGATGTGTCAAGTGGAAGCCGCGAGAGACGAGGAAACTAAGAGGAAGCAATTGCGAGAAGGAAGCAGATGGAAACGCTTCTCCGGTTGACTGCGGGAGAATTCAGGAGCGCCAAGGCATATCGGCCGCCACGCCGAATGCAAGTAATTACACCACGAGCAACTGAGAGAAGAGAGCAAATTAATTGAATGTTAAAAGGGGAATTAAACAACCCCCTTACAAATGGATACGTATCTACTGTGTACGTGTAGAGGAAACCCAGACAGGATTAGCCGGAAGACCTATTATCAAACTAAGTATATGTACAACTTTGGGATAGGGCAGATACCCTGTATGAACAGAAGCCCTGTCACAAGAGTATGCCAGGCAACTATATCTGTGTGAAATAAAGTGGTCCTGAAAGTAAACATCAGGACTAGAAAACGGGATTGTGTTAACCAGGAGAGACAAAAATTGCAAAGCCAGACAAGTGTGCATGTCAATATTGTTGTGGGCCAAGAAAGGCACTAGGAACTGTTGTTGGTGAATCATCAGAGTAAAGAAGAATCTAGGGGAAGAGAACCATCCTCTTAAGCAAGGACCTTTATCCTTAAATAACTTTTCTGTTGGAGCCATGTATTCTTATTTTGTGAACACTTTTCTAAACCACCCAACGTTAAAGACATTTCCATTTTCACCTTAGAGTTTCATTTATAGAATGAGGGTCAGAATACAGCTTTGGACACGGGACAGTTTTGTTTTAGACATTCTGACAGACAGATAAATTCCTCTTGAAGCAGGGTCAGAGGCATTTTCCCCCAACACCTTTTATTTTCAATAAAAGTCTTTAACCAAAATCGTGGCTAACTTGTGTCTGGTTTTCATTGCTGACTCCTCACAATATTTAAATTTAGTTTTCATATTCGGTTTCTTGACTATTATGGTCAAACCCATATGCTCTATGCTTTTCATATCCTGGATCTGTCGCCAGGAGCCATTCGTTTGGATTTAAAAAATATATCAACATTCGGATTTTAAAGCCCTTCTGCAAACTACATTATTCGGCAAGCAAACTTCTCCAGTCGCTTCAACACTGGCATACCTCATGTGAAGAAGCTGTTGTACATACTCATAGCTATATAACTCAGCCCTTGCATGGACTGGATAGCTACTGTTTCCTGTTAGGGATGATCTCAATGTTGTGACCTAAAGGTAGTCGTCTTCTTGGTTTTTTACCATGCATGCATACACAAAAAGCTTTGTTTATAAGAACGGTACTATACTTATGTTTTGTATCATGATCTTTCTTTTCAATAGACATGTAATACTCTGACGTGTTAATCCCTCGCAAATTTCTAAATTCTATAGCAATTAATTTCAGAAAAGTTGTAAAATATTAAATCAGGCAGGCGCTTAATAGAGGACAGAAAATCCAGGGTCTGTATTTCTCTGTTGATTGAAGTGATACGTTTGTTGCCTGTATGATCTATTACCTATTTCTATGAGAACTTTCATTGGTCTTGTATAGGTTTGCCCAATTAATTGTTGTGTTTTGCAAGAAATATTGCTGTACTTTAAGATGCATTATTTGTGTACAAAGTTTTTACTCAGGATGCATGACCTGTTTACATCAGTTTAGTGTCTTCTGTCCAAACAATTTTTTCTCTGGCACATGCCGCCATAATTTAAGGTCAAATGTTGTGCTCCTTAAATGTTTTCTATAGTGTATTATTTCTGACTGTCTGATTGGTAGGGAAAGAACTTTGATTTTTAGATCACTAATGTTACTTTAATAATGCCACCCAATGCCTCTGTTATATTCATTTATGCATTTCTACTAAAATGTTGGTTGCCTCTCAACTTAATTTTTTCCTTTTAGTGTTTGAAGAGTACAGAAATATCAGCAAGAAAACTATTGAAGAAAGCATAGACAGTGAAATGGGAGGTCACCTAGAAGATTTACTACTGGCAATAGGTAGGTTTCTGAAATCTTTGTCTATTTAGAAGTCTTTGTTTGCAAAGAATTTGAAGAAGGCAACCTGGCCTCCACAGCATGCATCAAAATCCAGTTCAATTATATCGAAGACTTGTCAAACTGTTTGAAAATAGGTTTTTACAACTCGACCTGCATTGCCCCCTAGCGCCTGCCTCTACCCATGGTACCTGCGAATACTTCTGAGGGCCCTGTACTTCTACCTCTGCCCATACATCTCCAATTTGGGCCCCCCAAAGAACACCAGCATCCATGCAGGGATGTGATTTATGCTCTCCCTCCCCGCACTTTTGACCATAGTACTTTCAAATACCGCCCATTAATGCCCCATATCACCTACAAATGTCTCATATTTGACCCCCTAGTACTAGCACAGTTCATGGTACCTATGAATATCTCCAATTTGTCCCCCCCCCCTACAAATACTACCATGCAGGGAACCATACATACCATGTGTGCCACCCCCGCTACCCATTCCTCTGGCCTTGGCACTTTCAAATACCTCCCATTTGCCCCTCAATCCTACATCTGTCCATGATACCCATGAAAACCCTCCCATCTGTGCCACCCCACTCCAGGAATGCGTGCAACTGGAGCTTGTCCCATCGCCCGCAGGCAGATGTCAAGATTTGCCCAACGGGTTTACAGAAATGAACACCATGAAAAATGCACTTGTAGGTAAAGTTTGCAAAATGGGTGTGAAATTAGACCATATCCAATAGCGCATTAAGGACAATGCAGACCGGTAAGGGGGCACCGAAATAAAGATCAGAGATGGAGAGAAGTGGATGACCGCAATAGATGGAAAAGTGCATAGCCTGGTCACAGACCCGAAACATCCTAATGGCAGAATTGAGGATCAGGCAGGATGGGCAAGGTGGAACAGCATGGCATCCTTTGGATGCAAGAACAGAGCCAGACTAACCAGATGCCAACCTTCATGGAGAAGCTTATTAAGGAATTGCTCCCTGAAGGTGTACCTTCCAAGGTCTTTCAGGTTGAACAATCAAATTGGTCTCAGTTGCCACTGCACCCACTAGGGGGTATACCATACCCATTTATCGCTAGGGTACTCCTCTACAGGGACCAGGCTACAATATTGGCAACGGCACAGAAGTGATATTTACTATAAAGGCAATTGTAATAGCTTTTATGTACATTTTACGATTGCTGTGCAAAAGGCCTTTGAGCATGTAACATCAAATTGCAATGCTACGCCGAGCCTTATTGAAGAATATGCTGGAGAAACTGGCCCATTTGTACACCCATTCAGTGCCATCGATGCAGCTTGAGAGGGATACAGCTGGCCAAATGCCCTGCAGGGGGTAAACTTGCCGACCGCCACAAAGGATTGACAGCAAGGGTCAAGACCTGGCTAAGCGGTCACATAGATATGCTGGAGAGAGGGTGGGTCAGTACATAATGGAATTTCTGCAGAGAGTCGAGGATGAAGAGTAATTGGAGGTACTATGGAAGATGCGTGTATAAGCACTTTAGTTTGAGGAATTTGTTTATTTTTCTCTACAATTCTATGCTAATGTATGATGAAGATTAGTATCAGATGCTTAGGTTGTGTACAGTGATAGACCAGTACTTTAAACTAGTCAGGTATCTAGGTCTTATGGTTTGATTGTGCCGATGAAAATGGTGCAGGCCACATGATGAGCGTAGTGGAGGAGGTGGGTGATGTAGATGAAGGCAGATGGATAGTTTGATTTGAATTTTCCCATGTAGCAATTCTCAATTTGACACATTAAAGAATGCTTTGCTGAGCATATCGACGAATAGCCAGAAGTTTTTTTGGAGTGAACCAATCAGAAAAAAGTGAGCCATCTGAAAGTAGGGGGCTCAAGACATTCATACCTTCACCAACTCGAGTATTGATGATCCAAATCATAAAGCTCAAACTGAGTCTTACTAGTCCTGGTCCCTCCTAGCGCAATGTCCAAATATTGGGGTCAACAGACATTTCCAAACCTATAGGCTGATCCTCGACTACAACACAAGTTCCATGTCTTGGCAAACAAAACTTTGAAATCCTAGTCAACGTTCCTAGTCTAACACAAAATAAAGAAGCTTCCCCTGGAATGGATTTTCCGAATTCATGCACAGTCTGAACCTCTTTCTTGTGTTTAGACCTCTCCAGGCCCCCGGCTCCTCTGCCTTCTCTTCAAGCTTCACTGAGCCTTCTGGGTTGAATTATCACCTGCTCTTGCTGTCTCATTGTCTTGGTCCCCAACCTTCGGTCTCTTCCAGACCTTCATATTCCATACTGGTCTTCCTCTGAGTTCTGGGCTTCTTCCGCATTTTCCGTTAACACCACTAACTGATTTCCATTCACTCAGCTCTCCAGACAATCTGTTTTCTTCAGGATTCACTTTTCATGTCCTCTTCTGCTCTTCTGTCAGGCTTCAAGCATTTCTATCGGGGTCCAGCTAGTGATGCATCCTCTCAGCAAAGTTGCCTCCTTGTACCAAGTAGCATTCTCTCTGCACCACAGGAAGTGGCGATATGCACATCCTCCTTTCCACAGTCTGCTGAGGATTCTGCTCCAGATGCTCCCTGGACTGGGCTTAAACAGCCTCTTCGAGGGGATTGGGTCCTCCGACGTATTCCATATCTATGACATGTAATCACCACAGCTGTGCTGCTTCGGAAACTTTTTTTCTGCGTCCTGCGTCGATGACGTTGATGCGCCGTCGTCGAGGACCTCCCCCGACGTCCGACGTCATCCGATGTGATAAGTAGGACGCACGACGCCCGTAGCCTCAGTTCCGTTTTTTCCGCGACCGTGTTGCTTCGTGTATCTTGGTTAACGCCTCGACTCTTTGGAGTTCTGTTCTTCTCGGTTCTTCGAACCTGTTCGTTTCTGTGTAAATCCTTCGTGTGAAGATGTCTTCTACTTCGTCTTCGACCCCGCGTCTGGGCTTCAAGAAGTGCGGGGTTTGTGGGTCCAAGATGTCGGTAACGGACTCGCACGACGCCTGCCTCTGGTGCCTCGGGGAAGCCCACAACACGGATGACTGTATCGACTGCCAGTCGCTCACGTCCAAAGCCTTACGCGAACGTAAGAAGAAGTTGTCGGTAGGTCGGGTGTCCAAGCCCCGGAAGTCGAAGTCTGCGGGGCTTTCGACGGATGATTCGAGGGGTGACTCTCCGCGTCATCGTCGGAAGTCTCGTGGGTCTCCTTCTAGGAGTTGGTCTCGCCACACCTCAGCCTCTTCGAGGCATTCTCGGAAGCGCCGACACCGGTCGTCTTCCAGGTCCTCTTCGGAGGACTCTGCCCGGCACGTCGCTTACCCCACCAGCCATGCGACGCCGGAGGAATGGACTTCCTTCGGGAAGAAAATGCTGGCGATTCTCGAGTCGCAGGGTACTAAGCCGTCCGTGCCCCCGAGTGGGGTCGGTCGTGAGAGGTCGAGAGACACCGCTCACAAGAGTGGCCGACACGAGTCATGGGAGACGTCCAGTTCGGACAAGGAGACTCGTTCTCGACGTACCCGTTCCAGGTCCCGGTCCTTGACGCATTCGAGACCGTGTGCACCTGTGAGGTCTTCGAGGAAGACATCGACGTCTGAGGCGTCGAGGGCGTCGACAGGCTTTCTCGAGGCTCCGGCTCCGAGGAAGTCGTCGAAGCCGTCGACGCTCAGGTCGTCGAAGGACACGCTCGGGGCTCCGGCTTCGAGGGCTGTGTCGACGCCGCCGATGCTGGCGGCGCTGCATCAGACGTCGACGCCAATTTCATCAACGCCGATCCTCTCGGCGCCGATGCCTGTTCTCTCGACGCCGGCGCCGATTCGCTCGACGCCATCGACGCCTTTCGTGTCGGAGGTACCCCGTGGCACGGGGGAACCCCCTAGGAAGGCTCTGGTTAGGAGCAAGCACTCTCGGGTGCCTTCTTTTCGCCACCTGGAATATATTTCAGAGGCGGATGAGGATTCTGATGGCCTGGTTCCTAGTCAGGTTCCAGATGAAATTGTCTCGGGCCATAGTCAGTTTGACGATTTGAGGCAGTCACTGCATAATGCCAGTGGACTGGACACCTCTCCGGAGGTGGAGTTTTGTAGGCCTGAGCCTAGCTCTCATGCCGATTCCTCGTACCGGCGCCTTATGGCTAGGGTTTCTGAGTACTTGGGATGGTCTGCTCCCCCAGGGGAGTTTGTGCAGGATGATCTAATGGACATCCTTGATGTTGGTCCCCCAACTGACCCGGTACTGCCGTTCCATATGGCTTTACAGAGAAGGGTGGCGGCGGCTTGGACTGCTCTGGAGAGTCTCCCGGCGGTGGGCAGATCCTTGTCGCGAAAATACCGTCCAGCCAGTAGCGACCCCTGCTACTTGACCAGGCACCCCACTCCGGAGAGTTTGGTGGTGCGGCGGCCACGGCCCCGACAAAGCGGGCGTCGTACCCTACCATCCCTCTTGATAGGGACGACAAACGTTTTGATGGCTGGGCGAAGAAAGTGTTTTCTTCTGGTGGTATGGCGCTTCAGGCGGCCAACTCCATTTGTGCCTTGTCTCGTTTCACACACACACTGTGGAACTGTGTTGCGTTAGCGGCTGAACATATTCCCGAAAGGGTTGAACGGGATGGTTTCCTTGCTATGGTCCAGGATGGTAAGGATGCCATGTGTGAGTCTGTTCAGTCGGGTTTGGATTTAGCTGAATGCGTCAGTAGGTCCATGGCGGCGAGCACCGTGATACGCAGGTTTGCGTGGTTGCGGAAGTCGGGGTTTGCTCCTGTTGTGCAGTCCCGGCTCCTCAGCATGCCCTTTGACGGTGAACACCTTTTTGGCAGCAAGGCTGACGAGAGCCTTGAGAGGTTGCAGACCTCAAAAGCTGCAGCGAAGTCGTTGGGCGCTGCAGTTCGCTAACCTCCTCCTTTTCGTCCTAGGGGACAGCAGTGGAGGGGTGGTTCCTTTCGCTATTACTCGTCCTTCAGTAAAGCGAGAGGAGCTGGCAGTCAAAGAGGCCAGCGCAGGTGTACCAGAGGTGGATGACAGGGTACCCGTGCTGCCAAGGCCGCTCGAGCAGTTGTCTCTTTGCCCTCAGGTAACGCCGCAGCCGCTCCCACTCAGTCATGAGGCCATGTCCCAAGGTTCGCCGGTTGGGGGAAGGCTGGCGCAGCATCTTGTAGAGTGGCTAGCCATTACTTCAGATGTGTGGGTTCTGGAGATCATAACCCACGGCTACTGTCTTCCCTTTCGGCACAGGCCTCGCGACAATCCACCGGGGAACCTCTCTTTGCAGAGTCCGGATCCGCCCCTTGCGCAGGAAATTCAAGCCCTGCTGGAGAAAGGCGCCATAGAACTGGTGCTTGTAGCGGAGAGGAACAAGGGATGGTATTCCCCTTATTTTTTGATTTCGAAGAAAGACGGGGGATTGAGACCCATCATGGACTTGCGCGGTTTGGACAAACTCCTCAGGAAGGACAAGTTCAAGATGCTTACTCTCTCTCAAGTCCTCCAGGCCCTTCAGCTTCAGGACTGGTTGGTGTCACTCGACCTCAAGGATGCTTACTTTCATGTGCCGATCCATCCCAAGCACAAGAAGTGTACCTGAGGTTCGCGGTTGGCGACTCGCACTTTCAGTTTCGGGTCCTGCCGTTCGGATTGACCTCCGCTCCGAGGGTTTTTACCAAGCTCATGGTGGTGGTGGCAGCGCATCTCAGGCAAGGGGGGATTCACATCTACCCCTACCTGGACGATTGGTTGATCAGGGGGAGCTCTCCCGAGCAAGTCCTGGATCATCTGTCCGTCATCTGCCATTCCCTTCACAGGCTGGGCTTCTCCCTCAATTTAAAGAAGTCCCATTTGACGCCAACACAGCGGCTCCAGTACATCGGCGCAGTGCTCAACACTTCCCTGGGGCAGTGTTTTCCTCCCCAGGTGCGGGCTCTTCACATTCAGCAGATGGTGCACAAGTTTCAGCATGCCCAGACACTCCCAGCGTTCGAGTTCTTGAGGTTGCTCGGCCTCATGGCATCCTGCATTCTTCTGGTGCCAGAGGCTCGCCTGCGGATGAGATCTTTGCAGTGGGCACTCACGACGCAATGGTCGCAGTCCTCCGGCAGGATGTTGGACCCGGTTCAGGTGCCGCCCTCGGTCGCCCGGGACCTTCTGTGGTGGGCCGTCGAAGGCAACTTGATGAAGGGGGCTCCATTTTGGCTTCCCTGGCCGGAGGAGACGATCGTGACGGATGCATCCCTCACGGGATGGGGAGCTCATGCCAACGGGCTGACAGTCAGCGGTCGTTGGTCTCTGTCGGAGTCCAGACTCCATATCAATCTGTTGGAGCTGAGGGCCGTCAGGCTAGCCCTGAAGGCTTTTCTGCCGATTGTGCGAGGAAAGAGTGTCCTGATTCTGACGGACAACACAGTGGCCATGCACTACCTCAACAAAAAGGAGGGGGCAGGGTCGCTTCCTCTGTGCAGGGAGGCGATGCAGCTCGAGTTCTGGGCCATACAGCAGGAAGTTTCGATCTCGGCAGTTCATCTGGCCGGAGACGAAAACGTGACGGCGGACGCTCTGAGCAGGCAGAGTGCGATCTCTCACGAGTGGGAGTTGGCTCAGGCGATTCTCCTGGAGATCTTCGCCCTTTGGCGGACCCCTCAAGTGGATCTCTTCGCCTCCAGTGTCAACCGGAAGTGCGAAAGGTTTTGCTTGCGGGAATTTCCTCCAAAAGGAGCCTTAGGAGACGCGTTCGTGGTGGAGTGGTCATTCCCGCTGCTGTACGCGTTTCCTCCAGTCCACGTCATCCCGCAAGTGCTGCGGAGGTTACGGAAGTTTGGTTCCCGGATGATCCTCATTGCTCCGGCGTGGGCTCGGAGGACGTGGTACCCGGACCTTCTCGACTTGTCCATCTGCCCTCCACGTCGTCTTCCCTACTGAGACGATCTGCTCTCACGGGAGGGGGTGGTCAGGTTCTCCATCCAGAGGTCAGATCCCTCAACCTTCACGCTTGGCTTCTGAAAGGTTGAGGTATAAGGATTGGGACCTCCCTGAAGACGTGATGGAGGTGTTGCTTTTGGCCCGAAGGCCAGCAACAAAGTCTCTGTACCGTTGGCGTAAGTTCTGCGACTGGTGCAGAGTTCGGAATGTGGATCCTTTTGCATGTGACATCCCCATGGTTCTGTCCTTTTTACTTTCTTTGGCCCACAGGGGCTTGCAAGTGGGTACCATTAAAGTTTACCTGGCGGCGCTGTCCATCTTTAAGCGCTCGTCTGAAGAGTGTTCTTACTTTAAAATCCCTTTAATTTCACAGTTTCTGAAAGGGCTCACTAATGTGTTCCCTCCGTCACCTTTCCTGGTGCCCGGTTGGGATTTAAACCTTGTTCTTAGGTTTCTTATGGGTGCTCAGTTTGAGCCTTTACATTCTTGCCCTTTGAGGCTGTTAACTCTGAAAACTGTGTTTTTAGTTGCAGTTACTTCCGCTCGCAGAGTGTGTAAGTTACAGGCACTTTCAGTTAAGCCACCTTTCACTGTATTTCACAAGGACAGGGTTGTCCTTAGAGTTCGTCCTTTTCTTCCGAAGGTAGTGGCGGAATTTCATTTGGCCCAGAAGGTTGTTCTTCCGGCATTCTATCCTCCTCCGCATCCTGGGAAGGAAGAGGAAAGGCTCCATAGGCTTGATCCTAGGAGAGCTTTAAGCTTTTATGTTTCACGCATGTCCCGGGTCAGAGTGGACGATCAACTCTTTATTGGTTACGCTGGAAAGCGTTTGGGGCAAGCTGTGACGAAACAGACTTTGTCTCGCTGGATTATTTTGGCCATCTCGAGTGTTACCGCTTGGCGGGTAAGGACCCACCGGCTGGCTTGCGGGCCCATTCTACCAGGGGTATGGCTGCATCTACTGCCCTGCAGAGGGTTGTTCCTATTAGCAACATCTGTGATGCAGCCACCTGGGCTTCAGTACATACATTTGTACGTCACTATTCCCTCGATTCCATCCGAGGACAGGATCTGGCCTTTGGCAAGGCGGTCCTATGCTCTGCTATTTGATTGGCTATTCTAAATTTTGATTCTAAATTCTTTCCCTCCTCCTTGCTCTGGTACTGCTTTGGGAGTCTGTCATAGATATGGAATACGTCGGAGGACCCAATCCCCTCAAAGAACAAGTTACTTTCTTACCTGGTAACGTTCTTTCGATGGGATGGTCCGACGATGTATTCCATATCGCTCCCGCCCTGCCTTCCCCGCTGCAGAATTTCTTTTGCGATTGCAGCTTACGTTCCGCAAGGCTTTGTGTCTGACTGGCAGTTGACTAATGTCACACGTTCTGGGGGAAAAAACTACAACTGAGGCTACAGGCGTCGTGCGTCTTACTTATCAAATCGGATGACGTCGGACATCAGGGGAGGTCCTCGACGACGGCGCATCGACGCAGGACGCAGATGCCGAAAAAAGTTTCCGAAGCAGCACAGCTGTGGTGATTACATGTCATAGATATGGAATACGGCGTCGGACCATCCCATCGAAAGAGCGTTACCAGGTAAGAAAGTAACTTGTTCTTTTATAGTGCCTAGTGCTTTAAAAGGTGCACAAATAAAGGAAAACGTGATGGTTTCATTACTGGGTAGAATAGCTATGTTATCCCACCCCTGCCCCCAACAAATCAGGCTTTGTAACGTAGTTATAACCTGGCTAAGCACAGAATCATCCTTACCTGATGTGCAGAGGTACCTCTAGTTCTATTTGCTGGGTTAAAGCCTGATCCTCTGCAATGAAAGGGAGGGCTTTTTTAGAGCATGCGACTGTGGCAAAACACAAGAGTACCTGCTATTTGGGAAAGCTTCCGAGCTTAAATTATTTCCAACGACAATAATGTTGAATCGGACATGGAATAAACTATTGATAGAAACTAGATGCTGATGTAAAAACCAAAGTCTTGTTGATGGATGTGATCATACAGGCATGCACCTGCTGATCTAGACATTAAAACTATCACTTGTTTGTAGGTGTAATCTAGGGGTGTGGAGACCTTGGTACTGTTTAAAATATTTGAAGTGTTCCATATCTTTGTTACATGTCATTCAAGGTAGCTTATTGTTTGTTGTACTGAAACTGCGGTTGGGCACTGTACATTAGTTAAGAAAAATGTGTTACCATTACACTGCAGAAATGGTGATATACGAGTGAAACATCTATAAAGATGTACAAAAAAGGTTTGCTGCAAATTTTAACTATCCTCTCTTTCTAAAGAGTTTACCTTGAAAGCTGAGCTATACTACCGATTGGAGAGTCACTTTAATTCTGAGAAAGCCCCTTTTAGTCAAGTAGGTTGATTATATCCAATAACTAAGACCTAAGAGAATCTCCCTAACATCTGGCAGAGGAAGTGGTATTACGATCTAAGGACTCAATTTACAGCAACAGACACCAATAAGGCACCCTCACTGGTGCAAGCAGATACTATGAATAACTGTACAAAATAGATTAGCCACTGTGATGAATCTAATGGAGTCATCACGGATTCCCCGTCTTTGACCTCCTCCCATGTGGTCAAAGGATGGCAGCCGCTACTTGATGCTGGCCCTGAAGGTAGCAATGTGAGGAGACAGCATGACTTCATTGGATGAGCCATTGTATCCCCCATTTGCCTATGAAGAACACCACTTAATGGCCAACACGCTAATGGCCTATTGCCATATATCTCTGTTCCCCTTTCCTTCCCTCTCCTTAGGGAAAGTAAACCTTCCTTTTCCCAACATCATTCAGACCAATCTGCCATTTCTGGTATAAAAAGCATAAGCTTGTATTCCCCTTTTTAATGGAACTAATTTGTCATATGGAATTTGTGAAAGCTAGTTTCCAAATGCTAAACATCAGAAACCATCAATGGACGTCAGTCCCCACAACCACTTAAATCGGAAACCATCAGTGGACTTCATTTCCCACAACCACCCGAGTACTGAGACCAGGAGAATGAAGGAATTGATGCAGAACAACACGCGTAGTGAGCGTGCTAGTTGTTGGTTGAGGACACCTGTATGAGGGACCTTTAAAAAATGGTAAGCGAACAGGCAGCAGCAGCTCGGGAGAAGACGTGGCCTCTACCATGAAGGTGGACAGAGGCTGGAAGCATGAGCCCTTGTGCAAAAGCTGGAGCTGGAGGCACGAGCTAGTGTACAGAAGCTGGAAGTGTGAGCCGGTGTGGCAGAGCGAAGAGGCTAGCCAGTAGAAGAGGACTGAAATGTGGTGCGAGAGAGACGGGCCAAGGAGATGTCGGGAACCACAAGAGGAACCCCGGCGTCCGGTAGCCAAGAGAAGCAGCGTGGTCCTTACCAGGATCCGTAGCGAAGTCAGCGTACAGGAGCGGAGCCGCGAGAGAAACTGAAGAAATGTCAGAGCTGCCAGACTGTGTAGCAAGCAGCAGAAGAATGCCACTTTAAGCGCAAGCAGGACTAAAGACGCCACACAGAGCAGGTGAGTCTGCCAGAGCAGAGTGGAGGTCCTGGGGCGTTTCGGCAGCCAAGCGAAAGACTTTTGCAAAAAGTGAGCTAGTTCAAGAATTGTTTGTGAAGAGAAAGGGCAACCCAAACCCCAATAAGAAGTGAATACAATTGTGGGGGACGTTTGAATGAGAACAAGTAGATATACCAAGCCAGAGGGGTATATGCTACTTTGTTGTAGAGAGGAACTAAAACACATGAAGTTCTGGTAACCATACACCAGGCTGTTGAAAGCGCAAGAAGAGAAAGTCCTGGCAATCGTACACCAGGCAGTTGTGAGTACAAGAGAATCCTTGCAGGGGAACCAGGCAGTTGTGAATGCAAGAGGGATCCTGCCAGAAGAGTATAGCAGGAAAGTTGCCAGTATATGAGAAGTCCTGACAGGGAAGTATGCCGGGCAAATTGCAAACCTATGAGAGAGAACAAGACCAGGCAGTGTTTGTTGAACAAAGAAACATCTTTTGTTAAAAAAGGACTTGTAAAGTTAAACAGCTTTTATACCTAACCGGATTGTTGTGAACACTTACTGGCAACCATCGGGTTAAAGACATTTTCCCTTTATTTTTTTGTTTGTAGTGTGAGGGTCAGAATAGAATGTTTGGACACAGATTTCTGACATCGTGACACAGACTGTTCCTTTGTTTTTGGTTATAGGTAGGGAAACTACTCTCAGTACAGGGACGGTGATGCATTTTCCCAACCCAAACTCGGGGGGAAGGGGGAAGCGGGGGGAGCGGAGTAGCAAAGGATTTGTAAGGTTAGGCATCAATAATTTTAAGGGTTTCAGAAGTTGCTGATGTGTCAGAAGTTGAAGGTGATGTCTTGGACACCGGGGAAATGTAGTACAGGAGTGAGCCAGCATCCTAAAAACGTGTGGGATACCAGCCCGCTTCCAAGTTTATAAAATGTGAAGTTCTGGCTACAGTAATTGGGTTACATAGAGCTGTAATGTTATCAAATTATAAGTTGTGATCTTCAGGCTATTTATTGCAGCACCCCTATAAATCATAGTTTGGAATTTTAATATAGGGGTCACAGGGAGTTAACCGGGGTCGCGGCTGTGACCCAGAGGGGCCGCAGATGCGACCCCTGGCAGCCTCCAAATTTACGTCTTTGTGGTAGACTTATTCTAAAAGATTGGAAATCAAGATTGTGTCACAAATACATTCTGAGGATATAATGTTGTTTTTGGAACACATTTCAGAAGGGAGGGTTATCCGGTCGAAATGGTGAGAGAGGCCCTTCAATTCAGGAGTAAGGAAGTGGCTGTGTATGCTAAAAAGAAAGGAATTTAATAGAAATTCACAAGAAACTTTTCACCCAGGAACGAATGGATTGGTCGAAAGATTGAATATGGTCATGGTAGAGCTGTTAGTTGGAGTGGAGGAATGGTATGGATGTGGTCAAAGTATTAGAGGAAATTATTTGGAATGTTCGGTAGTCACCAAACAGGATCACGTGAGTATCTCCTTTCTATTTAATCAATGGGAGACAATCAAACTCTGCGTTGAGCCCCCCTCCTCGGCCACACCTTTGGTTAATTACATGTGTAAGAATGACGATGTTGATATAGGAAGGGATCCCTAGGAGAGAGGCACAATCTGCACATGAAAGGAATGGTCATTCCTTAAACTAATTAAGGAAGATGATTATTAGCATTGGGAATGTGGTTATGTTAGGCAGAATTGCATGCAGTACCCTCTGGGACCACCACATACAATTAGGACTACAGGTGTAAGCAAAAGCCAACCTTTGGTGTAAGTCTGTACTAAACAGTTTTGTGGTAGCGAGCTGAGCAGCCAGGCTTATCTCAAGAGTGAATGTGAGCAGTACAAGAGGTTACAGAGTTCTTACAATCACAGTGGTTCAAGTAGACACTTATACTCAAGGTTTCTTGGTAAAACACTTATTAATTTATTACACAATCATTTAGAAAACATTCAATAGAAGTAGGCAACGTAATATTATACACAAACACACTCCATAAGCAAACCAATAAGTTTCTGATGATAAAAGTAGGCTCCCTGATATAGGAGCAAAATGGCATTTCAGTTACTTTCAATGGGAGGAAAAAGGTACAAGTTAGCAGAATAGATCAAATACTTTTAGTGCAAATAGTTAAATTCATTAGAGGACTCGATTCAGTTCAATAGGCATAGGCCAAAGTCAATGGACTAGTGTCTTGGATAGGAAAGAGAATTTCTTGAAGTAAATGGTAAAGTATTTGCAAAAGTTCTCAAAAGTAGTTTGTACGAAAAAGAATCATATGTTGGATCACAAGCTAATTAGGCCTGCAAGTTGGGAAAGATCCACAAACTTTCACCGCGAGAGAAGAGTTCTCTCAATCGTATTGGCACAGTACCTTAGTATGAAGCAAAAGATGCAGCTGAAGACGTTGGTTCCTGCAGATCTCACTGTCCCTGAGCCTCCGTCGTGGGGACAAGAGGGAGGACGTCGGGGGGGGAGGGGACTCCTGCAGTGCACAGCATCGTCGGAAAACACTGACAAAATGGAGTCACTTCAGTTTGAGTAGCTGTTCGTCAAGCACACAAGCTGGTGTCCTTCCCCCTTGTTAATCCGAACCAGCTTTGAGAATGGTATCCAGGTGGCTTACGAGTTGATTGGTCCCACCAACTGAAAGGGAGAATTCGTCCTTGAAGGGGCTTATCTGTCGAGATGAACTTGGCAGTTAGGACCTGCAGCAGGGCTTCACCAGGCAAACCAACGGGCCAGAAGTTGCAGCA
Source organism: Ambystoma mexicanum (assembly GCF_040938575.1). NCBI lineage: Eukaryota > Metazoa > Chordata > Amphibia > Caudata > Ambystomatidae > Ambystoma > Ambystoma mexicanum. The sequence continues at coordinate 1,501,562,095 of NC_090935.1, forward strand.
GCCGTCCTCTTCCAGCTCGTCTTTGGTCATTTCGTTCCAGTGGTCGACTCTGCTTTCCAGTCCAGGAGACTCGCCTTTTAAACAGTTTTCTCTCATTCATTGCAGCCTAGCTGCCACTCACCCAGCAGGGTGGCTGTCCTTGCCGGACAGTCAGCCAGCCAATCGCACCAGAGTGCGTTTGGGTGTCCTCGGAGACTAACCACAGGGAGTTTCGGGCACCTCCCTCACTTCCTGCCCACCCCAGACACTCAGGTGCCAGAGGCGGTCTTCAGTCCTGAAGCCTGCTAAAGGCATGGAAACAAAGGGACCAAACCTGGTTTGGCGCGCAGAGACGAACACTAGAAGGACCTTTCCAAAAAGAAGACCAGGACCTGTTTAAACAAAGGGGCTTAAGGTGCCATCTTGAAAAACATAGCTCCCGCGATTTTTAGTTACCGGTTTTCGCAGCCGGGAAAAATCATGGTAGTTTGTTCTAAAGCCACTGCCTCCAGCCATTTCTATAGAAAAGGGTAGCATTTGACTGCTACATGAGTTTCTAGACAAAGGGGATACTAGGTAACCCCTCCAGCACTCTATAGGAAGATAGTGTGTGCTGGGTTTAGGAATTTAAAAAGACTAGTAAAGTCGATTTAACCTTACATTCTCTGGGAAACAGTAGTTTATCCCAGAGAAGGTATTTAAACCTTTGGGAAGCCTAAAAAGACATCCCTATGTCACTGCACTTAGGGTGCTGTGTAACACACATGAAAAGATGCCTATAGAGTGATCTTAAAACTCCATAATCCAAGAACACAAGAGTAAAACATACAGCAAAATACATGAGAGTGGAAAAAAAGGCTCACACTCTTTCCAGGTAAAAAAATCAAGTCCTCAAAAATCCAGCAAAGTTGCTGGGGGTCTCTAAGGTGAAGGGAATTAGCACATTTTTGAGAATTCTCCCTACAGGTTAGAGTAAGGAAGGGTAGATTTACTTGGAAGGGAACATCTAAATATGCTGAGCCTATGAAGTTTGTTGAAGTTTTCACCAAAGCTGTATGTTTTTAGGATGAGTCTATATGGAATCTGGACAGAGTACATAAATATATGGGTGTGAGTAAAATGAGTGAATGTAGAATGGTTAATCAGACAACCAAGAGAAATAGATTTTTTTTTCTTTTTTTTGTTCTTGGTTTACTAGAAAACTTTACAAAAAAAAGCGGATGTTCACACAAATATTACAAACTAGACATATCAATGACATAAATGCAATGAATCATTTGTGAAAAGAAATAGAAGATTAATCGGACAACAAAGAGAAATAGAAGGCATCAACTGAGCTGGGGAGATGAAATTTGGCAAAATAGAAGGGGTGTCGGGGAATCATTCCAGGTGGATGTGTCCAAGTTAATAGTGATTTGGAAAATGAATAAGGGAGTGAGCCAGCATCCTAAACAGTAAGTGTGGGATGCCAAAACCGCTACCACGATTATAATATGGGAAGTTCAGGCTGCACTAATGGGGTTATGTAGCATTCTAATGTTAACAAATTATAAGATGTGCTGTCTTTGGATTGTTAAATATGGGCCAATTGTGTCCTGTTCCCATATTCATCTTGCCTCTGTTTTACTCTTTGTTGCAATCGCTTTCTTGCACCTCTGTAAATTTACAGAGTAAAGGGAATTTTTTTGTATTCTCATCTTTCTATTATTCTTGCATGTCGTTTTCTCCTGTTTCTCTAATGCTTCCCATTTCTCTCCTTGATATTCTATCCTTGAATTGTTGTGGTGGAACCCAGTGATGTGGTTTGGAACCGGTTGGGGAGACTGACGGTGGGGGGTTGGAGCTGGAGAGTGGTCAGAGCCCGATCTTTCATGCATCAAAATAACTATAAGACGGATATCTACACAAAGGGAGCCATAGCCAGTCTTCGGGTTGTCAAACTCAGGAATATTTGTGAGGTCCGAGGTTTTAAAGTCAATTGGAGTGGCCAAAAATGACTAGTTGGCAGGCATAAAAAATGTTAAGGAAATATTGCCCATCACTGTGGAAGAAGAAGCTGATGATAGTCCCCCGACCTTGCCGTTTCTCTCTCGCTTCCAGTTTGTGAGAGCACGAGTCTGTGCTATTTAAACAGAGCTTTGGTGCTGTAATGTCATACTGTAGCAGGATTCAGGTATTTTATTTAATGTAAAGACCCCAACAGGATCACTCATGACTACCAGCTCCCTGTCCTCCTTCGTCTTCCACAACGGCTGCTCCTTCCCAAACCATGTGCACCTGGCAGCAGGAACTCAGAACAAGCTGGACACGAGCCTTAATACAGACTGCCAGCTGATTACAACACTTGGCTGCAAAAGAACCCAGCTGGCTGTATAGAAAAAAGTCTAGAGACCGAGAAATTGCGTGTCTACACATGGAGCAGAGCAGGTTGGTTCCAGAGCTTAAAAATCAGGAAAGACAAAGAGCAAGCAGACTGATAAAAGGAGAGTATTTTTCAAGCAAGAGATTTCTCAGCCACTAGAAGTAAAGAAAATGGAACTTGAGGCATCCAAGATAAGAGCACCTCAAAAGGTAGTGGTGCCAGGTCTCGCTCTAGACCTACACTTCCAAAGGTATGCTGAGTACAAAGGTGGCTGGGAATTGTGTTGCTTGGTTTGGCACTTTTGAAATGGCATGTATGCATACATTTTCTGTGTAGTTCTAAGTGTTGTGTTTGCTTGGTCTTTGTAATGAATCCAATAGAGTTATCACTGTTTCCCTGGAGGTAACCTCCTCCCATATGGCCACGGAACGGCTGACGCTTCCTCATCCTGACCCTAGGGGTGGTAATATGGGGGAGGATTACATGGGAGGAGACCACTCCCGGGGAGATATGGTGACTTCATTGGAGAATATGCAGTGTTCCCCACCCCCTTTCACATGAGGAAAAACCGCTGACACCTGAATTCTTAATGGTTTATTGCTATTCCGTATGTAGGTTATAAGGGTACCTATAATCCCGAGAGTCCTCCAGGTTGGCAATATAGTTGTATACAAAAAATGGACCTCGGTGGTGAGATTGGAAAGATCCAATTAGCAAATTATTTCAATACAAAAAATATTTATTACAAAATACAAGAAAGTACTAAAACAGTGCAATTTATGGAACTAAATCACAATCTTGACATCCAATTAATTCCACCATTCATACCCATACTCATTCACACAACAAATGTCAAATTTAAACAATACTCAAGGTCAACCCTTGCGTAGGACCCTTTTTGTATCCTCACAGTATTTTACTTTTTCACACCCGTGTCACCTAATGGTGTGTATTTCTGTACAATAGCAACCGAAGCTTATTGACATTGTCTACATATGTTTCGGTCAGCGTAAAAAAGGGCTTTTAAATTCAGCCTGGCGTAATTCCGACCTTCTTCAGGACAATGAAGCATCAGTCTTGCCCCCACACTTATAACACAATCCGGTGGAAGATGTCTTCCAACATAAATTCTACAAAAAACAAATGACAAAATCCAATTACAACCCAACCTCTTTTCATATCAAAGCATATTTGAATTATGCATATAAATCTCTCGTGATTATATACGGTTGCACTCCCCTCCAGTCTAGACTTATGGGGGTTGCGCAAACTCCAGTTTTAACCCTACATGCTCCAGGTGTACAAGTTCCGAGAAGCCTTCAAAAAACAGAGGCACAGAGTAAATCACTGGCTCTGCCATCGAGTGTGGTGTACATAAATATAGCGACTAGTCACACTTACATCTAGCAGTGCATGGTAGCATGCCGATGATATGAGGAATCCGCCTTCTAAGTAGGGCCTTATTAGGATGTCCCAATAATATATATGGTGTCTGCCAGCGATTCCAACTCACTTAAAAATGAGTAACACATAGCACAATATATTCAAAAGGCCGCCTCCCTTGTTATAACAGGTCAATATGCCCCAGCAGACTAAGGCACTTACTTGTGGCTGTCTTTTACGGACGAGCTATCAGAACGGCATGCCCGCTCCCTCGAAGGTAACATCTGTTGCCCGGTATATTTCTTCCCACAATGTAGGCAGGGGTATCACTTTCTCTCCACTGTAGTCTGTACATGAAAATAATATTGAAATAGATTATCATTATATTAATCCCAGGTTGGGTAAGCTATATTGCCAAGTCTCACTCACTCAGAAGAGGGGCCCAACATGCTCAAGCTTGGGCCGTGAAATAGGGAGTGCTGAGCAGATCCATAAGAGGATCAACAAAAATATCCTTCTTTACATCTCTACCGTGTAGTAGACTATACTAACCGACAGTGGGACTGGGTGCTCATCTATTTCGAGTGGATTGGGTCCTCCGATGTGTTCCATATCTATGACCGTAATCACCACAGCTGTGCTGCTTCGGAAAATCTTTCTACATCGATGACGTCGATATGCCGCCCTTGAGGACCTCCTCCGACAGCCGACGTCACTGGATGTTATAAGTAGGACGCACGACGCCCGTAGCCTCAGTTCCATTTTTTCCGCGAACGTGTTTGCTTCAGAGATCTCAGCGCGCCTCGACTCTTTGGAGTTTGTTCTTTCGGTTCTTCAAACCTGTTCGTTTGTGAAGTTAAAGTCCTTTGTGATGTCTACCTCTTCTTCCACCCCGCTTCAAGAAGTGCGGGGACTGCGGGTCCGAGATGTCGGTGACGGACTCGCACGACGCCTGCCTCTGGTGCCTCGGGGAGGGCCATGACACGGATGATTGTGTCGACTGCCAGTCGCTTACGTCCAAAGCCTTGTGGGAGTGCAAGAAGAAACTGTCGGTCGGTAAGGTGTCCAACCCCCGGAAGTCGAGTTCTGCAGGGCTTTCGACGGACGATTCGAGGGGTGACTCTCCGTGTCGGAAGTCCAGTGGGTCTCGGTCCGGGAGTGGGTCCCGCCACTCCTCTGCCTCTTAGAGGCACTCCCGGAAGCGCCGTCATCGGTTGCCTTCCCCGTCCTCATCCGAGGACTCCGCCCGTCGGCGGGTCGCTTATCCCACCAACCATGCGACGCCGGAGGAATGGGCTTCCTTCGGTAAGAAAATGCTTGCGATTCTTGAATCGCAGGGCACTGGTCCATCCGCGCCTCCGAGTGGTGTCGGTCGTGATCGGACTAGAGACCCTGCTCGTTACCTTCGGGCTCGGGTGGTCGGCATGATTCGCAGGAGCAGTCCCGTTCGGACAAGGGGATTTGCTCTAGTCACGCCCGTTCCAGGTCCTGGTCCTCGATGCGCTCGAGACCGTGTGAGCCTGTGATGTCTTCGAGGAAGACGTCGACGCCTGTGGCACCGAGGTCGTCGAAGGACTCTCTCGAGGCTCCGCCTCCAAAGAAGTCGTTGATCGGTGCCCAGGATGTCGAGGGACACGCTCGGGGCTCCGCCCTCGAGACCTGTGTCGACGGCGTCCACACCGATTCACTCAACGTCTTTTGAGGCTGTTTCGACGGGGGTACCTTGGGGCACGGTGGAACCCCCTAGAAAGGCTCTGGCCAAGGTCAAGCATGGCTTTGTTTCCCATTCTGTGCCCTCTTTCCGCCATCTTGAGTACATTACGGAGCTGGATGTGGGCTCTGATGATGGCATGGTTCCTGATACAGAGCCAGATGGAGGACCTGCGTCAGTCCCTGCATGACGCCAGTGGTCTGGAAACCTCTCCGGAGGTGGAGTTTTGTAGGCCTGAGCCTGGCACCCATGCCGACTCCTCGTACTGGCGCCTTATGTCTAGGGTCACAGAGGTCTTGGGGTGGTCTGCTCCCCCAGGGGATTTTCTTCAGGGTGACCTCACGGATATCCTCGACCAAGGTCCACCAACTGACCCGGTACTGCCTTTCCATATGGCTCTACAGAGGAGGGTGGCAGCGGCTTGGACTGCTCCGGAGAGTCTCGCGGCAGTGGGCAAGTCTTTGCTGCGAAAATACAGCCCAGCCAGTAGCGACCCCTGCTACTTGACCAAGCACCCCACTCCAGAGAGTTTGGTGGGGCAGGCGGCTACGGCCCCAGCAAAGCAGGCGTTGTATCCTACCATCCCTCCTGATAGGGACGACAAGTGTTTTGATGATTGGGCGAAGAACGTGTTTTCTTCAGGGGTATGGCTCTTCAGGCGGCCAACTCCATATGTGCCTTGTCACCTTTCACACACACTCTGTGGAACTGTGTTTCTTTAGCGGCTGAACATCTTCCCGAAGGGGACGAACAGGATGGTTTTCTTGCTATGGTCCAGGATGGCAAGGATGCCATGTGTCTGGCCGTTCAGTCGGGTTTGGACATGGCAGATTGCGTCAGCTGGTCCATGGCAGCGAGCACCGTAATACGCAGGTTTGCATGGTTGCGGAAGTCGGGGTTTGCTCCTGATGTGCAAGCCCGGCTCCTCAACGTGCCCTTTGACGGTGAACATCTTTTTGGCAGCAAGGCTGACGAGAGCCTGGAGAGGTTGCAGACCTCCAAAGCTGCAGTGAAGTCGTTGGGCGCTGCAGTTCTCCAACCTCTGCCTTTTTGTCCTAGCGGACAGCAATGGAGGGGAGGTTCCTTTCGTTATTACTCATCCTTTCGTAAAGCAAGAGGAGCTGCCAGTCAAAGGGGCCACCACAGGAGTGCCAGAGGTGGAAAGCAGGGTACTCAAGGTGCCAAGGCCGCTCGGGCAGTTGCCTCTTTGCCTTCAGGCAACACTGCAGCCGCTTCAGCTCAGTCATGAGGCCATGTCCCATGGTTCGCCGGTTGGGGGAAGGCTGGCGCAGCATCTTGTCGAATGGCATGCCATTATTTCAGATGTGTGGGTTCTGGAGATCAGAGCCCACGGCTACTGTCTTCCCTTTCGGCAGAGGCCTCAGGACAATCCACCGGGGAATCTCTCGTTGCAGAGTCTGGATCCGCTCCTTGTGCAGGAGGTTCAAGCCCTGCTGGGAAAGGCGCCATAGAACTGGTGCCTGTAGCAGAGAGGAACAAGGGATGGTATTCCCCTTATTTTTGGATTTCCAAGAAAGACGGGGGATTGAGACCCATCCTGGACTTGCGCGGTTTGAACAAACTCCTCAGGAAGGACAAGTTCAAGATGGTTATCCATCCAAAGCACAAGAAGTACATGAGGTTCGCGGTTGGCGACTCGCACTTTCAGTTTTGGGTCCTGCCGTTCGGATTGACCTACGCCCCAATGGTCTTCACCGAGCTCATGGTAGTGGTGGCAGCGCATCTCAGGAAAGGGGGGATTCACGTCTACCCCTACCTGGACGATTGGTTGATCAGGGCGCGCTCTCCCAACCAAGTCCTGGATCATCTGTCCGTCACCTGCCACTTCCTCCACAAGCTGGGCTTCTCCCTCAACTTAAAGAAGTCCCACTTGATGCCAAGAGGCTCCAGTACATCTGAGCAGTGCTCGACACGTCCCTGGGGCAGTGTTTTCCTCCCCAGGTGAGGCATTCAGCAGATGGTGAACAAGTTTCAGCATGCCCAGAGTCTCCCAGCGTTCGAGTTCTTGAGATTGCTCGGCCTCATGGCATCCTGCATTCTTCTGGTGCCAGAGTCCAGGTTGCGGATGAGATCGTTGCAATGGGCACTCAAGCTCCAGTGGTCTGTCCTCCGGCAGGATGTCGGACCCTGTTCAGGTGCCGTCCTCGGTCGTCCAGGAAGGCAATCTGATGAGGGGGGGCTCCATTTTGGCTACCCTGGCCGGAGGTGAGGATCGTGACAGATGTATCCCTCACGGGATGGGGAGCTCATGCCAATGAGTTGACAGTCAGCAGTCGTTGGTCTCCGTCGGAGTCCAGGCTCCATATCAATCTGTTGGAGCTGAGGGCCGTCAGGCTTGCCCTGAAGGCTTTTCTGCCAACTGTGCGAGGAAAGAATGTCCTGATCCTGACGGACAACACAGTGGCCATGCACTACCTCAACAAAAAGGGGGGGCAGGATCACTTCCTCTGTGCAGGGAGGCGATGCAGCTCTGCTTCTGGGCAATCCAGCAGGAAGTTTCGATCTCGGCAGTTCATCTGACCGGGGACGAAAACGAGACAGCGGACGCTCTGAGCAGGCAGAGCGCAATCTCTCACGAGTGGGAGTTGGCTCACGAGATTCTCATGGAGATCTTCGCCCTCTGGGGGACCCCTCAAGTGGATCTCTTCACCTCCAGTGTCAACCGGAAAGCTTCTGCTCGCGGGAACTTCCTCCAAAAGCAGCCTTAGGAGACACGTTCGTGGTGGAGTGGTCCTTCCCACTGCTGTACGCCTTTCCTCCAGTCCTCGTCATCCTGCAAGTGCTGTGGAGGTTACGAAGGTTCGGTTCCCAAATGATCCTTATTGCTCCAGCATGGGCCCGGAGGACGTGGTACCCGGACCTTCTCGACTTGTCCATCTGCCCTCCACGTCGTCTTCCCTACCGAGACGATCTGCTCTCACGCGAGGGAGGTCGGGTTCTCCATCCAGAGGTCAGATCCCTCAACCTTCACGCTTGCTTTCTGAAAGGTTGAGGTATAAGGATTGGGACCTCCCTGAAGACGTGATGGAGGTGTTGCTTTCGGCCAGAAGGCCCGCAACGAAGTCCCTGTACCATTGCTGTTGGAGAAAGTTCTGCGACTGGTGCAGGGTTAAGAATGTGGATCCGTTTTCATGTGACATTCCTGTGGTTCTGTCTTTTTTGCTTTCTTTAGCCGACAGGGGCTTGCAAGTGGGTACGGTTAAAGGTTACCTGGCGACACTGTCCATATTTAAGCGCTCGTCTGGAGTGTTCTTATTTTAAAATCCCTTTAATTTCTCAGTTTCTAAAAGGGCTCACTAATGTGTTCCCTCCGTCACCTTTCCAGGTGTCCGGTTGGGATTTGAACCTTGTTCTCACGTTTCTGATGGGTGCTCCGTTTGAGCCTTTGCATTCGTGCCCTTTGAGACTGTTAACTCTTAAAACTGTATTTTTGGTTGCGGTCACTTCCGCTCGCAGAGTGAGTGAGTTGCAGGCAATTTCAGATAAGCCACCCTTCACTGTATTTCATAAGGACAGGGTTGTCCTTAGAGTTCGTCCTTCCTTTCTTCCGAGGGTGGTGTCGCAATTTCATTTGGGCCAGGTTATTCTTCCGGCATTTTATCCTCCTCCGCATCCTGGTAAGGAAGAGGAGAAGCTGCATAGGCGCGATCCTAGGAAAGCTTTAAGCTTTTATATTTCACGCATGTACCGGGTCAGAGTGGACGATCAACTCTTCATTGGTTACGCTGGAAAGCGTTTGGGACAAGCTGTGACTAAGCAGACTTTGTCTCGCTGGATTATTCTGGCAATTTCTGAATGTTACTGTTTGGCGGGTGAGGACCCACTGGTCGGCTTGCTGGCCCATTCTACCAGGGGTATGGCTGCCTCTACTGCCCTACAGAGGGGTGTTCCTATTCGTAACATCTGTGATGCAGCCACCTGGGCTTCGGTCCATACTTTTGTACGTCACTACTCCCTCGATTCCATCAATGTGCAGGATCTGGCCTTTGGCAAGGCGGTCCTTTGCTCCGCAATTTGATTGGGCATTCTAAATTTCTGTATTCTAAATTATTTTCCCACCTCCTTGCATTGGTACTGCTTTGGGAGTCTGTCATAGATATGGAATACGTCGGAGGACCCAATCCCCTCAAAGAACAAGTTACTCTCTTACCTGGTAACGTTCTTTCGATGGGATGGTCCGACGACGTATTCCATATCGCTCCCGCCCTGCCTTCCCCGCTGCAGAATTTCTTTTGCGATTGCAGCTTACGTTTCCGCAAGGCTTTGTGTAGTCAGACTGGAAAACTGGTGCCACACGTTCTGGGGAAAAAACTACAACTGAGGCTACGGGCGTCGTGCGTTCTACTTCTAACATCCAGTGAGGTCGGCCGTCTGAGGAGGTCCTTGAGGGCGGAGTATCGACGTCATCGACGCAGACTCCGAAGGATTTTCCAAAGCAGCACAGCTGTGATGATTACTGTCATAGAGATGCAATACGTCGTCGCACCATCCCATCAAAAGAACGTTACCCGGTAAGAGAGTAACTTTTTCTTCAATATTATTTTTATGTACAGACTACAGTGGAGAGAAAGTGTGATTTCCCCGCCTCCATTGTGGGAAAAAATATACCGGACAACAGACATTACCTGCGAGGGAGCGGATATGCCGTTCTGATAGCTCGTCTGTAAAAGACAGCCACAAGTAAATGCCTTAGTCTGCCGGGACATATTGACCTGTTATAACAAGGAAGGCGGCGTTTTGAATAGATTGTGCTATGTGTTACTCATTTTGAGGTGAGCTGGCCGCTAGAATAACTGGCTGACACCATATATATATTATTGGGACATCCTAGTAAGGCCCTACCTAGAAGGCGGACTCCTCATATCATCGGCAGGCTACCATGCACTGCTAGATGTAAGTGTGACTAGTCACTATATTTATGTAGACCACACTCGATGGCAGAGCCCGTGATTTACTCTGTGCCTCTGGGTATTTTTAAGGCTTTTCGGATCTTGTAGACTGGAGGTGAGTGCAACTGGATATAATCACGAGAGATTTATATGCATAATTCAAATATGCCTTGATATGAAAAGAGGTTGGTTTGTAATTGGATTTTGTCATTTATTTTTTGTAGAGTTTATGTTGGAAGACATCTTCCACCGGATTGTGTTAGATGAGTGAGGGCAAGACTGATGCCTCATTGTCCTGGAGGTCGGAATTACGGCAAGCTGAATTTAAAAGCCCTTTTTTACGCTGACCGAAACATATGTAGACAATGTCAATAAGCTGGGTTTGCTATTGTACAGAAATACACACCATTAGGTGACACGGGTATGAGAAAGTAAAATACTGTGTGGATCTAAAGGGTCCTACGCGAGGGTTGACCTTGAGTATTGTTTAAATTTGACATTGGTTGTGTGACTGAGTATGGGTATGAATTGTGGAATTAATTGCATGTCAATATTGTGATTTAGTTTAATAAATTGCATTGTTTTAGTACTTTGTTGTATTTTGTCATTTATTTTTTGTATTGAAATAATTTGCTAATTGTATCTTTCCAACCTCACCACCGACATCCATTATTGCTGTTCCGGTCAGTCCCCCACATGTTACCTAGATATCTAGAATAAAAATAGAACACCTTTTTCTGATGTGACCTCTGAGATAAACCATCTGCGAGTAACAAGTACAAAAACATCTATGGACTCCAACTCATATAATCCTTCAGGTACTCAGCCGAGGACGACAACAAGGGAGTTTATGCAGACTGACAAGAGCTCAAGGAACAATGCGCAGGTTAGTTTTCCAAATCCTAAAGTGCGAGCGGAAGGATGCAGGAGAGGATGTCAGGACCCAGCTGGAGGCTCACGGACGCAAAAAGGCTGCCAGAACTGGGGAAGAGAACGCAGGAGAGCAAGGAAGGCCACAGACATTGGGAGCCACACAGAGGCTCCTGGGTGCCAGGCCACTCGAGGAAGCAGCATTCTCCTAACCGGACCGGAAAGGCAAGCCATTGTGCAACCGCGGAGTCGCGTGGATCGCTGGAAAGATGTTTGCACACTCGAAGCTGAAGAAAGGTTGGAGGAGCCAACACAAGACTCGAGCCACATCAGAGATACAGAGAAGACCTGGTGAGTCTTCCCAAAGCAACTGAGGACCCCAGGGCACTCCGAAAACCACATTGGCAGGAAATTGAATTGTGCAAAGTTGCTGATGCAGACAATTCATTTTGTTTGAATACAGGCAAGGCAAAGTACAAAAGCAAAGTGTGTATGAATGCAGTCAAGGACCAATTCAACACCCAATAAGATGAATGTTAGAATGCAGACAAGGCAATCGGCAAAAGCAAACCCCTATCCAATGCAAGAACGTAAGATGCCGGTTTGGGGAAGAAGATGAATACATATTATTCAATCAGAGAACTGTGAAACCTATAAATAGTCCTGGCAGGCGAGTACACCATGCAGCTGAAGTTTGAATGGGAGATTCCTGGCAGGGGAGTACACCAGGTAATGTAAAGCCCATATAGAAAAGCCCTGCCAGGCGAGTACACCAGGCCACTGTAATTGAATAAGGATTCCTGGCAGGAGGGTATACCAGGGAATCTACAAAGATATAAGAACATTCTACAGAAAGACTGTTGCAGGTCTTACTTCTTTAACCAAGAACTGTGTGAGTCCTGTGATGATGGAAAGGAACTATTAGTTGGAGACAATTTTGCCACCCTGTTTTGCTAATCCAGGGGAAGGGAATTATCCTCTGGACTCAAGGGTCTTGTCCTTGAAGAGCATTGTTGTTGGAGTGTTTAGTTTGAACACATTTTACCAACATCAAATCAAAGACATTTCCTTGCACCTTTTTGTTTAAATGTGAGGATCAGGATGGGGCATTTTGGACACAAGGGTGGCTTTTCAGTAACTGACATCCTGACACAGACAGATCCTTAATTTTAGTTTTTAGGTAGGGAACACTCCTCTTTAGATATAGGGTAATGGAGGCTTTTTCCCAACCCCTTTTCATTTAATAAAGTGTCTGCTTGAAAATATGACAATCTTGTGTCTGGCTCTCATTCCTGACCCCTTACATTTTCTACAGCAGAGTGGCTGTGAGGGGTCTGTAGAAAAGAAACAGATGTAGGGGTATACAGAAGATGCGCTTGTAAAAGTTTAGTAGAACCCCCCACTCAGTAGGTGAAGACTTTAAGAGCGTGCAAAAGGATGGGGTCAATTGGGTTACTTGTGTAATGTCAGATGGCGTTAATAAATTGTGGCGTCTCCAGGAAGAGTAAAGGATTTCATTACAAGAAAATATATTTCTTGTTAAGGTTTATCAACTTCTTTTCCTCAGTGGGTAGTTTTCAGTATAAAGGTAGGCAGATTGTTCAATAGAATGCAGCGGCTGGAAAAGGAAGTGGGGGGGGAGGGGGCATTGGCACAGTTTACTAAGGACTGTCCCACTCATCTAGAAAGCACCTCCTCTACAAGCCATGTGTCCCTAACCCCAGATTAGTAGATGTTGATTGGCTCGCCCCTGGAATGCTAAAGTCATCTTTCTCTCTGATGAGGGCCTAAAGGCAGTCGCCTTATCTGTCTGAGCTCCCTCGCACTTCATAGCCTGGCCCTACATTATCAGTTCTAAAAGGATATACGGCTGTGCTTTACAGATGCTCAATACCTACTTCCTTGCATGCCCAGATGTTGTTCTTCCTATCACTCTCCTCATCTCCTCCTACTCTCTTCCCTACTACTCTACCCACTGTATTTGCGCTCCTTAACATTTCTCTATCCCTACCGTTTCTCTCTACTGCTTAACATCCTCCAATCATACTCACCACTACTCTTCTCCACACTCCCACTACTCTTCTGCACTCCACACACCTATCCTCTGTGTGCACTGCTAGTACTCTCCTGTCTCTGCATCGCTGCTACGCTACTCTCCTCTACTCTCTCCACCCTACTAGAACTCTCCCCTCAACTCTCCACTCTTTATGCCCCTCTACTCACACCCTACTCAGAGATATGGTGCCCTGTTCATGCTCCCTCACTTCTCTCCTTCACCCATCTCCACGCACCCCACCACCCCTCTCTATTTGCTTTCTCCAACACGCACTCCCTCCAGCTACTACCCTCACTCCCCTATTTCTATCTCCCACTCTCCTCACTCTACTACCCTCACCTTCACGAATAAGGTCTCATTCACTGCTTTACTCTCACAAACTAGTACCACATAACCTCACAAATACCTCACCTTCCACACTGTGAGTAATCTGCCGCCACACTCCCTTCTCATTCGTTTGGCAGGGAGGGAGGTTCTCAGTCCGTTCCCTGTTTGTGTTTGATTCTGCTCTCTGTCCCCCATCCAGGTTTTCTTAGTTGCTCCCAGATGCACTTTGGGAGTTGGAATCCTAAAATGTTGTTGAGAACACTGGGCAGAAAAAGTGCTGGAAGGTATTTTGCAACAGAGGGATGCACCAGTATCTACACGCATCGTGTGTGAGGTGCTCTCACAGGCTGGTGTCCCCAACCTACCTCTTCCCTTCTGGCAGGGTCATTACCCTGCCATATACCTTCACCCTTTCTCTAAAGCCCCCCTTCACTTTCTGTCATCTATCTACCTTTTTCAATATGTTTGGGATTTTCTCTCCTCCCTGAGGTTTCTTCTCCCGGCTATGTGGAACAGGACCTCAGTCTTTTGGGACATTGATGGGGAAATAATGTCCCCTTGTCTCACGTGCATAGCTACAAATTGACTTTCTCCTAGACCTCCTTCAAGACCAACCTAAAGATGATTTAATAGAAAGAGTTCTACTTTCCTCCCAAATGATCCCTAAGCAAAAGGGAGAGACTGCATTTTTGCTTCAGCAGAAGGATCCTCCTTTTTCATGGACTCAAGGTCTTACCCATGGTGTAAAGAGGATATATATACACCCGAGTAAGTGCTTCTGTTGAAGAAAGCACTCTCGAGATGCTGGTTAAGGTTTGTGATCTTATTAAGGCAGCAGTCCCCAAGTAGATGGACCTTGTGGTAATTGATCCCTCTACTAGTCGCACGTCCAGTCCATTGTTTCTGGTGCCTGCAGCAGGAACTTTAGATTTGAAGTTCTGCATTAATTACATAGATCTTAATGCTGTCACTAATACAGATGCTACCCTGATACACCAAGCGGAACAGCTTGTGAGCACACCTGGTGTTGCAAGGATTTGAGCACTTTCAACTCTCCTCCGGATATTGACAAATTGCCCTGTCTGCCTGTGCCAGGAAGAGACCACATTCGATACACCTGAAGGTATTTATCAATGTGTAGGGTAATAACTTTTTTACCCAAAGTATGCACCTGCCTCTTTCCATAGTAAACCATGCTCTGAGGTTATCGGAGAATGGCTTACCTATCTTGATGTAACGGAGGTCTTGGAACTAGCAAACCTGAATATCTGTCACAGAGTGCTTGTTGCTGTGCCTCTGTACCTGCTAGCTGGCCTTGAAGATGATCCAAAGATCCACCATGGAATTGGTTGCATTGGCGCAGGCTGAGTGATGAAGAAGTGAGCAGAAAAGCCTTAAAGACAAAGGCAGGTAATTAGCAGAAGTAGATCTTGGTGAGGGAGGAATCAGCTTAGATGGTATGCATATGGAACATTAGAGGAAAGGCTCTGGACAGGAGCCAGAAGGGCTAGGCAAGAACAGGGAGACGGGAGCGAGTTAGAGGAAAAGATCACTAGGAAACAGGACAGTATGACTTCTCATGGGTAGACCTCACTAGGTATTAAAGGAATTGTCTGAATGTAGCACTGTAGCAGACCCCTTCTGCAGCACCCACCTTGATCAGAATTCCTAAGAAGGATGTTTGGACAGAGAAGTGCTATTAGGCCTTCTCAGTCGTTGAAATATACATCAAATATACTTTGTATATTTCAAACAGTTTCATCTAAAGCGAAAATGAATGGGTAACTAATGTGCCCCAAATAGCTGAGAAGAGCTGAGAAGGGTAGAGCACAACCTGTCTCATCTTTGCCCAGTCAAATGTAGAAAGCTTAGGTGGGTGTTTGTTGAAAAATAATACTTTTCCATTGTTTTGTCTAATTTATTTTAGACTTTACATTAGTAGGTCTTCCTTCAGAGCATGTTACTCCTGTGGAAATAAAGGCCTGGCCATGCTCTGCTGTCCACAGCCATACATCTCTGCTTAAACCCTTAGGCTCTCGAGCACAGACTGGTACATGATGCTGACAGCATGGCAGCCACGAGAAGGCGGTGGCTGTTAAACACATCTTCCCCTACACCTTCCCCTCGCAATACAATAAGGAAACATATAAAGTATACTGTATAAAGAGTGTATGCAATAACCTAGACTTAACTGACATAATAATCACAAAAATGTGTATGTCAAAGTTCTACTCAACCAATTATTGTAAATGCAGACTGCAATTAATATAACTATTGTATGCAATGTCCTAGACTGAACTATGACATAACGTAGTTAGGAAATTTGCATGGCAACTTCCTTTTCTGCCTCAGTTTAAATGAGGCTTTTTCACCAGACAACTCCGTAACGGCAACCCCTGGTTCCTCTCCTGGCCTTCCACCAGGGCCGTCACGAAGGGAGGGCAGCGGGAGCAAACTGCCCACGGGCCTCACCCTCAGAGGGTGGCCTCGTGGCCGCATGGGCGGATGCCACCACTGCCCGTGCTGTCAGCGCTTGGTTGGCGGCGCACACCTCATGCAGTTTGTTTCCACAGCGAGCCAGGGACGCATAGGCACCTGTCACTTTGTGCATTAGTAGCACACACACATTTAGTATATACACGCATAGAGCACAGTGACTGACAGCCACATCTTGTCAAATTACTTTGCTCGGCGCATGTATATACTATAATGCTAACGGACAAAGGTAGGGGGCACGTCGTGTCGCCTTAAGTGCTAGACTGCTGCTGACTAGTGTGCGGCATGTCCCCCATTAGCACGTTACACACGCAGACTTTCTGTCATCAGGATGGCGGGCTGCCAGGCATTATGCCGGATTTCAGCCTGCCCCACGGAGCCGCTCTGTCACTGAGCCAGCTGAGCGACGGAGGTCAGCCAGCAGTGCTAGCTGAACTCCTGTTCAACTTATAACAGAACGTTATTTTCCATCCAAACTAAGAACATAACATACATTAGCAGCACAACTAAGGTGGGTTGCTCTCATCTCTGCCATAGGTTAATAGATACGTCATCACACTCACAACTCGGCCTTGGCAAACATCAATTACTTCAATGCGACAAAAATTGTTGCATTGAAGTAATTGATTTTGAGACAAAACCTGAAAAGAGAAGCATACCAAAATGTCCCATCATTGGGTGCTTGTGAGTTGGGAAGGTTACAGTCTTCCTCCTGGAAAACACCCTTTTTAGTTTGGACTATTAAGCCAACCACTGTTGTATTAGATTGAAGATGGTGGGGGAATGGAATATGAACAGGAGCAGTCTGTAGGTGTTTGGTAGGTTGTGTCCACCCATTGACTGCCCATGGCCATGCTAATCCTTATGGCCATTTCTGCCCCTCACCGCCCAAAACTCCTGTTGATGGGAACCCTTTGGGCTAGCTTTATCCAGCCTTACCATCAAATCATGCACTCAAATGCCCACCAGTGTTTTTTCAAAGGAGTCCTCTAACGTGCTACTTGTGTTATAAATGTCTCACCAAGCCTGCCTTCAGCCACTAGATTTCGAAGCACTCAGTTTGTCCTTCACTGAAGTCCTGTAAAAACTAAGCATTGGCAAAGCCAACAGGTTTGGCTTGTGCATATAAGTATTAAGCTTTTGTCAGACACTGCGACTAGATACCCAGGTTACTCACCATTTTGCGCTTGCTACTATCAATGACCAGTTACTACCACTACGGCTGTGCCTGTCAAGTGCCTTCCCATGCCTTCACAAACTTTTGGCATTTGTGTCTATTCCATGAAAAAGCACAACCGGGTACTTCAAAGTGCATCATGACCTTGGTCCTTCTTCCGGGTGCTTAGTCCCTCAACATTAACTAGCCTCGCCCACTATGATACAAAAAAAGTCTGGAATAAACCTTTCTTCAGCAGGGAAACCTGGCTTTGCTTTAGTTGATTTGCAGTCATAATAAACCATATTTGGGTTCTTCCATACATAAACTCAAATGGAGATTACTTGCTTTCTAGTTTGTGGCGATGCAGGCCAAATGCAAAAAAATAAGGGGGCTTTGCCAAATTGTTTGGCCGGGCCTCACCTCACCCTGTGTCAGCCCTGCCTTCCACCCTCTGAAAGCACCTTCAGTTGGTGCAGAATGGGAAACACTGGATGGTAAGTGCCACCCGGCTTCTTCCTGGGAATTGCAATCTCTCTCCTGATTCGGCTAAGATCGCATATAGACCTATCCTTCAACCTCATAGCATTTGAGAACACTTCAACTATTTTCCTGGGATTTGTGAACTTGGACTCGTCCATGGCACAACCCTTTCTCACTCTAACTGAATCCCCTGGAACCCACTCAGAATGATGAGTGGTTATACCATTGACATGATACCCCTTGTATTTCACTTGGACCTGCCACAACCGTTGTCCCACCTCCTACCAGTTACCTCTACCATCCCCAACTAGTTGTTCACCCACCCATTATTTACGGTGGAGTTGAAATCCCTTCATCGTATATGGTGGAAGGGTGAAATGCCTGTTCACACTGGGGCTGATCTTACTCTCCAGGTCATGTCGCTAATAGCAATACGTACATAAAGGTTATTACTTAGTACCTGTTGCATGGTCCCTATTATCACCCTGTTAAATCTCTTCACTAATGCATTGTTTGGGATAGTAATTTGAGGGGAATTTCCATCTAATTAATTTAGTCTCGGCATATGATGCCTCTCCTCCCCTCTCCCTTTGTCACTCACAATTTCTTGGGGTATCCTTCTCCCTTGAAGATTTATTTCATGAATTGTATTCTCATTGCCTGTGATTCATCAGACTGTCTTTAGCCATTTAGAGAAGCAATCCAACACAATGATTGACTGGGTATCATCCCTTGATGTGTGATGGGGACCAAGGATGGCAATACTCAAAAACTGCTAGGCCCCTTCTAGCTTAATGCTTTTTTCGGATTTGCTACATGGCAACATTCCCTCACTCTGAATCTCTAGCTTACCTTCCTTTTAGTTCCTGTTATCTGTGTGTGCCCTTCTTGTGCCTTTTGGACTAACTTGTCCCTGAGTGTTGGGGCACTATCAACTGTTCGCATAACAGTAACATGGCACTCTCTACTGATAACTGGTCTTTAACTTCCCAATAGGAAGACGCCGTTTCTCCAACTTCCACTTTCTTAGTCCAGCTGATCTGCATCCAATACCCAACTGGGGTTAAATGAGGGTCTGCTTTAAGTTTGTTATACCATTTGTCCTTTGTGACAGGCATGTCTGCCCCTAGACCAAGCATGTCTACTACACTTGCCACAATTACTTCTTCCCCTTCATTAGATTCCCCAGCTTTGAGTGGCAACCTTGACCGAAAATCCCTTATGCTGTTATGTACCCCAGAACATATTTTACTGTGAAGTCCTACTCTTGTAATATAAAAAATACCCTTCCAACTCTTGCAATGTAAAAAATAACCTTGCTATATTTGCTGTTGCCTTCCAAATACGTTTAACAGGGAGCACTTCCAGCAATAGTCTGTTTTCCCCCATTTATATATCCTGAAGTAATCTATGCGCTACACACACATGCACCCCTACACACACACACCTACGCACCCACCTTCTCTTTCTTTTCCCAAATATCTGGACTCTGCTTCCGACACTGATCTAGAGACATGACAAATGAACTTCTCCTGTTGGAGTACTATACCCAGTCCCTTTAAACTACAATCTAATGTGATTTTGTCTGTTTTCTTGTATTCAAATCCTCCTTCGTTCTGAGCCTGGCCAATTGCTTGCTTGATTCTTCTTTTTACAGCCTACGTGCACAGATCGTCCCATAAAAATTACTAATTTTCTTTAGTAAATGTTTGTATTGCGTTACACAATTCTGAAAAACCCTCAATGAATTTACTATAATCTCATGAACCTAATCACATTGTAAGCGGTTGAAATATCATGCACAGTAAGATCAGCATCATGAATCTAATTCAGCAGTTCATCTATCATTATTGGATCAAATATAATGTTCTTGTTGACTTATCTCAATTCCACACATACTCTGATTTTGCAGCTTTTCTTCATCGCTACAACAATGGGACCCACCCATTCATCAACTGGCTCCATTATTCCTTTCTTCACCAAATGTTAGTTCCTTTTCCACCTCCTCCCTTGATCCAAGTGGAATGGTCACAACCTGCCGAGTGACCGGCACTGCGCTAGGCTTTATAACCATTTTTTGTGCATGGCCTTTTAGGCATCCAATCATCCCATTGAATATTTCCGGGTACGCCTCTTCATCAGTTGGATGTCCGATTTCTAAGACTGGATACTCTGTTTGTGTCTTAAGTTGATTCCCAACACCACTTGATCCTTCTAGCCAATAACTTTCACTCCTTTCATCGCTATGTTTATCTTGCCTATTGCCATCCTATTCTTAAATTCAACAAGGGCTTGGAAGGAACTGCATAAGCATTTTGTTGCATGAGCTCGAATGCCACCCAGGGCTTTTGTGTTCTAGTTCTTGATGATTTTCTTTAAGGCATTGCTGACCATCATGTCCCATTTGTTCTTTGTTTTAATGCTGTATGGTAAACCACTGTCCATCATCTTAACTGGAGTTTCTGCTATCTTTACTGTAGATCTAGGACATTTCATATCAACCAGATTTTGCTGGTTATTCTAGGCTGACATTACACTCTTCATCCGAACCTTTATTGGTCTGTACCCACACCCCTTTCTTTCTTCAGCAGTACGCTGATGCAAAATATCATTTTACTCTACAAGTGACACATTTTTTATGTATTGTGGGACAATGACAGCGAGCTACATGTCCCTGCCTCCCGCATACGTGTCCCTACCTCCCGCATCTGTGATATATGAAGTTTATGGAGTGTGGTAGTTTCCTCTCTTTCCTGTCTTTGCTTTTAATCCTTTGTCGCACCAGTTCTCCCTTTTTTGCATTGTCTTCAGCGTTTACTTGCGAGGAATCATTCACATGTGGCTCTTGCACCGACAGCTTATTTTCCTTCATTTATTTAGAATACAATGCAGTACATTCTACCTTAATTGCTATAGCTCTAGTTTTCTTCAAGAATGGGGTTGCTGCACATCCATTAATGTTATTAAGTCTCAGTGTTATTAGTGTATATAATAATTTGATCTCGTATAGTACATCTGTGCCAATGCCATTACTGAAGTTGCATGAAATCGCCAGCGTGTGGAGGGCTGACGTATATTCTTCCACAATCTCATTAAGTTTGTTGTCAATGTATCAATATTGTAACTGTTAATTGCAAGTTTAGTATTGGGTAATATTCATCTATTTGTTTTAATGTCTTCTCATACACATAAATGTCTTCTACTCCTTACTATGCCTGAAGAGGTGGAATTTTGCAGAATCTCCTTTGTCCCTCCTCTCCTTAGGCACTTAATGACAATGATCTCTTCTTTCTGCTGAAAACCTACCTGTCATGGCCCTGAGCAGTCAAATAATTCCCCCAATACTCCTTCTATTCCAGCTAGGAAATGGCTGGCTCTCCAGGGATTGGCATAAAACTGAGGTGGTTTGTCCTCTAACAGCATGATGGAAGATGCATCCGCTGCTGACTATTTGCTGGATATCCAACGTTCACAGACCAATCATAGTTTACATCTTCTATTGTGGAGTTTTAACATACTGTATTTGTTTCTCCATTGCCTGGCAACTGTAACTGGGGTGCCTATATTGACAAGAGACTTCTCTCTATGACTGCATGTTAATTTCACAATAACCTTTTTCCTCATTGCCCAGTGACTTAAAGGTGTGCAGCAAAAATCCCCCATAATTTGGGAATGTATAGCAGTTGTGACGAATCTGGACATCTCATCCAGTCTCCCCACAGGGGAGCCCTCCTCTGTGAGCCTAGAGAGCTGAGCCCACTACGCAAGATCCTCCCTAGGGGTCTGGCCAAGTGGAACCTCACTGGGAGTGACTCCCCACTCTAAGGGGCCAATGACTCCCATTCCAGAGCAGAACCCCTAGTGCAACCCCCCCTTGTCTGCATATACGAATATTGCAAAGACTTTAATACCTCCTTCAGGAACTATATATTACAAAGATCCTTCGTTACATGTATAGAATACAGGCAATGCTGAACAAAGCCAGAACGCCATGATCAGTGAAGGACACAGTTCTGTTTATTCATGTGACGTGTATGAGAGAGGAAACTCCTATGGTGAAGGGATAACCACTGCACAGAGGCGAACCTCTGCATCGTTAATGTCCTGGAGGGGCAGAGCCACGCTGGGCCACAAAGCTAGTGGTGAGCCAGCACCGAACAAATGTCTGAGAGTTGGAGTTATCCCCGACCGAGGGGTGGGAGAGAGAGCCGAAACGGGAATCCCCATGTCTCATCTGGTGGCGGGAGCAATGGTGGGCCGGTAGGCTGAGACAGGGCCCTGAGACAGACCACATAGGAGAACTAGAGTTCCGATGATCCACACCCAGTTACAGAGCGAAGTAGAAGGTATGAACGCTGTGAGTGACTGTTTTGAAAACTATCCAGGGTACGTGAACCTGAGAAAACAAAATATTGAAAAGATCCTATTCAAAGGGGATTGAGAGAGATACAAACATTGTGATTGATTGGCTACGAAAGATGCCCAGGTTACTGGAGCCTGAGAATCCTGAAGAAGCAAATTCCTCACGGGGTGATTGCGTTAGATACAGACATTGTGAATAACATCTGTGAGAGTTATCAAGGTTACAGAAACCGGAGTGCACAAATACCCTATATAAGAGGAAAAGAAAGGGGCATGAACACTTTGAATTATAGCTAAAAGTCCATTGGAGCAATAGGTCTGATAAACCAGGATGTACAGCTGCCCTATGGACAATAACTTTGAAAGAAAAACAACCTATCTGAGGACTTTAGGACTTTGAGAGAATCCCAACGCCCTGAAGGTGAAAGTGTTTACTTTGCAGCAATCCTGGAGGGATGACATGTTTGCACCAAGAGATAGTATTCTTTATTCAAAGGAGAG